>NC_092874.1:374545974-374871688 GCF_028372415.1 Notamacropus eugenii | reverse complement strand
CCATCTTTGCTTCTTTTTTTAATTTTTTACAAATAGTTTATATAGTACTAGAATTGATTCTTTTTTTATTGTTGAATGGAATTCACTTTCGAATTCAACTGGTTCTGGTTTTGTTTGGTTGTTTTCCTTAGGGAGTTCATTTATGGCTTGTTCAATTTCTTTTTCTGAAATAAGATTATTTAAGGATTCAGTTTCCTCTTCTGTTAATCTGGGCAATTAATCATTTGAAAACATTCATTCATTATTAGATTTATTGACATGATATTGGGCTAAATAGCTCCTAATAATTGCTTTAGTTTCTTCTTTATTGGTAGTGAATTTACCCTTTTCTTTTTTCATACTGGCAATTTGTTTTTCTTCTTTCTTTTTTTTAAATCAAATTAACCAATGCTTTATCCATTTCTCCCACACACAAAACCAGTTTCTAGTAAATTTATTAGTTTAATGGTTGTCTTACTTTCAGTTTTATTAATCTCTCCTTTGATTATCAGGATTTCCAATTTGGTATGTAATTGGTGATTTTTAATTTGTTCTTCAAGTTTTTTTTAGTTGTATGGCCAATTAATTGGTCTGTTCTTTTTCTATTTTATTGATGTAAGCACTGGGAGATGTGAATTTTCCCCTATGTACTGCTTTGATTAAAACCCATAAATTTTGGTGCGCTGTCTCATTGTCATTCTCTTTAGTGAAATTATTGATTGTTTTTTCTGATTTGTTTTTTGACCCAGTTGTTCTTTAGAATTAGATTATTAAGTTCCCAATTAATTTTTAATTCATGTTTCCATGGCCAAATATTGAATACAATTTTTATTACCTTTTGATCTGATATTACTTCACTGTCTATGGTACCTTTTAGCAAAATGTAGTTCCTTGCTTATCTCTTTTAATTAGATCCTGTTTTGCCTTTGCTTGACTCTTCCCCTGCTTTTTTAAAAATTTCAGCTGATGAATAATAATTTTGCTCCAACCCCTTACCTTTATTCTCTGTGTGTCTCTCCTTCAAGTGTGTTTCCTATTAACAAAATATCATAGGGATTCTGATTTTTAATGCACTCTGCTCTTCACTTTTGTTTTATGAGTGGGTTCATCCTATTCATATCCACAGTTACTAATCATGTACTGCTCTCAATCCCATTTCCCTGTTCTTCTTCCTCCCATCATTTTTTCTCTGTCCTTTCACCTTGTCCCTCCTCAATAATGTTTTGTTTTTGAGTACCACTTCCCCCACACCACCATCTCTTCTATCAGTTCCCTTCTTTTTCTTATTCTTTTCTCCTCCTAGTTCCCTGAAGGGTAAGATATATTTCTATTCCCCACTGAATGTGTAGTTATTCCCTCTTTGAGCCAATTACTATGAGAATAAGTTTTAAGTCCTGCCTGCCCCTCCTCTATATTCCTCTCCAATGTCAAAGCACTTCCTTTAATGTCTCTTTTATAAGAATTAATTTATCGGAGCCAAGATGGCGGAGTGAAAGCAATGACTCACCTAAGCTCCTGGACAAACTCCTCTGGATATCTCTGAAAGGAGAATCTGACCAGACTTTGGAGGTGTAGAATCCAGTGGGTGACAGACGTTAACAGATTCGGAGCCCAGGTTGGACTGGAAGGTCCATGGGAAGGATCTGTTCCGCGGGGGTAAGCCCCCAGCGCACAGCGCAGCGTGGTCAGAGCAGCAGGGCGGAAGGGACCTGAGAAACCCGAGAGTGGTGGGCGAAACCAGCGGAGCAGGAGACAAGCCAAACCGAGCCGGTGAGAGCCGCTGAGCGCCAGATATCAGCGCAGCAGCCCTTGAAACCTTCAGCCTGAAGACTAAACTTCAGTAAGTCACCTATTGGAACTTCCGGGAGCTAGGATGGCGGAGTGATCAGTAAATGCTCTCTCCTCCCCCCTGATGACCGTGAAAGAACCATAAAATTCTTCCCCAGATAAATCCTGAATCAGCGGGAACAGCAGAAGGGGGCAAATAGTCTCATAACACCAGAGGCTAGAAAAATAGCAAAGGGGGATTCTTCCTATTGTGGCGGAGGCAATCTGGAAGGACAGACGACCCAGGGCAGAGAAAATTCGCACTGAGACCCAGGCAAGCCTCAGCGCCGGGAGACGAGCCCCAGGAGGGGCGGGAACACGCATTAGCTTCTAGGCATGCCCCAGCCCTCCAGGGGAAAAGGGAAGACAATAGGGAAGCTGGGATCACCATCCCCTGACCTTGCCTTTGCCTCAGGTCAGCTGAGGAGATCTCCTGAGACCAGACCACCCCTCCCACACACCTAACAAGCTAACCCCAGGGTTGATCGGGGAAAAAAAAACAAAAGCCTGCTTTTAGCCTAGACACATCAGCTCAATTTAAAGATCTGTACCTTCTGACTGAAAGAACCAGAAGCTACAACACTCAGTCTGTTGGGGGTGGAAGCTCAATTCCATGTGGACAGTCTCGGGCGGGTAAAGGTGGGAACTTCTAAATCTTAGAGTTCTCATGAGGCCCCCCAGAAAACAGCAGGGAATGGAGGAGTGAGACCGAGCTATCTCGTGTATTTCTGCCTCTTCCCGTGAGAAACGTGATGGGAGGAGCATCCCCGCCCTTGAGACTGACCCGGATCTGGGCATACCTATTGTTATCTAACAGGCACGGTATTCAGGTGCAAACTACGCGGCCAGAGAGCTTGATTAGGGCCAGGAAAGCCTGAAGGCGCTCTTAGCGCAGGAGGGGCCCTTACAGGACAGAAGGCGCCTCTTCTCTCTTTCCTCTCTTCGCTCTCCCCTCCCCCTCTCTCCCCACTTACACTTCTGCTTCCAATCTCTTACTGTAAGATCTTTGCCTCCTTGGGAGATTTCTCTCTCCCTCCTAAGGAAGAGCTCCCCCTGCACATGTAACCAGGACCCTGAATAAAGCCTAACCCTTGTTCGACTCCGGAAATTCTCTTTTCTCATATGTTTATCCGGTTTGGCCAACCGAAGACCTGGGACAGGTAAGGTAAGACTCGGGTAGCCCTCAGGCCTCTAGGCCTGGCATCAGTCAACATCATGAATCGGAAAAAGCAGACGAAAAGTGAAAAAACCATAGAATCTTTCTATGGGGATAAGGACCAAAACACAAACACCAAAGAGGTCAGAGCTGAGACTGTACTTCCATCTGAAACCTCAGATGGGACTATGAATTTCTCGCAAGCACAACTAGATTACCTGGAACATCTGAAGAAGGATATAAAAGAAAAACTGGCCAATGATCTTAAAATTATAAAAAAAGAATTCACTGATGAGAACATCACTCTGAAAAGGAAAATTGTGTTGGGATTGGAAGTTCAAATCCGTGTGGACGGTCTCAGGCGGGTAAAAGTGGGACTTCTAAATCTTAGAGTCTTACGAGGCCCTCCATGAACAGTGGGGATTCGAGAAGGTCAGACTGAGCTAGCTCGGCTAGCTCGGGTATTTCTGCCTCTCCCCGGGAGATACGTGATGGGTGGAGTCTCCCTGCCCTCGAGGTCCTCCCGGATCTGGGCACACTATTGTTATCTAACAGCACGGTATTCAGATGCAAACTGTGTGGCTGAAGGTTAAGTAGGATTGAGGAAGCCTGAAAGCTCTCTTAGCACGTGAGGAGCCAAGAGGACAGTAGGCTCCGCTTCTCTTCTTTCCTCTCTCCCCTCCCCCTCTCTCCCCGCTTGTACTTCTACTTCCAATCCCTTAAGATCTTAGCCTCCTTAGGAAATCTCCCCCTCTTCCTCCTAAGGAAGACCCCCCTGCACTTGTAACTATTCCCTGAAATAAAGCTCAACCCTTGTTCGACTCTGGAACATCCTTTCTCTCATATGAGCATTCGGTTTTGGCCAACCGAAGACCTCGGAGGTGAGGTAAGAAGACTCAGGTAGCCCACACAGGCCTCTAGGCTTGGCAGTTGGTGCCCCAACAGGGACTGGGAGCGCAGATAATCCTGGGTGCTTTGGGAACACCCGGAAGGGGCTGTGAAAGAAGCGAGTCCCGAATCCTAGATTCGGAAGGAGAGAAAGAGTGAGAGAAGCTTCCCACACCCATGGGAAAAGGGCAGAGATGGGGAATCTATTGCCAGTAATAAAGCCAGAGGAACAGGAGGTCTGGGCTGAGAAACTTCACAGGGAATGCAGGAAGGCGGGGGTCACAATAGAGTTAGATGACCTCCGAGAATTTTGTAAAAGGATTTGGAAAGTTTCTCCTTGGCTCAAGCAGGCAGGAATATCAAGAGAAAAATGGGGAGCGGTCGGAGAGCAAATGACTGCTCATGAGCAACAATACCCTGGGGAGCTGGAGGATTTAGATTTCCTGATATTCGGTGTAATTAAGAGCCTGCTGGAAGGGCCGGAGAGGCCAGGGCGGGATTGGAATGAGAGTGGAAGCGGAGAGAGGGGAGGGGAGAACACGGGAGGGACGGAGAGTCCAGGCAAGCAGAAAGTTAAGCGGAAAGCTAAGGAGCGTAAAGAAAAAATAGACTCGGAGCTCCATCTAGCGGATGGAAAAGGCGAGGCAGGGGAGAATACGCCGTGCCTTCCCTCCGCGCCTCCTTATAACCTGCTCCATTGGTCAGACAGTTCAGGGCCACAGTCCAGTTTGGAAAAAGGAATAAGAAAGGCTATAGAGAATGGAGAAGATGTAGGGACATTTCCTGTGCTAGAAATAGCGGACCCCAGTGTCCCCGGTGGCGTTCGAAGGAGCCACATACCCATAGAGTGGAAGAGAGTGGCGACTCTTAAAGAGGCTTGTACCAAGCATGACCCTAATTCACCCTTTGTCATAGCCATGCTTGAGACTCTCAGTGGTCAGTTCGTTCTGACTCCTAATGACTGGAAGAGCTTAGCTAGAGCCTGCCTTACCCCTGGGCAGAATGTGATTTGGGTATCAGAATTTTCTCAGAGGGTAAAGAGCACTACCGGTGGGCTAGGGGCTCAGGCCCCCCAGGCTTATCAGCAATTTACAGGAACAGGGCAGTTTGAGGCTACAGGAAATCAATTACAGTACTCAGCTTCCGATTATGTTTTGATTGCTGGAATGGCTATTGCCGCCTGGAAAGTTATAGCCTCTAAGAAAGAGAGAGAGTTTCCCATGACTAGGATTACTCAAGGAAACAATGAGCCATTTACTAATTTTGTGGCCAGGTTGCAGGAGGCAGTAGGTCGAGATATGGGAGAGGAAAACCAAGGGACAGAGATCGTGTTGAGAACATTGCTGCGGCAGAATTGTAATCATGACTGCAAAAAGGCAATGCTGGGACTGCCAAAGAATGCATCTGTTGAAGAAATGATACAGAGATGTGAAAGGGTAGGAAGTCAGGTCTACTTGGCACAGGTGCAAGGGAAGTACCTGGCCGCCGCCTTAAGTAATATCTCTTTGGAGAAAAAATGTTTTAACTGCGGAAAACCGGGACACCTTAAGAAAGAGTGTAGGAAAGAAATAAGTACAGGGAGGGGCCAGGACCCTTGTTTTTCATGTGGAAAGCCAGGTCACTTAGCTAAACAATGTAGGAAGTCGGGAAACGGGGTGAGGGGCCCCTCAAGGGCCCCGAAAGTGTACCCTTTGGCAGAGAATCGGGACGGCCCCTTGGAGGGAGAATACAGGAGATTATGGGGCCAGAGGAAGGAATGCAACACCTTTACAGCTTAGAGAAGTGCCAGCTTGCAGCTCATCAGTTTGCCATGATCCCCCTGAGAGACCCCATATAGGAGGAATCCCTGATATTACAGAACCCCTCTCATGCACCCGTAGTTATATATACAGGAGTTTATCCCACCGGCACCACAGCACTTCCATGCTCCAATGTGGTAGCCGAGCCAGCTCATATAGACAATCAGCTTCCCATAGCTATTGCCCTTCCTTTAAAGCACTCAGTTCAAATCCAGTTACTAAAAGAAATAGGACAGAATAGACCTGAGTGTATCATGAGCCGCCTCGGGATGAGGTTATCAAATTTTTAGTAAGGGCCATTGCTGTTGCACTGGAGTCCCCACCCTTGAATTGGAAGTCAGACACCCTGATTTGGGTGGAGCAGGGGCCCCTGACTCCAGAAAAACTCCAGGCACTACAACTATTGGTTAAGGAGCAATTAGCACCCTGGAATGCTCCTGTGTTTGTTATAAAGAAAAAATCCGGGAAATTCAGGTTCCTTACAGATGTTAATCAAGCATTTGTAAGCACCTGGCAGCAGCTATACCTAAGTAAAGAGCCAGTATGCATTCTTATCAATCTCACCTTAAAGGCGATCCTCGCTAAGCAAAGAAGGGGAAAAGGTCGCCTAATACAATCAGAGCTTGATACAGCTGTCTCAAGGAACTCACATACTACTCCAGCTATGAGACATTTTAAGATACTAATATGGGGTCGAGGGTATGTTTGTGTCTCCACAGGAAAAGGGAATGCGTGGATTCCCATTAGAAGGATCCGTAAGTGGGAACTGATGTCGGAGACGACGGAGACGCAGGAGGCGGAGACCCCGGAGAGCCCGGAGACCCCGGAGAAGGATCATACACCACCTGAGCCTGCTGCTGACAGCTTTAACCTTGCTGCCCAGAGAGGAGGCAGCCCTCATCACAACCGCAGACACTGCTGCTGACAGCTTCCCATCTAGGCATCTCTTTCCACCGGCTGAAGGAGGACTTTGATATCACAAACCCAGGACATTGGGGGGGGAGGAGGTGACCAATTTTCCACCTGTATAGATCCATTTGCAAGATTAAGGGTGGTGGTGACGTGTAAGGCGCCAACACCAGCTGCTCCTCTTAAAAAATGCTTTGGGATCAGTTGATTGCACTTCCCCTGTTGTAACTCAGCCATTTAGTTTCATCTTTGTTTTATTTGATGCCTCCCTTTGTCGGTTGTGCTAGCTGCAGATTTCTGTGTGAATGAAGTCTTGTTGTAGGGTACTCATATGCTAAAGGCCTTCCTAATCCACTCAGCCTCCAGCCACTGTTTGCTCTAGAGCCAAGTGCGCTCCGCGCATAACAAAGAAGGGGAGATGTTGGGATTGGAAGTTCAAATCCGTGTGGACGGTCTCGGGCGGGTAAAAGTGGGACTTCTAAATCTTAGAGTCTTACGAGGCCCTCCATGAACAGTGGGGATTCGAGAAGGTCAGACTGAGCTAGCTCGGCTAGCTCGGGTATTTCTGCCTCTCCCCGGGAGATACGTGATGGGTGGAGTCTCCCTGCCCTCGAGGTCCTCCCGGATCTGGGCACACTATTGTTATCTAACAGCACGGTATTCAGATGCAAACTGTGTGGCTGAAGGTTGAGTAGGATTGAGGAAGCCTGAAAGCTCTCTTAGCACGTGAGGAGCCAAGAGGACAGTAGGCTCCGCTTCTCTTCTTTCCTCTCTCCCCTCCCCCTCTCTCCCCGCTTGTACTTCTACTTCCAATCCCTTAAGATCTTAGCCTCCTTAGGAAATCTCCCCCTCTTCCTCCTAAGGAAGATCCCCCTGCACTTGTAACTAGACCCTGAAATAAAGCTCAACCCTTGTTCGACTCTGGCACGTCCTTTCTCTCATATGAGCATCCGGTTTTGGCCAACCGAAGACCTCGGAGGTGAGGTAAGAAGACTCGGGTAGCCCACACAGGCCTCTAGGCCTGGCAAAATTGAACAAATGGAAAAGGAAGTTCAAAAATTAACTGGAGAGAATAATTCCCTAAAAGGAAGAGTTAATCAAATGGAAAAGGAAACCCAAAACCTAATTGGGAAAATTGATCAGATGGAAAAGGAAACCCAAAACCTAACTGGGAAAATTGGTCGAATGGAAAAAGAAGTACAAAAATTAAATGGAGAAAATAGCTCTTTAAAGGGAAAAATTGGTCAGATGGAAAAGGAGATGCAAAAGCTAACTGAAGAAAACAATACGATGAAGATTAGAATTGGGCAAGTATAAACTAATGACTCAATGAGGCAACAAGAATCAGTCAAACAAAATCTAAAGAATGAAAAGATAGAAGAAAATGTAAAATATTTAATTGGAAAAACAACTGACCTGGAAAATAGATCCAGGAGAGAAAATTTAAGAATTATTGGCCTGCCACAAACCCATGATGAAGAAAAGAGTCTGGACAATATATTCCAGGAAATCATCAAGGAAAACTGCCCAGAAGTACTAGACTCAGAGGGCAAAATAGTCATCGAAAGTCCACTGTTCCCCTCCCGAAAGGGATCCCAAACTCAAAACCCCAAGAAATATCGTTGCCAAATTCCAGAGCTATCAAGTGAAGGAGAAAATACTACAAGCAGCTAGAAAGAAACAATTCAAATATCAAGGACACACAGTCAGGATCACACAGGACCTTGCAGCTTCTACATTAAAAGATCGAAAGAATTGGAACCCAATATTCCATAAGGCAAAGGAGTTGGGACTTCATCCAAGGATCAACTACCCAGCAAAGTTCAGCATAATAACATTTCAGGCAAGGAGAAAGTCATTCAACGAAATAAGGGATTTCCAGAGCTTCCTGACCAAAACACCAGAACTCAATAGACAATTTGATCTTCAAATGCAGGTCTCCAGAGAATCATAAAAAGGTAAACAGAGGGGAAAAAACAAAAACAAAAACTTGCTACTCAATTAGGGCAAACTGTTTACCTCCCTATAAGGGAAGATGAAACCTGGTAATCTTGAGAACTGTGCAGCTATTATGATAAAAGAGATATATGTAGAGGGAACGGGCATAAAGTAAATGATGTCATGTCAAAAATATGATTTAAGTATGAGAAGGGATTGTAATAGGAGGTGTGAAAAGGGGGAAGCAGAAAATGGCAAATTATATCACAGGAAGAAGTACAAAACTATAGTAGAGGGAAGGAGGGGAGGGAGATGAGCATTGTTTGAGAGGTACTCTCATCTGATTTGTTCAAAGGAGGGAACAATAATCTTAAGTAGATAATCCTAACTAGCTCTATAGGTAGTAGGAGGGGAAGGGGGAAGAAAGGGGAGGGTGGCTAAAAGGGAGGAAAGAAGCAATAAGAGTAAAGGGGAGTAAAAGGGAGGGGGGCTAAAAGAAGGAGGGGAAGGCTGCAGGAGGAGGGGGAGAAAAGTAAATACCATTGAGGAGGGGAAGGGAGATGGGAGAGCTAAAAGCACAAATGGTGGGAAAGAGGTTGGAGGGAAATACACAGATTGTAATCATAACTGTGAATGTGAATGGGATGAACTCTCCCATAAAACGGAGACGGATAGCAGAATGGATTAAAAGCCATAATCCAACAATATGCTGCTTACAAGAAACACATTTGAAACGGGGGGATACACATAGGATAAAGGTCAAAGGATGGAGCAGAATATATTGTGCTTCAGCTCATGTAAGAAAGGCAGGAGTAGCAATCCTAATCTCAGACAAAGCGAAAGCAGAAATAGATCTAATCAAAAGGGATAAGGATGGAAACTATATCCTGCTAAAAGGCACCATAGACAATGAAGAAATATCTTTACTAAACATGTATGCTCCAAGTGGTATAGCATCCAGATTCTTAGAGAAGAGGTTGGGGGAGTTGAAGGAAGAAATTGATAGCAAAACTATACTAGTGGGGGACCTCAACCTCCCCCTCTCTGAACTCGATAAATCCAACCTCAAAATAAACAAGAAAGAGGTTAAGGAGGTAAATAAAGAATTAATTTATCCCATTCTACCTTTTCTTAACACCAATTCATCCCTCTTTGTCACTCCATAATATCATTTTCTTAGATATCATTCCATTATATTCAACTCACACTCATGCCTTCTGTCTATGTATAATCCTTCTAATTGCACTAATAATGATAAAGTCCTTAGGAGCTGCAAGTATCATCTTCCCATGTGGGAATGTAAACAGCTTAATCTTATTGTAATGCTTATGATTTCTCCTTCCTCTTTACCTTTTTGTGATTTTCTTGAGTTTTATACTTGAAAGTCAAATTTTTCTATTCAGTTCTTGTCTTTACATCAGGAATGCTCAACATTCCTTTATTTTAATAAATATCCATTCTTTCTCTTGAAGGATCATACTAATTTTTTTCTGAGTAGGTTATTCTTGGTTATAAACCAAGCTCCTTTGACCTCCAGAATATCACATTTCATATCTTCTGATTCTTTAAGATAGAAGCTGTTAAATTTTGCATCATTTTGACTGTGACTCCATGATATTTGAATTTTTTCTTTCTGGTTGCTTGCAATATTTTCTCCTTGATCTGGGAGCTCTGTAATTTTCATTTGGAGATCTCTTTTAGGAGGTTATTGATGGAGTCTTTCAATTTCTATTTTACCCTCAGTTTCTAGCATACCAAGGCAATTTTCCTCAATAATTTCTTGAAAAATAATGTCTAGGCTCTTTTTTTTAAATCATGGCTTTCAAGTAGTCCAATAATTCTTAAATTATCTCTCCTTGATACATTTTCTACATCAGTTGTCTTTTCCAATTTGTAATTTCACATTTTCTTCTATTTTTGTTTATTTTTAAAAATTTGTTTTGTTGTTTCTTGATGTCTCATGGAGTCATTAACTTCCACTAGCTCAAATCTAGCTTTTAAGGAATTATTTTCTTCAGTGAGCTTTTGCATCTTTTTTTTTTTCATTTGACTATTTCTGCTTTTTAAGGAGTTCTTTTCATCAGCGGATGTGTGTGTGTGTGTGTGTGTGTGTGTGTGTGTGTGTGTGTGTGTGTGTGTGTTTTACCATTTGGCCAATTCTGTTTTTTAGGATGTTATTTTCTTCAATATTTCTGGTGCCTCCTTTATCAAGCTGTTGAGCTTTTTCACGATTTTCTTGCAGCACTCTCATTTCTTTTCCCAATTTTTCTTCTGCCTCTCTTCTTGGATTTTAAAAATTATTTTTGAATTCTTTGAGGAATTTTTTTTGCACCTCTCATCAATTCAAAATTTTCTTTGAGGTTTTGCATGTAGCTGTTTTGACTTTATTGTCTTCTGAGTTTGTGTCTTGATCTTCCCTGTTACAACAATAATTTTCTATGATCAAGTTCTTTTTTCATTGTTTGCTCCTTTTTCCAGCCTGTTTCTTGACTTTGACTCTCAAATTTCCCTCTAAACAACTTTAAAATAATACTTCAAGGTTCTGGAGGCTGAACCAACAAAAGATTGATTGGGGTGGAATAACTTTTCAACACAAGACAACTTAGAAGGAGAGAAGGAAAGGTTTGTCTCACTGGGGTGACAGTGGAGCACAGGACAGCACAGACTGTTAAAGTTGAGCTCTGCTTCCTTGGTAGAGGAGGTACTGTCTCAAATTTCAGGTTTCCTTCTACTGTTTTCAGAGTTAGTTCTGGGGGTGTATTAATTTTCTGTTTTTCCAAAGTGGTAAGAAGAAGTGTGGTCACTGCTCTCCTTGATTGTCCTTTGGTCTGTGAGTGACCAGAAGTACTCTTTTCTACTCTTTTCTGTCCTGGAACTATGACAAGTCTCCTCACTCCCCTGTGACTCAAAACTACATATTGGCAATGCAAGACAGTCCTCCACCTAGTGCCAGCAAAGGGTCCCCTGTAATCTTGTTCTGTCCAGTTGTCTGACCCTTTTACATCTGTGGGTTGAGAGCTCCAGAAGAAGCTGCTGCCTCCAATTCTACCCCCAAGACCTTCTGCTGCTGATGCACAGTCTGTGCTGTCCTGTGCTCCACTCTCACTCCAGTGAGACAGACCTTTCCTTCCCTCCTTCTAAGTTGTCTTGTGTTGAAAAATTATTCCACCTCAATCAATCTTTTGTTGGTTCAGCCTCCAGAACTTTGAAGTATTATTTTAAAGTTGTTTGGAGGGAAATTTGAGAGAGCCCAGGGGAGTATCTTTACATTTCCATTTTGGCTTCTCCCCCTGTAATGCTAATCAGAGAGTTAAAGATCTTCCCCACCCATTAATGAGCCTGCACATTAAGAAAAGCTTGATTAGAGGAGGCCCATACCTTTTGTTAATTTCTGATGCACTGGTTCTCTAGGGTTGTGATGCCCTCTGTCTCTGAAAAATGTATAAACACTCTGAGGTGAGATTTTACTTTCAGGCTTACTCATTGGAAGTATATGTTTGGCCAGATGAGACTCTTGGCAGCTGCTAAGGAGCCCCCTAGCTTTGAAAACCCAGATGTGAGTGTTTCTCTTGCTGGTTACCTAGGTGTATGGTCAGACAATTATCTATCTGTTGATCTGTTATGTATGTATTGTTTATGGCCTAGCAGCTGGAAACCCTGTGTGTTGATCTTTATTTCTCTGTATTTTCTCTGAAGTTCAGGGTACTGACTTTTTCCCCTGAATTAAGTGAGTGATATATGTGCTTGATTAAAGTGATTGTTAATGCTAAAGTTGTCTTTCCTTTCAAAGAAGCAGATCAAAGAACAGGCCCTCCTGTGGATGTCAGGATGCTTGCTTTTATACCCCCCTCGACCTAAGTTTAAATCTAGTTTCAGACATTTTTCAGCTACATGCCTTTGGGCAAGTCATTCAACTTTTGCCTGCCTTAGTTTCCTCAATTATGGACTGAGAATAATAAATAATAGCACCTACCTCACAGGGTTGTAAGGATCAAATGAAATAATATTCATAAAAGCACTTAGCACAGTGCCTGGTACATCGTATGTGCTTAATAAATAATTGTTTTTCTTACTTTCCAGAATAGACCAGTTCACAGCTCCACCAACAATGAACTAATATACCTGTTTTCCCACAGCCCTTCCAGGATTTGTCATTATCTCTTTTAGCATTTTATTTGCATTTCTATAATTGTTAGTGATTTAGGGCACATTTTGATATGACTATGAATGGTTTGGATTTCAATTGATGTATTTCATAGCTACTCTTTGGAACTTCAGTTTCATATCCCTAACTGCCTAGCAGACATCAATAACTAAATGTATGATAAGGCAACTCAAATTTAACCCAACATAACAGAACTTATCTTTCCCTACACTTGTATCCTTTTCCTAATTTCCCTATTTCTGTTGAGCACACAACCATCCTTCCAGTCACCCAGGTTTGCAACCTTGGAGTCATGCTCAACTGTTCATTCTCACTCCTCATATCTAGTCAGTGGCCAAGTCTTGTCGATTCTGCACCTCCCACCCACACCTATCCTGTCTGTCCCCTTTTCTTCATTCTCACAGCCACCACTCTAATTCAGGCTTTTATCTCCCCTCACCTGGATTGCTGAAATATCTCATAATGTATCTCCCTGCTTCCAGTCTTAAATATGAAACAAGAACACCAGAAAGCAAATCCTGGATTAAAGCAAATAAGTTCTAAGTAGGCCAGAAAGATTCTGGGGCAAATATAAAACAATGAAAATCAATAGATCTGCCCAGCCCTCTCAACTCATCTTCCACACAATTGATATTCTTAGAGCCTAGATCTATGTCGCTCCCCTGCTCAAGAAGTTGGGGCTCCTTCTTGCTTCCAGGATAAAATACAGACTCCTCTGTTTAACTGTTAAAGACCTTCACAATTTGGCTCCTCACAGATTTCAAGAATGATTGTATATTACCCTCCTTCATACATGACCTGAAGTTCTTGTTCCCTCTAAATGACCTTCCATTTCCCATCTTTGTGCCTTGATTCAAGCTATCACCCTCTTTGAGTGCATTCCCTACTTGCTTGCCTCAACGCTCAGTTCAAATTTTGCCTCCTATAAGAAGCATATTTAGATTCTCTCAGCTGATTGGGTCCCTACCTCCCCCATCAGAAATTACTTTTTTTCCACTCTACATATACTTTATGTTTACTTTGTAGGTTATTTTTCTCCCATATTTGGTAAGCCCCTTGAGGTAATTTTTAATCTCTGAATCTTCAGCACCTAGGGTAGTGCCCAAGTATATAGTAGTTGCTTGATAAATGCTTATTGAATGAAAGAAGAAAATTATCCTATGATGGTATTTTTACTTATACTTATCATAAGCATCATTCAGAATCCCAGAAAAATATCTTTGGGCGGGTAGGTGTTAGAAAGACCTGAGTTCAAATCTCATCTCCAACAATTACTAATTTTCTGACCTTGGACAAGTCAGTTAACCTCTCTGTGTCTCACTTTTCTCATTTGTAAAATGAGGATAACAATACCACCTACCTTCCAGGTTACTGTGAAGATATAAAATGAGATACTGTTAAGTGCTCTGCAAACCCTAAAAACTCTAGTATTATGGTAAAACCAACTCACCTAACTCCTTACTCCTTTGTTTCTTTGGAGAGAATGTGTGAGCTAACTCTGCATTGAGTTATGACCTTTTTTATCTTCTGGATTCGTTCATATCAAGAGTACCCATACTGAGGACGCTTAGTTCCTCTGGTGATAGTCATTCACTGTTGGACAAAGAGCTTCCATTTTCAGTATTCCACAGTTAAATGAATTCTTATAGACAGTTTCAACAATGTGTGATTTTAAAATCTTATACCCCCTTTCCACCACTTTACCATGTCACAATAGAATCCAAAAGACTAAGAGCCATTTCCTATTTTATTGTTTCATGGGTCCCTCATAGCTAAAGAACTCATCACTTTGTGATCAGCTTATTGAAAATGAGCCCTATGGCATATAGATTTACAGCTGAAAAAAACCTTAAAGGTCATTTATTCCAGCCCCCTCAGTTTATAGATGAAGGAAATTGAGACTCAGAGAAGTTAAATGACTTGCTGAGAATCACATAGCTAGAGCCTAAGGCAGGATTCAAACTCAGGTCTTTCTGATTCCAAGTCCAGCAGTCTATCTACTTATGCCATCTACCTGGCTCAAATTAAGGTGACTTGTTCAAGGCCAAAGAGCTAGTAAATAGCAGAGCTAAGATTTGAACCTTGTTGCTCCAAATCCAAACCTAGTGGGCTTTTTTCCATCATACCTTGTTACCTCCAACAGTACTCAGTCAAGCTCATCCTCAAACAGCAGATGCAGTCTTTATCCTGTATCATACTCAAAAACCTTCCCAGCTTTGTAAAAATTTTTCAGAATATGTGCTCTGCTAGCATAACCTTCAAGAATATAGGGTCTCCTATGTGCTATACGTTTCAGAATTTCCACCTTTGTGGAAGTTAGTAGATTTAGAAAATGTCCATATACCTGGATTTAGCAAGACTAGTCAAAATCTCTCATAATATGTTCCCGGAGATGGTAAAAAGATAGGTGCTGCATAATAGTTTAGTGAGGTACATTCAGAACTGGTTGAATGACTGGAACCAAAAAAAACCCAAAAAAACCCCACATTGATGTATGTTGATAAACAGCTAATTCAGTCATGTACCATAAGCCTGTATTTATTCAAGATTTTTATCAGTGACTTAGCTTACCATATTTCTAAATGACACAAAGTTTGAGACATATGTTAGATAATAGGGATACCCCAAAAATCAACAGGTTGAAATGACTTAACAAATAAAATGAAATATATTTGTTTATTTGTTTACAGCTGAGTCTTCCCCTCTCACCCAGGTTGGAAGTGGAGGGGTTACACCCAGGTTTAATCCCCCTACTGACTGTAACTAGAGCTTTGTCCTGCTCCATTTCTGACCTGGATCAGTTTATTCCTCCTTAAGACAGCATCCTCACCACAATTGGGGATTTATTGTAGAAATACTGAACTCAAGTGAGGACACACAGTTGGCACAGCCCATTACTGCCTAGAAGTCCAGAGCTCAGGAGATCCACCAGCCTTGGCCTTCTAGGTAGCTATATTACAGGTGTTCACCACCATACTCAGCAATAAAATTGAATTTAATAGGGATATAACCTGTACTTAGATTAAAAAATAAAAACTCACACAAGGACAGCTTGAATAAAATATGACTTGACAACTTTTCAAATAGAAAGAATCTGGAGTTTTGGGTGGAATACAAACTCAAGATGCCAGGAGAGAAATATATATTTACAATCCTTCTGCTTCTTAGTTTCTCTGTCTTCCTTCAAGACTCAGCTCAAATTCCACCTTTCTCAGGAAGTCTTTTACAATACCACCTTTGCTCCCATGTCCCCACACCGTAGCTGCTCGTGCTTTCTCATTTCAGATTCTCTTCCATCTTCTTATATATATTTTATATGTGTCTGCCTTTCCCCTATTATAATGTGGGTTTCTTAAAGGCAGAAATTGTTTTTGTCTTTCTTTACAACCCAAGCCTGAAAGTCTATTGATTGGCAATGTTTGTTGACTAATAGAAGTATCATGTACAGAATGAGAGAGGGGATGGTCCCACAGGTAATCTGACTTGGTCAGACTACATATGGAGTATTGTGTTCCACTCAACATACCAAATTTTACGAGGGACATTAACAAACTGATGTGAGATCAAAGGAACGTAACCAGCATAATGAAGATAATTCAAAGTGAAGTTAAAGGACTTGGGGATGCTTACTGTAAAGCAGAGAGCATGTTCATGTTCATTTGAAAGGATGCTAGGTAGAGAGAGATTAAGCTTATTCTACTTAGCCGTGAAATGTAAAATGAAGAGACAATTTACAAGAAGGAAAATTTTGGCTTAGTATGAGAAAGAACTTCTAACAATTAGAATTGTTCAAAAGTGAACTAGGCTACATGGAAAGCTAATGAGTTGCTAACCACTTAAGCAAAAAACTGAGTGACCACTTGTAAAAGGAATTCATTCTTCAAACGGAATGCACTTTCCAACTCTAGTGTCTTTGCACTAATTTAACTTATGGTAGAAATTCTTCAAAGTAAAATTATAGACTTTTAGAAAGAGAAAAGACTTTAGAAATCATTTAATCTAACACTTTCATTTTACATTTGAGAAAACTGTAGCTTAGAGATGTGATCTGATTACTCAAGATCATTCAACTGGTTCCGTCAGATCTCTTTATTCCTTACTCGATAATGACTGATGTTACTCAAATTGTTTTTAGAACTCGTCTTTTAGAATTACCAATCAATCCACAAGCATTTGTTAAATGTCTACTATAGGCCAAGCACTGTGCTAACCCCTATGGATATAAATACAAAGAAATAAAACAATCCCTCTTTTAAAGGAGTTTAGGTTGTAATGGAGAAGACAATAAGTACATATTAAGCATAAAGAGAATAAATATATAGAGAATAAATGCAAGTAAATAGTTAAATATACTGAATTTGGGAGAGAGAACAGCAGCAGTTGGGAAGATTAAGAAAGGTTTCATTTAGAAGGTCTAGCTCGAGCCAGGTCTTAAAAGGAGAAGGATTCTGTAAAGCAGAAATTAAGAAAAAGTACATGGGGGGGAAGGATGTCAAGCAGTGCAAAGATATACTGGAATGACACGTGTGAAGAGCAAAGAGAAGGATGGTTTAGTTGGATGAAAGCAAGCAGAAAGATAAGTTGGGGGTAAGGTTTTGAAAGGCTTTACAAACTAAAGAGAGACATTAGTAGTTAAATATAGAGGCAATAAGAATTCACTGGAGTTGACTTTTGTAGAAGTGACATGTTCAGATCTGCACTTAAGGAAAATAATTTCTGGCACAGTATGAAGACTGGGCTCAGGCAGGGTGACCAATTAAGAGGCTGTTGCAATCTAGCCAAAAAATGATCAGGGCCTGAACTAAGTAGTAGTTGTGTGATGAGATCATTCAGACTTAGAAGCCACATAAGAAAATTAATTTCATATTACATTTATCTTCTCCCCCACCTCTTAGCAATACCCAATTTAGTAATCCTCTTCATTTACTAGACTTAGCTACACACAACTTTTAACTGTTTCCAAAAAATCAAATTATACATTTGGATATATGTCATAAGTATAGTTGTTAAAAACCACTTACTTTCTAAGTTACAAGCTAGGCAGTACCTCCTATTCCTGGTAGTTAGCTGAAATTGGGAACATTTTAAAGTGCTTTGCATCAAGCAACTAAAAGCTTCTGATGGCACAAAATGTATACTCTGAGAAGAGTAGTTATATATTTAAGCTTTACATAATTACCAGATGCAAAGATGAAAAATAAATTAGTAGGTGCCAAGAGTCGAAGCAGCTGGTTGTTACCTGAAGGAGGGGCCAGAGCAAGGGATACAAATGCAGAAATGAAACAATCCTTACTCTCAAGGAACTTATATTCTAATGGGAAAGACAAGTACTCATGTAAATACACGTAGAACTATAAAAAGAATAAATATATGACAGATGTAAGAGATGAATTGAACTTATGTTTCCACAGAAAACATGTAATATCTGTAACATGATAATCATTTAATATCATCTTTGAACCCTCAATAAAGGCCAGAACGTGAACTAATCAACCAGAAGAGTGTGGACCTAACAGCTTTTTTGTTCTCTAAGCAAACTCAGAAAATACCTCTTCCTATGTCAACAAAGCCAGATGGGGCTGACTTAGGAGCATTCTTTCTGTTTATGATCACTAAAGATGAGAACCTTAGCCCAAGACACTATCTTGAATAATGGGATTTTTTCTTAATATTTTGTGGACATGTACTATGTTATGGCATGTTAATGGTAAAGAAAACACAGATATCCTAGGTGGTAATTTCAACCGACACTTTGTCAACTCTCTTATTTTATTTACCACCTATTCAATTAAGATATCAATTTGCCTATTTTGGCCTCTTTAACCAAATTTTCAGGTCAACACCAGAAAGATTGTACATCAACTAAAGGAATTCCTTTAAAAGAATTTATATTGTCATTCTATAAAGAAAATGAGGAATGTGTCCCATGGGTGGTGAGATTTATGCCTAGCCAATGGGAGGCAAGTGGGAAATTCGAATTGAAAGCAGGGCATATAAACCTTGCATTTGTCTGAAACAAGGTTAGCAGCCCATTAGGAACTACCTGTTCATTGGGGGAATGAACCTAAAAATGAACAAAGCTTTCCTTCGTTCACTCCTGTGTAAGATTCTGCTTTTGGAATTTTCCAACAGCAGATGCATATAAGAAACATGTTCATTTAGAAGACCAAAAAAAAAAAAAACATAACACTCAACATAAAAGCCAGGAAAGCTTTTAATTTTTAATCTGAGGTTGCAAGGCTGGGTGTTCTACAGAGACACATCCACTGGTGGCAAATGAAGGTACCTTTATCCCTATCCTGGCCAGTGAGGTCCCTCTCCCTCTTTTCCCATTGGTTGGTACTGAGAGGCGCACAGCTTTCTGATCTGTCTTGTTCATAGGAACCCATTAAATGCATTCTCCCCCTCCCTTACATACATCATATGTGCATTCAAATTAAGTTTTGGCTTCACCAAGGGTGGGAAGAAAATATTCATAAGATCATTAAGCACGCACTGTGCCTTTTAGCTGTGACTCTAGACCCACCTGGAGATGTCCTAACCCCAGAACTAGTTCTAGCTGGTTTCTGTTAATCTGGGGTTTGTGACCTTCTTAGAAAACAATACCCCTTCCCCTATTTCCTATCTGGGACTGGGGATTCTTTTAGAAAATAATACCCCTTTCCCTATTTCCAAACTCTTCCAAAAACAGTACTTCTTCCTTCCTTCCTTACAACCTCACTCATTCAACCTATCTACATTTTTTTATTTGTAAAAGGGGATAATATTTGTATTACACATTACCTTAAAGAGATGTATGTAAAACACTTTCTACAATGCAAAGTGCTACATGTGTGTTATTATTTTGGTATGTTATTATTTTTGATTTGCATTAGCTTTTGGTAGAATCCCTAGAAAGGTACTCTGTGCTTAAAAAAGCAAGTCAGTAAGGCTCAAGGTAACTAGGGTAACAAAAAAATCCATCCATCAACAAACTTGTGAGACCTAGACCCAATTAGGAAGAAAGAAACAAAGAAAATAAAAACTGGTAGGGACCCCTAGAGCTCTAATACCAATGATTTTTTCTCTGTATCACACTGTAAGATATGAGTGAAAGTCAAGAGCTCCACAGAGAGTCAATAGATAACCTCTTAGCTAGCCTGCCTATCCAATGACTAAGTGTGTTATCAAATGATCACAGGCTGTAAATTACAAGGGGTCTTAAAAATCATCAAGTCCTTTCTTCTGCTTTCACAGGTGAGTAAACTGAGGGCAGTGATTTGCCTAAGGTCACATATCTACTAAGGAACAGATAAAAGAATATGAACCCAAATCTTCTGACATTAAATCTAGAGATCTTTCCATGATAGCAAATCATGTTCCGGGGTACTTAGTGCTTATTCCCAAGGGACACAGACACTAAATAACATGACCTTGATTATCCAGGAAAACATAGGGCCTAATTCCTGCATAGGAAATCTTGGCAAGCTAAAAGTGCCAGAGGTGGTGTGCCTTCTGCCCCCGAGGTCTGAGGCCTTCTAAGTCCTCAAGTTCATCCTGGAGGCAGCAAATTCCCCATCCCTGAAGACTTTTGAGTTCTTTGCAATTCTGAGATTCTGTGAAATGAAATTTCAAAATAAGTCTTCCAGAAAATCTTGTTGTGGAATATGAAGCTAATTTAAAAAACATTTTAATTTGATGTTTTAAAATCTCAAATTAGTATCAACTTTAGATCTTCTGGGGACCTTTCCATACTGGCACATTATGTTCCAAGGTACTTGGTGTTTGTTCCAGAGAGACAGAAGCTCTTTGTCCTCATTATCACTAACCCTACTGGAGCATCAACTTCAGCTTCGTCTAAGACAGTTTCTTTGAGGCTCTGTGGGCCTGAGAAAAACAAAGAGCTGACATTTAAATATCAACGGAAGGTTTGCAAAGTGTTTTACACGCATCTTTTCTTTTGATCCTCATAAAACCCCACGGAAATATTATCCCTATTTTATAGATGAGAACACTAAGTCTAAGAATTTCTTACAAGCTGTGCAAGAGTTTTTAAAAATGACATTTATGTAACAAAATGATCTGTCATCTCATGAAACCCCTGTGAAGTATTACCCCTATTTCGCAGAGGCGGAATCTCAGAGACAGTGGTTAAGGGGTCACGCAGGGTCACACTGGGTCACCCAGGGTCACCAGGGTCAGGACTGGGGCCTCGGGTCTTCTCGACTCCAAATCCAGCCCCCTGGGGCTCCCCCTTTCCTCTGGGGCCCCTCCTCCGCCCCCAGTCCTCCTCTTCACTGTCCCTCCCGACCATCCGGCCACACTGGTCCGCCCGGGGCACCCCCGCCCGGGCCACCCCCCCTTGGGGCCCAGGCCTGGGCCTCTCGCTGCTCCCGCCTCATCCCCCACCTCCGGGCCTCCCAGTCCCCCCAGCCCTTCCTTCCTGGTTGTTCGTCTTGCCCACGTCCCGGGCCAGGGCTGGGGGCACCACGTGGCCCCGGGAGCTTCGTGAGGGCACGGACTGGCTCCTTTCCTTTTCCCTTCCCCCTTTTTTCTCGGCTTTTCTTTGTATCTCCATGGCTTAGCACAGTGCCTGGCACATGGGGGGCGCGGGTTTCCACTCCGGCAGGCCCCCACCCCGACCTCAGCTTGCCCTATAAAAGGTGGGCTGGGCGGGCTGACGGACCTCGGAATCCCTTCGCAGTTTTACATCCCGCAGCCACCTCTACCACCCGACCGGATACCGAGTGGGGAACCTTCCCAAGCCCGAGCCTCGGCTCGCTCCCTCGCCCCCCGAAGGCCCCGCCCACCGCAGGCCCCGCCCACCGCGCGCCCCTCCCCCTCCCTCCCAGCCCGCGTGCAGCTGTCGCCGTGACGTCGGCGCGGCGTGGCGGACGCCGAGTTCCATAGAAGGGGAAGGGGGTGGGAGTGGGGGCGGTGGCCGGGGCACGGGCACCGAAGAAACGGGCGGCTCGCGGGTCGAGCTCGAGCCCCACCGCCCGTCCCGCCGCCCTACCAGCGCCTCCGCGACGGCCTGAGGGGTCGCCCGCGCCTCCGGGGCCCGCGGGGGAGGGGCGGAGGCCGAGGGAGGAGCCGGAGAGGGGGCGGGAGCAGGGAGGGGATGTCAGCCGCGTGCGCCGTCTCGCAGAAGGCTCCGCAGCAGCCGCCGCCGCCGCCGCCTCAGTCTCCGCGAGAGGAGCGGGCCAGGCCGGCGATGCACCGGCGGCGCCGCCCTCCGCCTCCCGCCGCTCAGCCGCCCGAAGGCGGGGGCGACGGCAGCAGCGGCGTGGGGGGAAGAGCGGAGAGCGAGGACGTGGAGGTGCTGTTCTCGGCCGGGCGCCGGGGGCCGGCGTCCGGGGCAGCGGCGGTGGCGCGCAGCGCCGAGGAGGAGGAGGAGCGGCTGGAGCGGGAGCACTTCTGGAAGATCATCAACGCCTTCCGCTACTACGGGTAAAGGGCTCGTGCCCCCCTCGCCCCCCACCCCGCTCCGATCCCCGGCGCGCCCCCGGCCCGCAGGCCCGGGCCAGCCACGCCACAATGCCCCCTCTGTCCGCCCTCCCGCAGGTAGCCGCTCCGCTCGTCCCTCCGCTGCGCTCCCAGGCAGCCCCCGGGGACCCTCCCCTCCGGTTAGAAGTTGGCTTCCAACTTCCCGGGCGTAGCGCGGAGCCCCCGCCGTGCCCTGCAGAGTTGGGTCGCTCCCCCATCGGGTGGTGCCGAGGTCTCCGCCTTTCCTCTAATAGTGCGAACTTGCCTTTTGGTCAAGTCTAGGGGCAGCCGGCATTCATTAAGCGCCTAGCAATGCCCCCGAAGTGGGATGAGCGCTGGGAATACCTTGAAAGGCCCCCGCAGGGGAGGCTCTTTAATGCTGACCACTTTTTACTTACGGGATGCGTCCTGGACAGATTGGAGCTTTAATCCCAGGGGACACAAGAGAGGGGCTGGGCTCTGACCTCCCTCTCCCTCCTGAAGTAGTCCTGCCTCCTCAGACTTTCCCATCACACTTGGACTTTCTCCTTAACTCTGCTCTATCAGTTGGCCAGTCAACAATAGTTTATTAAGTTATTATGATGTGCCCGGCTCCGAACTACTTCAGATAGAATGAATGGCACTTCTAACCACATTCTACTTTACCTCAGTAAGTGTCCTTATCAAGGACAGAGACTTTTTAAAATCTGCCCGTAGCACTAAACCTTCCCTTTATTGAATTCAGATTAAATATTTTAAAAGACTGATTATATTTTTCAGTTTTCTGATAGGTCGTAAAGACAACACGTACAATAGGTACCTGCTTTATTAGCAACAACATTTATGTGTTTTTGTGCTAGACTCTTCATACACAGATTTTTTTGGTGGTGGTTTAATATAGAGAGGCAGGGTTTCCTACTGATGGAACTGAGTCTCAGACAGCGCTTTTGCCACAAACTGATACTGACTGAACTTTGACATTTGCATCCTTTATGAATGCAGACTGGTGAACTGTTGAGCGAGGCTACATTTGCTGGTATGTGGAAGATGGGTGGGAAATAATTTGCATCAGTTGAGTTTTAGGTTTCCATAGTTGGTTGATATTGACAAAAGCCAAGGTCTTTAAAAATCTGCTACTGTTACTAAGTAGGGAAAACTGAAACCAAGTTAGATAAGGAAGATGTGATTTTACATCTTTCACATCAGTACTCCCATTATGCCATCTGCACTTGGGAATGATCTCTAAAGCATAATAGGGTGGATGTCTGTATGTTGTTAGCATATCCCTATATGCACAAAGGACAAATTTGTCCCTGAAACCCCCATTTAAAATAAATGAATTGGATCAGAAGGAGGGAAAATGCAAAAGACTATTTAGATAGAAAAGTAAGTGGTTTCTTCAGCCAAAGAGAAAAGATTCATATACATATTCATATATATCAAACATAGGGTCGAACATTTAGGACTGGAAGAGGATTGATATACCTCCTTCTAAATACAGAAATGGTGATGTTAAGGTGAAGAGGATAGATGCTGAGTTTGGAGTCAGGAAGACTCATCTTCCTCAATTCAAATTTAAACTGAGACCCTGGGCAAGTCACTTAACCCTGCTTGCCTCAGTTTCCTCATCTGTAAAATGAGCTGGAGAGGGAAATGGCAACCCACTCCTGTATCTTTGCCAAGAAAACCCCAATGGGGTCAGGTGGAGTTGGACACTACTGAGTAACAACCAAAAAGGACAATGATAAAACAAATGTTAGAGGTTTCCATGTTATAATGAAATCAATTGTTATTACCATGAATGCATATAAATAAAAAAAAATTTTACTAGCATTGTAAAAAGTCCCAAATAGTGGTTTTTAAATCTTAAACTGATCTAGTCCTTTAACTTGGGATTGACCCCCTTAACTATTATTGTTCCTCCTCTTGCCTTTTTTTCCAATAACATAACTGGTATTTATGTGGCTCTATAAAGTTGGGTACTACAGGTATTATTATCCTCACTTTACAGATAAGGAAACTGAGGCTTCAAGAGATTAGATAATTTCTCCATGAATGATACTTAATAAGTGTCTCAGTATTTTAACCCAAATCTATCACTCTCTACCATGTAGTGCTGCATCTGAATATAAAGCAGCATTCCTTTCTTTGCAGCATATTGCAAAATGCCAAGTTAGATACTGATATTGGAATTGAAAAATATTTTTAGGTATCACAAATGTCAACAACTAAATGAAGCCCAGTTATCAGTAGGTATACTGTGTAGGACATTGTTCAGACATAAGGCTTCTAGTATTTTTAGGGGAAAGATTGGAGGCAATAGATTTGCCTCAGCTTCTCCAAACAGGACAACTCTTCTTCTAAGGGAATTTATTTAAATCACCTTAATCAAAAATATTAGACATAATTTATTCTAGCCCCCTTGCCTTTGACCTAATTTGGCAATATTCACCTCCCCTATGTCCTCATCTACTCTCTTCATAAATGAGCTAGTGGAAAAAATTGTGGTAGTGTCTTAGAAGTGCTTCACACAGTGCCTTACATATAGTGTATACACTTAATCAGTGTTAGAGTTGAAGGTTGTTGGTAGGGATATTGTCTTAATTATTTTGCTTTTCCCTCAGGGCTGAGCACATTATAGCCTTTGGATAAATTTGTTGAATTTTTAATCATATCATTTCTTTATGTTCCTGTTAGTAGTAAGCATTGAATAAATATTTGTTGATTTGATAAAGTCAGTTAATTTGTTAGAATCTTGTGATTTTTTAGAAACTTCTATAAAAAGCTGGAAGTGCTCTGTAGCCAAAAAAAAAAAAATCCTGAAAACTCCTTCAGAGTTCATGTCACTACCACCTGTGCAAAAAATGCCTTGGCAAAATAGTTATTGGTTTAATTAGGAAGCTATCTTGAGATTTGCTCCCTTCCTCTGCCTGTGCCAGAAAGGAGTTAGTGTGGAGCTTCAGTTTCTTCAGATTTTATGACCCATCTTAGATATCCATGTCCCACTTTCCTATGTCTCTTCTGTCCTCTTGTGCAAATGAAAATGGTAGCGTTGTGGCAGAAAATTGAACTTCACTTAAGAATTGAAGTTCTTACATTCTTAGAGACTTTATAATGAATTACAATTAAGCCTATCAAATGACTGACTAAACCTAATAACCCTGTGACTTGGAGATAAAAAGTATTGCTTTCTAGTATTCCTTCAGATCAGTCCTCTAACATAATTTCTGTGCCATATATTTCACCTAAATTGCTCTGTGTCCCTGTTGAAAATGTCTCTCTCTAGCCTTCCTACCTTCTCCCCCAAAGAAGTTCAAGGATGGGAGGCATGAAATTTCACTTGATATTTTTTAAGGTTTCATTTGCATCCTTACCACTCCTACACACTTATTTAACCTAGGGAAGAAACATCACCCTATCTTTAAACTCCAAGTAGCAAATAGATCTCCCTCCCCCAAATGCTTCTTTTTTATACTTGTTTTTTTCCTCTTTGTGGTTTGTTTGTCTTTAACAAGTATAGCACTTTTTCTTGGTTTTCTTACAGTGTGTAGTAATTTTCGATTTTAATTTAATAGGGCAAGAAATGTCCCTTGATTATTTTTTCCCTCAAATACTGAACACAAACAAATCAATAACAAAAAACATTTTATTATTGAAGTTGAAAAGTTTTTAGTATAGCTATAGCAATTGTTTTTAAAATAATAGACTCACATGTTTAATATTAAGCATCACCATTTTTTTGTTTTATTTTTTTATTTTTAACACAGTTTATAACAGATAAAGCAATTCAGACTTTTGGTCAGGTGATACATCTTTTTAAAGCATTTACAATATGGACCACAAAAGAAACTTTTTTTTTTTAAAACATTAACCAACTGAGACACAAATAACATTTATGTATGCTAACTTCACAAGCTCTTGACCTAATTGTCTCCACAGTATTACTAAGAATTAAAGGACCCTAACTTAATGTTATTGGTCTAAAGTCCTATGCCTAATAGTTTAATTTTAGACAACCTTGAATGTTCCCCTATCCATCTATAATTGAATAGATCTGGTAATAAGCTTACAAACCTTTTGACCATAGGAAATTGCCACTAAGGACATTGCAAGGATACAATATCTCCCCAACTTCATGTCAGTTCCAGGCAGGATTAGATTATCCACTTGCATTCAGTCAGGCTTAAAGTCTGCCAGGTGTCAGTGGGGAAATTGAGTCAGGAGAATCCCACCTCAGCCCATGCTGAACAGCCCACTCTCCCACCCTTCCCTTGAGATCACCTATGCAGTTCATAAGCATTACCATTTTTAAAAAAAATTACCTGCCAAGAAGTATCACATAGGGGAAGGGACCTCAAATGTCAAGTCCAGCCCATACCTGAAAAATCATTCTGTCTCCTCCTTAGTAATCTTACACCTCTATGAGTAGTGGTAGTTGCCTCACTGGAGACCCAACTGGCCAGTTCCAGTTGGGCAATGCAGTTTCTTCCTTCTCTCCTTCCTTTCCTCCCTCTCCTTCCTTCCCTCCATCCTTCTCTCTCTCCCCTTTCTCTTTCTTTCCTCTTCCTCTGTCTACATAGGAAATCATACAGGTTCTCTGCCCAGAGGAACATAAATTTTGATCACTGAAACCTCGCAAGATATCTTGGGGTTTGCGGGCTAGGTTTTCTTTTTTAAGGACCATATCTTAAACCCAGATACCTCTAGTTTTCATTGATTAGCCTGCAATACCCTAGCCTAAGCTGACTTGGTCATTGTTTGGACTCTGCTGACTCAGAGTGAGCGTAAATAGCAATTGTTTCTGCTTTGGCCAGAAACCCTGAGATCTTCTCCTCCCAGATTGATTTTTTTTTTTTGGACTAAATAAAAGAGGCTTTTCTTTGTCTTATTTCTTACCTAGCCATAGTCACTGAGTGGGCATTTTTTTTTTTTCAGTCAAACTGTGACCTGGGAAAGACGGTAGCTTAAAAAGACTGAGATCTGTCCACTTACCTACAGGACCTTCTCCAGTCATCCTGATTTCTATCTTGCCGCTGGATCCAGATGGCTCAGGAGGAGAGAGGCTGGTGACTCTGCACAGGCCTCCCTCCCTTAAGTCTTATTCACTTGCAAGTCATAACATCACCTTCCAGATGTCATGGTTCTCTTCAAGAACAAAGGACAAACAACAGTCTTTCACATACAGCTATCTGTTCAGTGCATTCTTAGATACCTACGGTGAAAGGAAACTCATTTTAAAGACTATTGTCTAGGCATATAGAATTCTGTGTCTTGAGAGCCCGTAAGGAAATTGTCCTGCTTCCAGTTACTTCAAGATAGGATTTGAGGACTAGAGTTAGAGTTGGAAATTCCACAGACTGCCATTTTTATATAAGGAAACTCAGGAGCAGAGAAATTGATTCATCTAAGATCACTTGGCTAGAAGGAAATAGACCCAGGAATATTGAACCCATGTGTCCTGGCTCCCAAGTCTTTGGCTTTCAATTTTTCTACTCCACAGTGGTGCCTGTCAATAGAGCCACTTGTTATAGGATCCTCTGACTTAGAGCTAGAAAAGACCTCTGAGGTCATCTAATTCCAAACCTCACAATTTTACAGATGAGGAAGTGAATCCTTAAAAGGTTGTGACTTCCCCAGGTAGCAAGCACATGTAGTAAGTTGCAGAATGAGGATTCAAACTCTGATCCTCTGAACTTAAATGAAGCACTTTTCCCATTACATGACACTACTTCATTGTTAAGCAATGGGAAGGAAACTTTATCTCAGTCCTTGTTAATAAAGATCATGCATCATTAACTTTTTTCTTGGTAAATTTTCTAATTGTTCAAAGCTCTAAGATTTAGATTATTAGTCATAGGAAAATAAATGCTGAAGACAATATAAATAACCAAAAATATTACAAATATATGTAGAAAAGGTCATTATTACTTGATTAAGTTGAGGGAAGGGAGGGTCTTAAGGAGTTAGGATAAATGGTCTGACAGAATAGGGAGGGAATTGCAATTTTTTGCAATTGCTTGGACTCCAGGTTTTTACCTGCTTCCTGGTCAGATTTTTGTAAGAGCTTCAGCTGCAGTTCTTTATGACTGAGATAGTAAAAAGAACTCATTTGTGATAAGAAGACCTGGGGGTTCCAACTATCACTTATTCAGCTATGTGACTTTTAGGTCAACCACTTGGCTTCTGTGAGCCTCATTTGTTTCATCTGTAAAATGAGAATATCTGCCCAACCTTCACTTTTATTTCCTTTTTTTTCTAGTTTTATGGGTCAATTACAAAAGTCAATTATAGGAAAGAGTTATCAGGAAGCTTGGAATACACGTTTGTTCAATCAAAAATAAAAATTTCTTATAAGACAAGTTCAACTGTGGTATTTCATATGACTTTATGATATAACATTAAAAATTGTACTTAACATAGAATACCATACTTAGATATGATGTGGAAAGAGCCTTGAATTTGGAGATTTGGAGGCTTGAGGTCAAAACTCATGTGACCTTGTAGAAACAGACCCAACGAAGAGTAGTAATTTCCCCATTTCCAAAATAGTGAATAATAATCCTTGTATTATATAACTCAAAGCTTTTGAGCAAATGAGATAATAAATACAAATATTTTGTAAACTATAAAGTATGATGCAAATATAAGAGCTTATCATTAATAAAATATTGGGGAGTAGCCCTCTGCAGAATTAGCTGGTAGAAAAAAGTTTAAGATATATAACTACTTTGGCTAAATATTGTATTTAGATTCAGATAATTATATGTTTCATCTATATAGTTTCAGGTCTCCATGATCTTTATTTTTTAATCTTCCCTTCTTTCTACCCTCTCAGTGTTTTGAAAATGATTAGTTTTCCAAAGATTCCAGACTACTTTTTGTTTGACTTCTGTGAACAGGAACATTCAAAGCTTGGAAAATATTTAATGAGCTAAAAGTTACAACTGAAAGTAATCATTTGCAACATGGTCTTTAAAATATTTGAAAATTGAAATGGCTTTAGTTGAAAAGTATTGTGGCATGTGTCACTGAACAGTGACTTGAGAACACAATTAAAAAGCTACATGAAAGAAGATGAGACTGTCCTTTGGTGTGCATCCTTGTGCCACTAACTGTTTCTGTCCTTTCCAGAACGAGCATGCATGAACGAGTGAATCGAACAGAAAGGCAATTCAGATCACTTCCAGCTAACCAGCAGAGCCTGCTTCCTCAGTTTCTTCTTCACTTGGACAAAATTCGGAAATGCATTGATCATAATCAAGATATACTACAAACCATTGTGAATGACTGCATACATATGTTTGAAAATAAAGAGTATGGAGAAGATGTATGTAAAGCCAGGCTATATTATTTTAAATGCAAAAATTTCTCTGCTTCTTAAATTCTGAATGTTTGATGACCTGTGAATGCTCCCTACTCTGTTTCTTGGTTTCATACTTTTTTTCATACATCTTACTGTGCTAATTGGTAACATAAACTTACCTTCAGATAATGAAATCAGAGTTAGTAATATATGTTATTCACTTTGCTGAAAAGCAACCAGCTTTTTCTAATATACTCAGTTATGTAGTTGACACTAATGCTAATAGAGGGGTAACTAGCTTTAAACCCTGATTTAATTACTAATTTAATCATTCACATTTTAGGTGGCCTCTTCACTTGATTGCCATAACAGAATTAATCACTTCTCATTTTAGAATATTTTGTTATTAACACTATGAAATTAATATTAAAATCCCTAAGTATTTTTACCAATATAATCTATCCATTGACATACTGTCCTTCTAAAATATTATTTACTCTTATGAAGTTTAAGGGACTGACAGTGTTAGAAACTGAAGTCAAATTTTTTGTATTCACACAGTAGGTACAGGTGGGCCACTCCAGTGTGAGCTTTTCCATCAAATGACCACTATTATCACCTGGATGATCTTTCCTCTTATTAGGGAGCTTAGGTTTGGTCCTGTACTAAGCAAAGATGACTGCCCAATTCTTTGGTAGCTTTTTGATAAAGGACTTTAATGTGTTGAGGCCTGAGTTAAGACTACCAAACTCATTTCACTTAGGATCTCAAGCTGCACTTAGAGGTCATAGAAGTGAGGCAAGAGCTTTATCTATTAAGCTGCCTGTAATAACTCCAGTAGTTTTCAGCTTGTCTATTGAAATTTATTCAAGATGACTTTTCTTAAACTGTTTTTACTCACTGATGTTTGTATTTTAAACAGGGGACAGGAAAGATTATGCCAGCATCCACATTTGACATGGATAAATTAAAATCTACATTGAAACAATTTGTGAGAGATTGGAGTGAAACTGGGAAAGCTGAGAGAGATGCTTGCTACCAGCCAATCATTAAAGAAATTTTAAAAAATTTTCCAAAGGATAGATGGTAAATAATGCTTTTGTTTTTAGCCAATTTTGTTGAGATTAATGTGGTGACATGTTTGTAGTTGTGGAGTGTCAGTAATACTTAAGCACTGAGAGGCACATTCTTAGCACCTTCTGTAGTTTTGTTATTTTTTTTTTTTTTTACCAAATATTATTCCGCTTCATCTTGAAATGATTTAATTGGATGTTTGTACTGTCGAGGCAGTGGTTTTTCAAAACACCAGCCATGTCACTCTGCTACTCAATAAATTTCAGTGGCTTCCTCACATCCACACTATTCAAATATAAAATCTTCTGTTTGTCAAAGCCCTTTATGACTTGGCCTGCATAACCACTTTTCCAGTCTTTTTACACCATACTTACCATCCACCTACCCCCACAAAAAGCCACAACACTTACCTCCCCACATATGTTTAATATTTATATTAATTTATTGTTTATAGTACCTTTAGCAAAATTCGGTTTCCTGTGTTTTTGCTTTTGTTTTGTCTACCCATCCCTTTTTTACTTCCACTGAAGCATAATAGATTCTGCTCTAACCATTTATTTTAACTCTGTATGTGTCTTTCTATTTCAGTTGTATTTCTTGTAAACAAGATATTGGATTCTGGTTTTTAATCCATTCTACTATCCTGTTCCATTTCATGGGTTAGTTCATTCACACTCACAGTTGTAATTGCAAACTGTATATTTCCCTCTATCCTGTTCTCTTTTTAAAAAAAAAAAAATTTCCCCAGTTACATGTAAAAACAATTTTTAACTTTCATTTAAAAATTTTTTTGAGTTCCAGATTTTCTCTTTCTCTCTCCCTTCCCCCCCCTCCCTGGGACAGTGAACAATTTGCTATAGATTATGTGTCTTCAATAATGCAAAATATATTACCATTATTAGTCATGTTGTAAAAGAAGACACAGACCCAAAGGGGAAAAAACACAAAAAATGCAAAAAGTTAAATATAGTATGCTTCAGTCTTCAGATTGCATCAGTGTTTTCTCTGGAGGCAGGTAGCATTTTTCATCATGAATCCTTGGGAATTGTCTTGGATCACTGTATTGCTGAGAATAGCTAAGTCATTCATTTACAACTGATCATCTTATGGTATTGCTGTTACTGTACACGGTGGTCTCCTGGTTCTGCTCACTTCACTTTGCATCAGTTCATAGAAGTCTTTGAAGGTTTTTTCTGAAATCCACCTGCTCATGATTTCTCATAGCACAGCAATATTCTATTACAATCATACACCACAGCTTGTCCAGGCATTCCCTAATTGATGGGTATCTCCTCAGTTTCTTTGCCACTACAATAAGAGCTGCTGTAAATACCTTTGTACAAATAGTTCCTTTAGTCATCCTATTCTCTTATATTTTCTTTATCATTTTTTCCTCCTCCCTCTTTAAGAGTTTGTTTTGCTTCTTGATTGATTAGTCAATCCCTCTCTTATTGCGTCTTGACTTCAAACTTGATGTTAGTGTTGGGTTCTGTGGACCCTCAGGATAGAAGGGGATTCCTGGCATGAGCTTCAGCCTTTTATGCCCTCCTCCAGCTTTCACAGCTCAGGCTGATAGCCTGCAAGCTTTCAGTGCAACAAAAGTGATGTGACATGATCCAGGGCAAGGTCTGCTCACTGCCCTCCTGGTCTGAGGTTTTTAAGTTGCTGACCTAGGTTTGGGTCTGTGGGTTTGTCCCTGCTTGGACGTTTCAATAGACTGTTGCAGGGCTCAGACAGTTATTCTGCTGGGAGGTTCTGCAGGTTCAGAGAGAATGAACTGCCAGTTTTTTTTTGGTCTGGGACTCCTACCCTAGTTATCCCACTTCATGCTTCTGCCCTTTCCTGGAGGCTAGAAATGAGTCCCTGCTCTACTTCTGGGATCAAAGCTACATAGCTGTGGTTTGCTTCTGAAACATATTTCCTCCTTAGAACGTGCATGTGACCCCTTCTTTCCACTCCGTGTCTGTTACCTGAAACTAAGAGGTGCACAACAGAGCTGCCCTGAGTCACTGGTTCCTATACCCAGTGCTATTTTAGAGACACCCTGGGATTACTTCCTGTTCTGTTATTTCCTGACCCAGTCTTGGTCCTTCTTACATCCCTGCATAGTGGAATGCTTCCTGTAGCATATCTCATTCCCAGTATTTGAAGGCTTCTTTCTAATTCCTTAAGCTGCCCTGGGGTGGAAAAATGATTCCTTCTGACTTTTTCTAGATCTTTGTGACTGGTTCTGTTTTACCCAGTAACCCTGAGGGTCTCCTCCTCTCAGTTTAATTTTTTTTTTTTTTATTAAAGGGGCCATCCCTTGAGGAACTACTTAAAGAAGCCTATTCATTGAATGGGTGTATCTCACTTAAAGTGAGAATGTGATAAGACCTTAGGGTGAAAGGGCCAGGGTCTTACATTGCATCCTGGACCATCTCCAGTCCTCCTGATGACCCAGATGGCTCAGGAGAAGAAAGTGAGGTTGGTGACCTTTGCACAGCCCTCTCACACTCAAATCAGAGTCAACTGCAAGTCATGTCATCATCTTGATGTCGTGGTCCTCTTCGAGGACGAAGGACAAACACAGCTTTATGGTGGAAAATTTAAAAGAATACTTTTTAAATGTTTTAAGTAAACAGGCAAAGGGAAAGTATGACAAAAACTTTATTACTGTTTGGTTAGAATTTATATTGGAATGATGATTACTAATATAGTATTGATCTAAGATTGCTATTTAGTGAGTAGTATTTCAGGTGGCCTGCCTTGGGTCGTAGAATTTAATATTTTTAGTGGTGACATTGCTATCAAAAGCTTTGAGTATTTAAATTCAAGTTGGAAAGGGGAGTATTTGCAGCCTTAATGAAAACAAAATTTGTGGTATACACAGTTGATACCCATTGCACTAATGGCTTGTGTTCCTGAAGTTGTTGTTTAAGTTGGTTATTTAGAACCCAGAATGTATTTTCTCATCTTAACAATGTTAATAGAAGTAGTGTGGCCTAGAGGATAACAGGCCAGCCTTTGGAGCAAGTCTTTCCCCTAGACATGAAGAGCAAGTGCTGCAGTATGAACTGATGGAGGAAATAACCCTTGCCAGAAGTGTACCAGTCACAGGTCTGAACAGAAATTACATGTTATAAGTAAATGATAGGTTTTTATATCAGTCTGTGAAAGCTTATTTTACTCAGAAGCAAAAGGTATTGTTATTATAAGATCCTTTCCATTACATTAATCCTTTGTGGTTGGCCTTAGAACCTAATGTATGGGAAAATACATTCAGAACTTGGGGGAAAGCAGCATGATGCAATGGAAACCACAAAACTGGAGTGAGGCTATTCTGGTCCTGGGTCTCTGCTACTCACTACTATATGAACTTGAGCAAATCATTTTTTGTCTTACTTTCTGAAACCCTTACTGAAAGGGTTGACCTATCCGACCTCTAAGGCCCTTTCCAATTAAATTTAGGAGTAAGGAATGTGAATGCTCTCTTTTTTCATCTGTATCTGGCTCACAACAAGAATGGATATATGGGAATTGAGCAATGTAGCTCCCTCTGAGGAACCAGTTCTTCAGAACTGCATGAACCATCAGTTTGTACAGATGACATTCCTAACATTCATTTAAGTAGAATTTCATTTTATTCTTTGTATCGAACTATATATCTATTTCACCAGCATTTTCTTACCATTGAAATAGGATCTGGATCTGTAGAATGAAGAAATTCCCATCTAGTAATGATGATTAACACCTTCTCTGCAATTTATAAATTTAGAGAAGTACCTTAAGCACTGAGAGATTAAGTGACTTGCCCAGGAACGGGACTTCCCAAATGCATTGGAGGCAGGCCTTAGATACTAATTCTCAGGTTTTTGTGACATTGATGGTAGATCTCTATCCACTATTCCTTCTCTGACTGACCTTAATTGGGATAAAATAATTCTAGCTTGTACTTTTTTAAGGGATATCAAGAGACACCTGACTTGACAGTGGAGTGCATGTTACACTTGTAGGATTTCTTTTGGGGGTGCCTATCTCCCTATACTCTTAGGATGTAACTACTGAGCTTATACCATGTGTGTAAGCTCAGACCATTCTTGGGAACCCAGACCTCTGGTTTAAAATGATCACCACTGGCTTAAAATCAATACCCATACCTCCCAGTCCTACCCCATTCTTTAAAAAAAAAAAACAAAACACAAAAAACACATCACTTGGTCCTGGCATTCCCTCAGGCTGTAGCTATGTCTTTTATTGCTGGAATCCTAGAAAGAATTCAACCTCATTTCCTCCAGTCCTGGCAGTCTGACCTCTGAACCCACTACTTGAGCTATAATGCTCTCTTTAAAGCTTACCAGTAGTGTCCTAACTGTCCAATCTGATGAACTCTTCTTACCTTTCTTGAGTTCTATAGCTTTTTGTATTGTTGATTACTCGCTTTTATTGGAGAGGTTACATCAGCTCTTCTCTCTTGTGTTGTGTGATCTTGCTTTCTCCTGTCTCTACTTTCTGATCTTCTTCTTTCTTGATGTTTTGATTCATTGGTTTCTTTTTTGGTCAGTTTAATTTTTATAGTTATTTTCCTGAGTAAGATTTTTTACATCTGGTTCCAAGCTATTAATTCCCTTTCTAAATCTTCCTTCCAAAGCTTTCGTTCTGTCCTCCCTTCCATTTTTCTTTATCACTTTCATTTTGTTTTTAAAATAAGTTTTTAACTTTTTCAGCAATTGTAGTTGGATGTGTCCAAGCTGTTTTTTTTCTTTGAGGCTCTGCATGTAGGTATTTTGGAGTCATTGTCTTCTAGATTTGTGTCTTGAACTCTTGTCACCAATATAGCTCTTTATGGTTGAGTTCTTTTTTTTTTTTCAATCTCATTCTTCTGGTTTGCATCTTGACTTTGGACTTAATATTACTGTATACTTCTGTGGGCAATGTCTGTCGTGATCATCTGTGCTTTTACATCCTCCTGCTATTTTCACAGCTTAGTCTGGGAGCCTGCAGTGATGCGATCAGGAGCAAAGTCTGCTCACTGCTTCTCCTAGTCTGAACTCTGTACATTCCTCACCCAGGTTTGGGTCTGTCCCTGGTTAGGAATTTCAGTAATTAATGGCGAACTCAGCCACTGTTATTAGCCCACTTAGAGACTCTGTAGATTCAGAACAAATCAATTACTCGTTCCCCTTTGTTCTGGGACTCCCGGTTATTCCAGTATAGACTTGCACCTTAAGTTGTTGACTGGAAGTGAGACCCTACTCTGCTCCTGAAATCAGAGCCACACATTTGCTGTTCATTTCTAAACTGGTTTCTTGCTCAGCTTGGGACCCTAGTGACTGCTCTCATCTGCTACTGCTGGGTGTGGACTCAGAACTGGGTAATGTTTGATAGAACTGCCAGTTGGCATCCATTCCTGCATTCTGTGCTAGTTCAAGGATCTCCCGTGATCTCTTGTTACTTTGATGCACAGTGTTGCCTTTCAGTGCCTGGGCTCTAAAATACTGCCTAAAGTGTTCACAGACCTGTCTCCCTGAGCCACTCTGGGCTGGAAAAATGACTCATCATGACTTGTTCTTGGATTTTCTGAACAAAATTCTATCTAACCAATTTGTCAGAGTTTTGGTGAGGGAGATAGGCTGAGCTTCTTCCTGCTACTTTGTTCTTGTGAGTCCATCTCCCTTCGTGATCTCTTTGCAGCATTTGACACTGTTGATCTCCTCTTGTGCATACTCTATGCTCTCTGAGTTTTAGTAACTCTTCTCTCTCATAGACCATGTCTGAGACTTCTCAAGTTCTTATGCCAACTCTTTATCTATACTACTCCCACTAAGTGTGAATATCCCCCAGGGCTTTGCCTCGAACCTTCTCCTGTTCTCTCTACACAGTTTCACTTGGTGTTCTCTTCAGCTCCCATGAATTTAGTTTTCCATGATTCCAAGAACTGTGTGTGTGTGTGTGTGTGTGTGTGTGTGTGTGTGTGTGTGTGTGTGTGTGTGTGTGTGTGTGTGTGTGTAGCCCTAGACTCTCCTGAACTCTAATCCCATATGAACAGTTGCCTATTAAACATTTCAAACTTGATGTCCCCTAGACCTCTTAAATGCAGTATGTCCAAAAGTGAACTCCTTGTTTTCTGCCCCAAACCCTCCTCTGTTCCCAACTTCCCTGTTAATATCAAGGGAAGTCATCACTCAGGTTCTCAACTTCATTATCATCCTCTTCCACCCACTCTCATTCAGCCCTTATCTCCAGTCATTTGGCAGAGCTTTTCATTTTTACTTCCACAGCATTTCCCACATATTCTACCCTTTAGCACAGCCATCACACTAGTTCAGGGTCCCATCACCTTTTACCTGGATGATTACAGTAGCTGTTCCCTGCTTCAAGTATCCGTACACTCAGTCCATCCACAGCACTGCAGCCAGGGATTTCCCTAGAGTACATATCTTCTATCCTCAGCAAACTCCAGTGGCTCTTTCTTACCTTTAAAATCAAATGTAAACTCCTTTGTTTGTCACTTAAAAGTCTTCCCAACCTGGCCATTTCCTGCCTTTTTAGTCTTCTTACACATTACTCCCTTCTACACATTTCTATATAGGCCTACTTGCTGTTTGCTCACACATAGTGCTCAGTTTCCTGCTCCATGTCTTTACTCTCTCTTCCATTCCTACAATGCCTCTCCCTTCTCATCTTAGACTCATAGAACTTCTGGCCTCCTTCAAGGCCTTTTTCTTTTTTTTTTCTTTTTTAAATAGTTTTATTTATTTATTTTTAGATTTCGACTTTCCATAAAATTTTGAGTTCCAATTTTTCTCCCCATCTCTCCCCTGCCCCTACTCCATAACACCTTGCATTCTGATTACCCCTTTCCTCAGTGTGCCCTCCCTTCTATCACACCCCACCTTTCCCTTATTCCCATCTTCTCTCTTTTCTTGTAGGTCATTATAAATTTCTATACCCCATTACCCGTATTTATTTCCCAGTTATATTCAATAACAATTCTCAACATTCATTTCCAATACTTTGAATTCCAACTTCTCTCCCTCCCCACCCATCCCCACTGATAAGGCAAGCAATTCAATATCGTCTATATATGTGTTGTTTTACAAAAGACTTACATTAACAGTCATGTTGTATAAGACTTAACTATATTGCCCTCCATCCTACCCTGTCCCCCGCTTTTTACTATTCTTTGATTTGACCTTGTCCCTTCCCAAAAGTGTTCACTTCTAGTTCCCTTCTCCCATTTGCACTCCTTTCTATCATCCCCCTCAACCCACTTGTCACCTCCTCCCCTACTTTCCTGTAGTGTAAGATGGATTTTCATATCATTAGTGAGCATGTTATTCCTTTCTTAAGCCATATGTGAAGAGAGTAAGCTTCACTTTTCCCCTCTCCCCTCCTGCCTTTTCTCCTCCATTGAAAAACATTTTTCTTATCTCTTTTATGAGTGATACTCTGCCCCTTTTCATTTCTCCCTTTCTCCTCCCAATATTTTCCTCTCTTACCCCTTTATTTTGTTTTTTTATAGATATCATCTCTTCTGATTCAACTCAACCTGTACTCTCTGTCTATATGTGTGTGTAATCCGTCCACCTACCCAAATACTAAGAAAAGTCTCAAGAGTTACAAATATTATATTTCCATATAAGAATGTAAACAATTCAACTTTAGAAAGTCCTTTTATGTTTTCTCTTTCCTGTTTACCTTTTCATGCTTCTCTTGATTCTTGTGTTTGAAAGTCAGATTTTCTATTCAGTTCTCGTCTTTTCATCATGAATGCTTGAAAGTCCTCTATATCATTGAATGACCATTTTTTCCCTTGAAGTATTGTACTCAGTTTTGCTGGGTAGGTGATTCTTGGTTTTAATCCCAGTTCCTTTGATTTTTGGAATATCCTATTCCAAGCCCTTTGATTCCTTAATATAGAAGCTACTAGTTCTTGTGTTATCCTGATTGTATTTCCACAATACTCGAATTTGTTTCTTCCTAGCTGCTTGCAGTATTTTCTACTTGACCTGGGAACTCTGAAATTTGGCTGCAGTATTCCTAGGAGTTTCTCTCTTCGGGTCTCTTTTAGAAGGTGACTGGTGGATTCTTTCAATATTTATTTTGCTTTCTGGTTCTAGAGTATCAGGGCAGTTTTCCTTGATAATTTCATGAAAGATAATGTCTAGGCTCCTTTTTTGATCATGGCTTTCAGGTAGTCCAATAATTTTTAAATTGTCACTTCTGGATTTATTTTCCAGGTCAGTTTGTTTTTCCAATGAGATATTTCACATTGTCTTCTATTTTTTCAGTTTTTTGGTTTTGTTTTGTAACTTCTTGTCTTATCACATAGTCATTAGCTTCCCTGACTTCACTGTCATTTTTAAAGAATTATTTTGTTCAGTGAGCTTTTGAACCTCCTTTTTCATTTTGACTAATTCTGCTTTTTAAAGCCTTCTTCTCCTCATTGGCTTTTTGGACCTCTTTTTCCAATTGAGTTAGCCTATTTTTAAAGGTGTTATTTTCCTTAGCATTTTTTGGGGTCTCCTTTAGCAAGCTGCTGACTCGATTTTCAAGCTCTTCTATGGTCTGAGCCCATTTCATATTCATTTTGGAGGTACTGGAGGCAGAAGCCTTGACTTCCTTTGACACTATGCATTGTTCTTCCTCATCCACAAGGATGGAAGGAGATACCTGTTCACCAAGAAAGTAACCTTCTATGGTTGTAGGGTTTTTTTTTCCTTTTTTGGGAATTTTCCTAGCCAGTTATTTGACTTCTGAATCCTTTGTCAAGAGGAGGGTCCTAGTGCTCCTCCTCCCCCCAGGACTGTGCTCAGAGCAGAGATTCAGATCAGCTGCTCAGTTCCCCCAGAGGCTTTTAAGTTGAGCCACTGGGCAGTGGACCCAGGCTGCCATAGCCACTCACCACCCACTGTTGCTGCCTCTGCTGACACCTGGGGCCAGTGTTTGGGGGACCCCACTCCCGTCTCCCCCAGCTGGAAAAGCCCTCCCACACTGACCTTTGAAGCTTTCTTTGGCGCTTGTGGGGGTTGAGGGATCTGAGACCCTCCCTGCTGGGGATTCTGCCCCGGAGGTCTGTTCCAGTCCTTTTCCTCCCCGTGCAGTGCAGCCAGGACTGGGCTCTGCTCTGCTCAGCATCCTATGGGATAGAGTCCTGTCGGCCTTCCAGGTTACCTTTGGTTTCACTCTGTCGTTCTGTGGATTCTGCTGTCAAATTTGTTGAGAGTCATTTTTTACAGGTATTTTGTGGGCTGTGGGAGAAGAGCTAGAGTATGTGTGTCTTTCTACTCTGCCATCTTGGCTCTGCCTCAAGGCCCTTTTCAAAAATCATTTAATTCAAGAAGTTTTTCCTGGCCTGTGCCTTTTGTTGCTGGTGTTTTTTCTGCCTAGATTATCTTTAATACATGTTGTTAACAGTAGAATGTAAGCTTCTTGAGGAAAAGAAAGAATTGTACTTACTTTTTCTTTGTATTCTTAGCGCTTAGCACTGGCTCATAGAAATCACTTAATAAAACTTGTTAATTGCTTACTGATGAAGGAGTGATTACCAATAACTAGGGAATGCCTTTCTATAGGGGGTAGCACTTAAGTTGAAACTGAAGCTGAAGATTTTAAAGGGGAGAGGCTCTGGACCCATGGTCCAGGTAACTCCTATGTAGCTTAGATTTAGAGAATTACCTGGAGCACTCCAGGGTGTCAGTGATGTCAGGTTCTTATAGAAACTGGGGCCACTAAATTCCACATAAGGATCCCTGAGGGCTAACATTAACATTATGTGTGTTCTGTTGTATTTTTTTGTTGTTAAATATTTCCCAAAATCAGGCTGAATGACTTAATGCCTAGTGAAAGAGGTTCAAAAGGGAATGTATTCCAAGCTGAGGGAAGAAGGAGGGCAGAAACCACTTTCATAAAGGCACAAAGTTGCAAAGTGGGATGACAAGTTCAGGAATTAGAAAACTAGAAGCCTTTGAGCTAGTGAAATAACATCAGAGCAGAAATGGCCCTCAGACATTATCTAGGCCAAGGATGTCAAACCCAAGTAGAACTAGATTCTTGTGAATCACTCATTGACTCAGAAAACCACAAATTAACATTATGTTGTATTGTATTTTAATTTACTTTACTAAACAGTTCCCACTTACACATTTATTCTGGTTCAAGCCCTACTAAATTTTGGAGGTGGTGAGTTTGACACCTCCCATCTTCCCCAGGCCCTTCTTTCTACAGATGAGGAAATTAAAACACTAAGAGATTAAATGGGTTACTTCAAGCTACATCACTAACACATGATTGCAGCAGGATTCAGATTCAAGTTTTCTGAGTCTAAGATCATTCTTTTCACTCTGCCTTAAAACCAAGTCACCCAGAGTAGAGCATGTATCCTCTCGTTGGTAAACATCTTGGATCTGCCCTAAGTATGTTATCAGATTTCAGTATCATCAATAACCACGAATGCTTTCTGATTTTAGGACTCTGTGATAAGTGCTGTGGACGCTGTCTAGAAGCTACAGGAGCTTCCATTTAATGATTGACCATGGACTAATAACCTTTACCTGTTTAGGCTTGTTTTGCTTGTAAAGTAAAGGGACTGGACTAGATAAACAATTCCTACTTGAAAGAAGTTTACATTGCCCTGAGAGAAGAGGAGAAGAGACAACAAATAAGCATGTGAACAATAATTTGGGAAGGTGGGCACTAGCTGAAAGTTATTCAGGCCCTTTCTAGATCTAGTATGCTGTAAAATATTTCATAACTATGATAGAATATATAGAATATTCTTTGAGATGAGAAGGTGTTGTAGCAGAGAGAGAGCCAGGAAGGCCTGGGTTCTGGTCCTGCATGCTAGCTCTGTCTAGCAGAGCTCTGTCTGTGCTCATGCATAGCCAAATCACTTATTCTGTCAGTACCCTAGCCAAACCTATGATAATAATCGTAGCTAGCATTTTTATAGTACTTGAAAGTTTGTAGATACATAGATCTAGAGCAAGGGTTCTTAACCTGGAATCCATAGATGCCCAAATGGTTTAGAAATAGGTTTCCGGGGATCCATGGATTTGTTTATTTTTTTAGAGTGTGTGTGTGTGTGTGTGTGTGTGTGTGTAATTGATTTCTTTTGCAATCCTGTGTGTTTTATATTATACACTTACAATATTAGTTTGGCTTTTTTCTATGCTAAAATTTGACAGTTACAAAATTGCTCTGTTTGTATCACCTGAATTTCAAGTTTCTGTTTGTATATTATTCTCCTTTCTATTTTCTGTTATTTAAGGAATTGAAATTACAGTTTTCCTTTTTATTATGAATGTAACCATCATCAACAAACATGAGTATTTCAGTATACAAAGAGGATCATAAAAAGAAGATTGTATATGAAACTTCTTGTATAATTTAGGTTTTTTAAGTATGATAAAATTTAACACAGTAACAAATTTCTTTGTTTTGTATCTCCTTCAAAGCTTCTCATTTTCACCTGTATATTATTAATGGTTCATTGGTGCCCCATTTTAGTCATTTATTTATTTATGGCAATTCTGTCTTTACTTACTGGGGAAACTAGGTGGTGCAATAGATAGATTGCCAGTCCTGGAATTCTGGAAGATTCGTTTTACTGAGTTCATATTCAGTCTCGGTCACTAGCTATGTGACCCTGAGTAAGTCACTTAACCCTGTTTGCCTCAGTTTCCTCATCTGCAAAATGAACTGGAGAAGGAAATGGTAAATCACAATATCTTTGCCAACAAAATCCCCATTGGGGTCATGATAAGTTGGACAAGACTGAACAACATCATCCGCTAATTTGTCTGCCTTTTAACAAGTAAATACATGGACGTTGTGTAAAAATTCACCTCTTAACAGTAAGTGTGTGGCATGCTCTAAACACATGATTATTCGCTGCATTTTGATGAAGTCTTTAATGGTTAAAAATTATTTTCCCCTACACTATTGTGGTCATCACATAAATTGTTTTCCCAATCACACTTTTTTGTTTGTCAGTTGTCAGTTTATTTGAGTCTTCTTAGATTTCTCTGAATCTATCATATTTGTCCATTGTTATGGTGTAATAATACTTAAGGACAGTTAGGTGGTAGAGTAGATAGAGTGCCAGGCTCAGAGTCCTGAAGTACTTGGGTTAAAATTTGTTCTCAAACACTTAGTAGCTGTGTGACCCTGGGCAAATCACTTAACTCCATTTGCCTGAGCTGGAGAAGGAAATTGCAAACCACTCCAGTGTCTATGCCAAGAAAACCCCAAATGGGGTCATGAAGAGTCAGACACAACTAATTGAATGAACAACAATAATACTTATAAAAAGAACAGATGAACAAAAATTTTGCCTTTGGATCCCCACATAGTTGACCATTGTCGTTTCTGCTTCACTATTCTGTTTTTCATATTTATTCAAATAAGTTTTATTGATGCCTTTTGCTTTTAGATCATAATGTCTTCTGAATATATCCTACCTCTTCCTTATAACGAACAGTTAAATAAAACCACCCTGCAAAGTGACCCATCTGATAGTGTATGACTGAAGCTTATTTTTCTGCTTCTTCTCTGAGTCTGTGATTCTTAGTATTTGCATCCATTTGTCTGTTCTACATATAATTATGCAAGTGTGCATTTTTGAATAAAAGATCTGAAGAAGAACTCTTCTAACTTGTTCTTCTTTGACATCTTTGTATTTTTTAATAATTTGAAATACTATATAGGTTCATTCTCTCTTGAACATTTGGATAATGAAAGCATTTTTTTTTTAATGTAATCAACATAAGGATAGACTCAAAGCTTTAACTGGTATGAGGAAAAGGTAGTGGCTTTCTCTCCCTTTAGTAGCGTAGTGTTCATTTTCCCTATGATTGCTTAGATATATACTAGATATTTAAATACTACTCAGCTGACCGAGTGTAAATCTTGTATAGAGTTAATCTTTTTTTAATGCAGAAGCAGTATTCTTATTTTCACAAAAATGAACGGTGAATAGCTGGATCATCTATGACCCTTGAAGAATTTAGATATGAAATTTAATTGTTCAAGTAAAGGAAGGCCCTTGTCCCCTTGAAATATTTGAGACTCAGCTGAATAAAAGTAAAATCTAGCCCTATGGTTTTATAGGAATAAGTTTTCTCACTGAAAAATTCTCTAAAGCCTCCTGGTGCTTTTCTTTTGATTTTAGATGAGAGGGAGGTGTTGTATTTAATAAACTACAAATATGACTAAATTTTAATAATCAGAATTCAAAACATACTGTTAGTGATTTCCTGAATACATAGTATGTACCCGTAGAATGGATTGCTCCTTTTGTAGGATGTGTGTATACCTGCCATAGGAAAATAAATTTACCACATTCCAAAATAATACAATGGATATTGTTATCTACCTCTTCATCTGAAGGCCTTTGGAGTCACAGCATTAAGGGCAAATAGTTTATTCAGTTTTCTTTTGGTTTTTGTTTTGTTTTAAGCAAGGATCCAGATATAATTTGAGTGTTTCCCCTAAGAGAAGTATGGAATTCTTAGAGCAGTCACCCTGTTTCCTCCAAGTTCTCACCTTCCAAGTTAAAAACAGAACCAAAAGTTCTCACCTAATTCCTGTCCTTATTTTATAACTGTTTCTCCAGATCTGTCCGGTGCTATAATTACTTGAAATCAAGCATTATCATTATTATTAAAAAATGAATTTACCAATAAGGTTGGGAAGTGGAGTAATAATAACTTCTCTTCTGAGTAGAAATAATTGGGCAAAGGAAGGGTGTTACTAATAAGTCTATTAGAAGTGTAAATCACGATATAAGATATATTACTGAAAGGTTGCATACAAATCAGAACATTTTTAGTATCAAAGGGCATGCTCTTGTTAAAGTATCCTTGCAAAATTTTTTGTAATATAATCACCTCATTTTAATATCTTAAAAATTACATCTTGAAAGTCTTTTTTAAAATGCAGACATATTTCAGTTATTTTTTTCACAGTTATCAAAAAGTTTTATACATTTTAAAGCTGATAGCTAAGTGTCCAATACATACCAAATTGTAAATATTTTAGAATTTTGTTTGAAGTATAGGCAAAACAATTTGGCATCCAACAAAGAACAATTAGACTGTATTGAACTGTTCAAAAGAAAAAAAAATTGTAACTACATTGCATTATTTAAAAAAAAAATTGACACAAAATGAGGTATACCCCTCTAACTTATGTTCTAAAAAAAAAATGTTTCGGCTGTGTGACCCTGGGTAAGTCATTTAACTCTGCCTTGCCTCTCTCCAACCCCTCAAAAAAAAGAAAAGTAAAAAATTGCTTTGGTCGACTTCCACTTCATTCTGAAAAAAGGAATCAAGGTGACAGTTTATGACCTTTTCCACTTTTTTTGCACAGTATCTAGCACCTAGTAGATGTTAATAAATGCTTATTGACTATTTCTGTTTAGTGCTCATGTCCTTTAACTGTCATTGGTTGAAGAAACTGGGGATATTTAGTCTAAGGAATAAAAGACTGGGGAGGGAAAGGAAGATGTTTATGATAATTATCTTCAAGGCTGTCGTGAGAGCTATATCAAGCTGAAATCTACCTTTTTATAACTTAGGTCCCTTTGGTCCTACTTCTGTCATTTGGAGACATTAGTAGAATTTTAATCCACTTTCTCTGTGACATTTTTCAAATATTTAAAGATAGCCATCTTTGTGTCTTCAAGCTAAACTGTAATTTAAGGCATGATTACAAGTTATAGAAATGTATTATTTTAGCATTGGAAAGGAACAGGACCTCAGTATCAGTCATCTAGCCCAAGCCCCACATTTTATAGATGAAGAAGCTAGCTTATAAGTGACTTATCTGTGGTTATGCAAACTTAGTGGCAGACCCACAATGGAACCTAAGTGTCTTTGATTTCTCCCAAGGCCCAAGAAGCCATTAACTTTCTTGATCAGATCAGTATTTTTAGTTCATGCAGAACAAAATCCATTTCACATGAGCTGCTACTAAATAAATCTCTTCATTTTCTATCCCAAATAAAATTTAATGACTAAGAAACTCATTCCCACTGGTGACACTTAAACCCTTCCACTTTGGGGCTCCTGACCACACCAAAAGAACTGAATGTCCATGGTTCAGAGTGAGTTGACCTGCTGAGATTAAGAGGGAATTGAATGTTCCTAACCCTTCCACCCACTATCCCCCTAGGATTAGGAAACAAGCCCAGTGAAGCTAGCAGCGCATGAGTGTGGCAGAGATGAGAAGTTAATACCTCAGGGCTCTTCTGTCAAGTAGTAGATAGTAAGATAGGGTGACTGCTTCTGTATCCTATCCCTTAATGAAAAAATACCCTTCACATAGTTAAATAATCCCCTTTTGTTTTCAGGATTGCTACATTCCCCCATTTTCACTCTCTACTGCCATCCTATTTTATTTTGGATCAGGGTTCTTCTCTTCTAGAACATAATCCAATAGTTTCTCTCTTGTTCTTTGCCATTTGAAGGATTCGTTCTAGTGTCTTCTTTCTCAGCCCTCCCTGTACCATTTTCTTGTTCAGCTTAACTTCTGGAGGGAAGTTACACAGAAGTACTTATTAAGTCCCCTTGGGTGTGCTAAGTATTAACATAACATTCAGTTCCTGTAGAGGAAATATGGACTCTGATCCTACCAGTGCAATGGAAAGAGCGCTGAATTTGAAATCAGCAGGGGTGGAATTTGTATTTGAATCCCGGTTCTAACACATGCTACTTGTGATCTTGATAAGTTACTAAACCTTTTGGACTTCAGTTACAAAAGGACAGGCTTGGACTAGATTTCTTTTAAATTCTCCTCCATCTCTGTCTTTCATCCTTAAAGTCTCCTGGATATTTCATCTCTGGGTCTGTGTTAGGGCCTCTGAGAAGGACAGTGAGATGGGTAGAGGTAGAGAAATCAAGGCAAATTGAAGGTTTTTTTCTTCTCACTTTCTCCTCTATTTTCAGTTGCTGGCCTTCAGTGGGAGAAATGAGAACAAAGTGCCAAGAGAAGGGACAGTGGAAGTTCTGTGACTTCCTTAAACACGACCCTTAACTTCTCTATCTTGGATTTTCTAATTTATAAATGTGGACATGTTAAACTAAATCATTTCTAAGACTTTTTGCAGTTCCAAGATGCTATGTTATTCAGGGTGAATGTTCTAAATGTAAGACCTTTTTTGAATACTTTTTTTTTTTAAAAATCTTGTTCAGTAATGTGGTACGTAAGTAGGCTTTAACACTAAAAGCTTAAAGTAATAGTTTGGGGTGACACAGGTTGGTGAGAAACTGTAAGCTTTGTTCAATTTCAAGTTGTCTCTTTTTAAAAACCTGATCTCCCACCCCACCCTCCAAAAAAAACCCTAAGCTGGAAGGGAAACCTAAATTTTACTTTATTTTTTTTTAAGTAAAAGTTTATTAGAACTCAGATTATTTGCTAATGATTCCATTATTTAAAAATTTTTAATTTCTAGAACACTAAGGTGATTTTTATTTTAATGTCTTGTGTGATCTTTTACTTGTTATGTCTAAAATAAATATTTCATGTTATTTAACTTTTATGGTTTACTATATTGGCTATTAAACAGCTATGTAGTGCAGACTTAGAAGTTGTAAACCAGTGTTCTGATGCCCCTTGGGATTTTTGGAGGAGAAGGAAGAACTTGTATTATAGAAGTTGTAGCTTGGGGCAGACTACTGTGAATTAAACATTTGTATCATCTTTGGCATCAGTGCTGTAGTTAGTTATCTACCGTTTTACAGTTGCAGTCTTCTTCGTTCCTTTTTCTTATTTGCTTCCTGGCAAAATCTTCGTTTAAAGCCCTAGTGCAGTTATAAGGGTTGGCTTCTTGAAGCTGATGATAGTAAACTCTGACAGATCCTACCTAAATTGCAAACACTTTGAGTACATATCCAGTGATGGTACTGTATGTATCCCTGATCTGGGGACTAATATAACTAAGTTTGGAAAGGCTTATACCAGGTTGGCCACATATTAATTTTTTGGCCATACCTAACCTTCAGAGATGGTCTATTGATCTTGATTACCTAGTTAAATATTTAGGAGAAATATTTTATAGAAAATCACTTTCTTAGGGGAGCATAACTTTGGACAAGTCTGCTTGTTCTTTTAGTTAACAGTTTTTAATGGGAATGTTGTCTGTTTGGTTTTTTTAACCTCCTGTTTTTTAACATTAAAGATTTGGACATAATTGCCATGTTTTTATTTAATTTCAGGGATCCTTCCAAAGTAAATATTCTGGTACCTGGTGCTGGACTAGGAAGATTGGCCTGGGAAATAGCTATGCTAGGTTATGCTTGCCAAGGAAATGAATGGAGTTTTTTTATGCTCTTTTCTTCCAATTTTGTACTCAACAGGTATTTATATCTACTTTCCATTTGAGATGTAAAATTCCCATAGAAGAATTATATTTTGCTTGTTTATATGAACGTTCGTGTATATTTTAGGTGTTCTTTATTTTAAAATCACTTTGCATATAAAAATAATTTTTTACCCACACACTTAAGTACCTAAATAGTAGAATAAAAAACTGTAAATAAATTAATAGGATCATAGATCTGTAAGAGACCATAGATCATTGTGTCTAATACCCCTCATTTTGCAACTGATGAAGCCTGAGATTTGGAGACTTTAAATGACTGTTCAAGTTCACATGGGTAATAATTTAGCAGAGCTGGGATTTAAACCCTAGTCACCTGACTTCAAGTCCTATAAGCAGCCTTTAGTTGGAGTAATTGAGACTACCTCTCTTTTTTACTTCAGAAATTAGTGTGTTCTCATCACTTCTGTGAGATTCCAGTGGTCCCGTAATTGTTCCTCTGCAGCATTGAAAAGCCTGTGAGAAAAAGTCAAGATCATTAGGGTGGTTTCCCAGTCACAGGATTTCAGACAAAAGGGACCTTGGAAGGCAGTACTTAAAAAGGGGTTTCTCTCTACAGCATACCTGATCAGTGATTGTCATTTAGCCATTGCTTTAAGACCTTATGTGAGAAGGAATACCCTACACCTCTCCCACTTAACCCCCCAGACAAATTGATTTAGTAGTATTACTTTTAGTTTTAAAGTATTTCCTTCAAGACTCAGTTAAGGGAGGATATTAATCAAGAATTTTTGAGTTTTGAAGGCAGTTGCTAGTCTTATCACTGCATCCCAGACATTTGTGTGATCATTGCTACCTTTTAGAGGAACAAGCTAAGCAAATTCAGTCTAAAGAACAAAATATTACGGTCAGAAAACAAAAGGTATAGTAGAACCATGAGAGTGTGTGGTATAGTAGATATGGGGATGACTTGGATTCAGGAAGATATCCTCAAATATTTACTAGCAGTGTGATCATGGACAAGTCACTCATTATCTCTGGGCCTTAGATTCACATGTTTGAAATAAGAGGATTGGACTTGATGACTTTTCCAACTCTTAATCGACAATCCTATGATCTTTCCATTGTGTTGAATGGTCATATTTCCAAATTTGAGTATTTAAGTAGCAGTACAGTTTTCAGTAGTTTTTTATGTTTTATTTTGTATTAGATTTTAGAATAATGAACAGTTTAGTGGAAAGAGCACTGGATTTGGAGTCAAAGGACTTGAGTTTAAATCTTGGTGTTGCTGCTTGGCACCTGTGTAAACTTGGACAATTAGTTACATTACAATTGCTGGAGGCAACTAGGTGGCTCAAGGGCATGGAGTCAGGAAGACCAATCCAGCCTCAGGTGACCCTGGGCAAATTATTTGTTTGCTCTAATATACTAAAAAGGAAATGGCAAGCCACTGCAGTGTTTTTGCCAAGAAAACCCCCATACAGGGTCATGAAAAATCAGGCACAACTAAATGACTTAAGTCCTTTCCAGTTCTAATTTGTTATAATTAAAATATATCTAATAAAATAAACAATATTTTAACATTAAAGAAATAATTTCCTCGAGTAAAATGTTTAGTTAAAACTCAGTTTGGTTTTCATGTTTTTGCAGATGCTCTGAAATTAACACGCATAAACTTTATCCTTGGATTCATCAGTTTAGCAATAACAGAAGATCGGCTGATCAGATTCGACCAGTCTATTTTCCTGATGTTGATCCCCATAGTCTTCCTCCTGGTTCTAACTTTTCTATGACAGCAGGAGATTTTCAGGAGATATACTCAGAATGCAGTAAGTTCAGATGAAATAATCATAATAAATTATTTCCCTAATCTAAGTAAGGTGAATCAGTATCAGGTTTAGAGCCTTCCATTTGCTGTCAAAATTTAGCTCACTAAGTGTTTTTACATCACTGTTTGCAAATACTTTTGCTCGACATTGTTGGATATGAAAAAATAAAATAAAAAACATTCTCTGCTTTCAAGGAGCCCTGCATCCAAGGTGTGGAGGTAAGAATGAACAAGGCATTTAAGGGATGATAGACCAGACTGTCTAGAGGAGTCGTTTTCTAGTACAGTGTTAAATAAGTTTGGGAAAAGGCAGGTTGAGGTCCTATTAACTTTCCTACTAAAGGAATTTTACTTTAAACTATTTATAGTAAAGAAGGATTAATAGTTTTGGGGCAAAGAGTAAATTTAATTGAAATATTTATGAAATACCTACCATGTGCAAGGCCAAATACTAGGTGCTAAATAGACCAAGACAAAAATAGAACAGTTTCTGCCCTGGTGGAGCCTACGTTCTCCTGAGAGGATATACAGTGTGCACAGATAAGTGATACAGAGTAATTTATGGAGAGGAGGAGAGCTTCAACCACTGGTCTTAGAGGACAGTAGGAATGATCTTGTGTAGAAAGTGACAACTGAGCTGCGTCTTGAAAGGATCTAGAGTTCCAAAAAGAAGCCATGTAGGAAAGTGTTCTGGAAAGGGAGGCATCTTATGTAAAGTCATGGAAGCAGGAGAGGGAATGTCATGTGTAGATAGGAAACAGCAAATAGACCAGTTTGGCTGAAAAGTAGAGTGCATCAGGAGAGGAATATGGAATTAGGAAAGAGGCAAATTTTGAATGGTTTGAAATGCCATATAGAGGGACTTGTATTTTATTTGAGAGGCAGTAGAGTGCCAGCAATGCTTTAGTAGAAAAGTGACTTGTATTTTAGGAATATCACTTTGTCAGCTGTGTGGAAGATGGATCGGAGAGGGCAGGCTATAGGCGGGAAGGTCAGTTAGGAGGCTGCCATAGTCCAGACAAAAGGTACTAAGTTGCTGCCTTGTAATTAATGAAAGGTGAAAAGGGGTAGGGGGGAAAGAGGCTGTGATTGTAGAATCAGTAAGACTTAGCTACTCATTAGACACGGAGAGTCAAAGAGATAAAATGTCCCCTCCTTATATAGGAAATCTTTCCCATTCTCTCTTAATCATCTTCTCGCTGTTGATTATTTTCTGTTTATCTTGTGTATATTTTGTTTGTCCATATGTCTTTGCATGTTGTCTCCCCCATTAGACTGTGAGATTCTTGAGAGCACAGACTGACACATGGTAATCCCTTAATATATGTTTACTGCCAGACTGACTTGGAGTTCACTAGCTTTGGAGACTGGAGGTATACTTCAGCAGGGATAAGAGTTGGGAAAGAAAGGTGGATTTGAAGTAGAGGTGGGGAGGGCTGATTGGTTCTGTTTTGGGCTTGCTGAGTTTGAGGTACCTGTAGGAAATCCAGATGGAAATATCTGTCAAATAATTGGTAATACAGGACTGGAACTCCAGACTGAGGACTTGATATGTAGATTTGGGAGTCATCTGCATAGAGGTAATAGAATACATAGTTGGTGAAATCACCAAAGAAGAACATAGAGAGAGAAACTAACAGGGCCCAGGACAGAGCTCTGAAGTACATGCATGCCTAGAGAATGGAACGTAAATATTTGCAGCAAAGCGCAGTGAATAAAGGAGTAGCCAGATAAGAAGAGAGCCAGAGGAGAGCAACGTCATGAAAACCCAGGGAGGGGACAGTACCCAGGAAAAAGTACGCAATGTCAGGAACTGCTTGAGAGGTCAAGAAGCATAAGAAATGAGAAAAGACCTTCAGCAGTTAGAATTTTTTTATAATCTTGGAGGAAATCATTTCAGTCATGTGGAGGCACTGGCATGCAGATTGCAAGGAATTGAGACTTAGGTTGGAGCTAAAGTGGGAGCAATGACCGTAAAGAGTTTTTTCTAGTTTGACTGTCAAAGAAGATAGGGCCATGACAGAGTTGTTGTCCATCAACAAGCATTTATACTGCCTGCTGTGTGTTAAGCTCTGTACTAAGTTCTGGGGATCCAAAAAAATGCAGAAGACAGTACCTGCTCCCCAGGAGCTCATAGTCTAATGAGGAAGAAATATGCAAACAACTTTGCAAAAATGAGATACGTACAGGATAGAATGGGGACAATCAGCACAGGGAAGAAACTAGCAGATTAAGAAAGTCTTCCTGTAGAAGGTGGGATTTTAATTGGAACTTGAAGGAAACCAGAATGTAGAGATGAGAAGGGAGAGAATTCTAGGCTAGGCAAAAAGCCTGTGAAGATGCTTGGTGATGAAATGCCTTGTGTGAGAATCAGCAAAGATGTTATTGGATCTCAGAGCATGTAGAGGTGGGTCAGGTATAAGAAGACTGGAAAACTATGAAGGGACCAGGTTATGAAGGGCTTTAAATAACAAATAGGGGATATTTATATTTGATTCTGGGGATGATATGCCACTGGGGAATGAATACAAGAATGACATGATCAGATTTAAGCTTTAGGAAGATCCATTTGACAGCCGAGTGGAGGATAGGCTGAAGTGGGGAAAGACTTGAGGCTGGGAGATAAATTCACAGGCTATTCTAATTATTCAGTAGTCTAGGTGTGAGGTGATGAAGGCCTTTACAAGGTATTGGCAAGGTCAGAGAAAAGAATGGGGCATAAAAGAGATGTTGCAAAGGCAAATTAACAGGACTTTATAGCAAATTGTACATGGAGGATAAAAGAGTGAAGAGTCAAGTATGACACTTAGGTTGGGAGCCTGGGTGACCAGTAAGATGGTGGTGCCCTCAGCAGTAATAGGTGAATGGAAAATAATGAGTTCAGTTTTGGATATGGAGCTTAAGGTGCCACCTATGAGACATCCAGTTAGAAATGTGAGACTGGAGATTAGGGTTATATAAGTACATAGAAATAACTGAATCTGTGGGAGCCAGTGAGATCATGAAGGGAAATAGAATAGAAGAAGCTGTAGGATGAGAGACCTCCTGAGGGATACCCATGTTAGGCAGCGATGACAGAGATGAATATCTAGCGAAGGAGGTAGAGCAGTAGAGAAGGGCAGTTAGATAGAAGGCGAATCAGGGTAGTGTCACAGAGATGTAAAAAGAAGAACATATCAGGAAGAGGATGATCAACAAACAGTATGAAAGCTTCAGAGAAGTCAAGAATAATGAGGAGCGAGGCAACAGTAGATTTGGCAAGTAGGAGTTCAGTAGTAACTTTAGAGAGAGCAGTTTTGCTTGAATGATGAGATCAGAAGCCCAACTGCAGAGAGTTAAGAGAGTTCAAGGAAAGCAAGTGGAAGGCTGTGACAGTAGTTGGAGGAGGTAGCTGAGTTAAGAATTAATTAGGTGTAAAGGAAGAGGGGCAAGTGTTAAGGATTTGATTTAATATCTCTTAAGGTCTCTTTTAGCTCTAAAGTTCTGTGATTCTATGCAGAGTTTCACAGTGAACTAGATGGTAGCCAAAGAGACTAGCAGGATCATGTAAATAATTTTTAAAATAGAATATATGCATATTTTAAAGCAAAAAAGGAGTCAGTGTAGTAGATTACTCATGGCATAATGCAGGAGATACATTGCAAGGAGTACAAGAAATCATCAAATTAGATTGAGGATACAGGTAGAAAGTTACATCTAAGAAAGGATTGATTTTTCACGGTTTGGAGATGCTGGTATTTATACTGATGTTGAAACTAAGAAATGGAAAAGGGAAAGATGATAAGATAGTTTCTGGTAGAGGTAACTTTGTAAGGGGTAGGAGGGACCCAGGAATGGAGATGGCTATGTAGTACAAAGCTAGAAGAACAGTAATAAAGAAACTGTTGGTAAATGAAGCTTCAGTGCAGCAGCAGGTCGGTGGAGTTGATCTGTGCTTTGTTTCTGAAAAAGGAGAATGACAAATCAGGGAAATTTGAAGTCAGAATCCATGAAAGCTGCTTGTCAGGTTTGGGTAGTTATGACCAAAAACCATTTTAGATTTGGAACAAGTGGTAGACTCAAGTCCTTACTTCTTCAGTATCCAAGGAAATTTAGCTCTAGCTCTAAATTGGGATGAAAATATGGGGGAGCTTAGAAGAGGAAATGAAAAAAATATACTAAAATTGTGTTTAAATTTGTGCTAAGCCAAATAAAAAAATGTGAGACTGTGTAATTTAATTGAATTTGTACTTTGTGCTTTCACCTGGTAGCAAGATAATTGTATATTTTAAACTGCCAGGGAAGATGTAGTGGTGTGGCAAAAAGGAGAAAAGAAGGGGAATAAGAAAGAGATTAGGTACCATAACAATTTAGAACAGAATATTTGACAAGCTGCCGAAGGCAGGGAGCTTACTGTTTACAGACCATTCTGGACCATATTTCATGGTAGAGGTCAATATCAGTGATGTAGGGCACCAATGTCAAACTCAAATAGAAAAGGGGTTAGTATTACTAAACTGTACATTGAGATTTGAAAACTACATATCAGCATTATCTATGTCCTATTGTATTTGTGTCTATTTTGTTAAATATTTGCTAATTACATTTTAACCAGTGGGGCACTGTTGGGGGGAAAGAGGTTAGCATGTTTCACATTTCTGATGTAGGGGATACAAAGAAGAATAAAATAAAGTCCATGTCCACACAGAGTTTATATAAATTTATAGAACTGAAGAGATGCAGCCTAGCTACTGCTTCTGAGGTGCTACAGCCAGTATCTATTGAAGACCCAGAAAACTAGTCTTTTAACTAGTCCCTGGCACTATCAGATGATTCAGGATCAGAAATTTTACAGTGGTTAAAGTGATTTGTCAGCCCAACATCACACAGCTAGTAAGGGGTATAGCCAGGGCTAGAACCTAGGCTTTCTGATTCCTGCTCCAGTGTTAGTTACATTACACCCAATATTTGAGTTAATATTTGAGACTGTCCAAATAGAAATACATACAGGGGAGAAACATTGTCCACTCAGCTAGCCCTAAAATTTGGCCTGTGTAACACAGCTAAACTGTATACCATTTTTTAATATTATGCCCATACCATTCAGTTCTACCTTTCTCATTGATCTGAATTGATAGATTTCTTATATACTATGCTACAGCCTCCTAAAAGTAGAAATCTATTTTCCTCTTAGTAATTTGTTGCCCACTTTTACTCCCAGTTATCAGAAGCAAAGGTAAATGAGTATGTTTTCAGAATTATTTCTGTTAATTTTCAATAAATACATTATTACTTTGCAGTCTTTCTGAAATCTGCTCTGAATCAGTTGTTAATCTTAATATAAATCAGAATTTTAAATGTAAAATGTCACTTTCATCTTAACTGATTTTAAATAAGAGGGAAGAATGAATGAGTTGGAAAACAATTTTTTTTTAAATGGTATTTTAAGGCTTCACTCACAGTACTTTCTAAAAATAATTTGCACATTGATTATCTTATCACAGTTTTAATGTCTCTAATATGATTTATATTAATCATTTTGACATCTTAATTATAACAATGGTAAGATTTTAGCTTCAGTTGCCAAATGCTGTCAGTTCTACCTTTATGGTGTCTCACATATGTCCCCTTATTTCCTTTGACAATGCTACCATCCTGGTGTAGACCTTCATCACCTCACACATGGACTATTGCAGTAGCCTTCTGGTTAGTCTCCCTGGCTCAGCTCTCTTCCCCACTCCATTATATCTTCCATTTAGCTGTCAAATTGGTCTTCTTGTATTTTAGAAATACAAAAGAATTTTAGGAATACAAAGTTCAGGTCTGACCATGTCACCTCTCTATTACCTCCAAAATCAAATATAAAATCCTCTAACTTGAAAGCCATTTTTATGACCTGGCCCCTTTCTGCTTTCCCAGTCTTTTTAAATTTACTCTCTCAACTTGCATGTACTCTGTTCCATGATACTGGCTTGTTTGCTGTTCTTTACACAAGACACTCTTATCTCCTTCCTGACTCGAACATTCTCACTGGCTGTCTCCCATACCTAGAACTCTCTCCCTCCTCAGCTCTGCCTCCTGGATTCTCTGGCTTTCTTCAAGTCTCAGCTAAAGTTTTACTTTCCATAAGAATTATTTCCTGATCCCCCTTAATGCTAATTTCTGCCATCTTTTTATTATCTCCTATTTATCTTGCATATATCTTGTTTGTACATAGTTGTTCACATGCTGTCTAAAACTTTGAGCTCGAGAGCAGAGGCTGTTTTGTTTTTTGTTTTTCTTTGTATTCCCCTCTCTTAGCACAGTGCCTAGCATATAGTAAACATTTAATAAACAGTTGTTTACTTTAACTCCCGTTCTGTTATATGAATCAATAATTCTAGAAGAGATAATTTAATTGATTTTTTAAAATCTGTAGTTTCATAAAAGAAAGGCAAGTTCTATAACTCAGTCATTTGTGTTGAATTTTGGAAACATAGTCTCATACTGCCTTTCCTCAAAATTGGAAGTACTTTGGCTCTTGTCTACTACAGGGCTGAACCCTGTAGTAGATAAATCATATCCCTACTGGCAGTGTTTATCTCTTTCCCCCTTTTCCCTTTCTAGTAGAAGGAGACTCCCATTGGGGCTCCATCTTGTTTAAAGGGCTCTATGTCCCCAAAAGCTGCTGCAAACTTTGGTAAGCCGTGGTCCGGGTGGTGGTTGTTTTTGCTTTTCTCTAAATGAACTTAGAAATTGAGGGACACAGAGGGTATGCTAAATGCTTTGGTACATAGTTGTAGCCCTGCCTCCAGTCATTATCCCTATTCCTCTGTAGCTAATTAAAAAGCTGCTTTCTTACTGGAGTCACTAAAGACTGACTGCTAGAGCAGTCCAGAGATCTGGAAGTGCATAGTATGCAGATAAGATGCTCTACAGTGCTGCCCTCGACTGAGCCTCCCACAGAGTAAGGAGTCTGCAGTTCAGTTGGTAATCCCTTCTTAAATCTTAAAACTGATATTAGGGTGTATATATACATACATACATATATATGTCAAGTGATTTGTGATTAATAGAATAAGTGGCAGTCATTTCATTATGTATTAATCTGATTAGATAAAACCTACAAATAATTTGATAAAGATAAATGCATATCCTTATGAAACTTCATCACTGTCAGGTCAATTCAGTGTTTACTATGGATATTCTATTTGTCTGGCCTTTTTCCTGATCATTATTATCCTACTCATTGTGGAACTTGCCATTTTCATATTTTATAATCTACTTCCAGATGATTATATATGCATCTTATTGATAGGTTTGTAGTCATGACCTTTCTTTCTCTTGCCAGGTTACATTGTACCCCAAGAGTTTGATTTTTTTGTTTGTTTGTTTTGAAATAGATACCTGGGATTGCATTGCTACTTGTTTCTTCATAGACACAGCCCATAATGTCATTGATTACATTGATACAATATGGAAAATACTGAAACCAGGAGGAATTTGGATAAACCTAGGTGAGTTGTACTGTGTCCATAACCTTTTATAAATTGTTTCTTATGCGTTACATTGGATAAAGTGCTAGGTTTGGATTTTAGAGGATCTGGGGTTTGAGTTCCAGCTCTGCTACTTAACTAGCTGTATAACTGGGACAAAGGTTATTTAAACCTTCTAAGCTCAAGTGTCTTCAACTTTAAAAGGAGGAAAATAATCCTCCTACAGGGTTGTTTTTAGGGGAACACCTTGTAAGCCATAAAGGATGGTATTTGAGCTGCTGTTAATCTCTTCATGTACTTTTTCCCTAAATTTATTTATGAAACTTAATACCTTAAACTTTGTCTAATCATATTACTGTATTTTTATTTAAGAATATTGTAATTTTGTTTATCTAATAAACCTCCAATTTTTACGAGCCTTTTCTAAACATTTCTACAAAAGCTGTATCAAAAACATTAGTATCTTGAAACATATGGTAATATTAATTCATACTCAAGATAATCCATTATTAAAATATCTTTTGCTTGGTTTGAAACCATTTTAACTTTGTGAAATTATATGTGGAACTGACTCCTCATAATACCTGGTTCTGTTAGTGAAAAGAGCATGGGACTAGGAAGAGAACTGAATTCTGGTCCCAGCTCCACCACCGTAGCACCAAGGCAGCCATGAACATGCCAGCGCAGTTCTGAATTGCAGAGTACCACAGGCTCTCCACATGGAGGACAGAACCAGAACATTTCTTCAGATAGCAGAAAGCCAGATCCGTCCCAGTAACAAGGAGGGGCTACGACCACCCCCAGCCTTCCCCCCCAGACTTCCCACAAACCACTCCCTTAAACAAGTCACAAACAGCTTCAGCACTCACACCAGCTCTGCTTGCTCTCTGACTAATTTCCTCTCACCTCTGCTCTAGCTCCTCCTCTTCCTGTTCCATGTGACTCAGGCTTCCCTGTGACTTAAGCAGGTCACATGAGCCTATTAATGGATGAGAAAGATCTTCCCATTAAGAAGCAAAAATACATTTACAATTCACCCACTTAGCAGCTTTGTGATGTCAGGCATGTCACTTAATCCTCTCTCAACCTCAGTTTCCTCATCCTTAAAATGGGAATAAGGTAACCTAATCTTCCTGATTCACAGGGATATCATCAGGATCCAATGAGTTTGCTACGTAAAATGTAATTTTTGTGCCTTCTCTTTCTTTTCATGATTAGTCAGACATGTTAAACACCAAATGAAAGAATGATTGAGAATGGGGTGGGGGTTCATAATGCAATTTGTAGAATAATCAATTTTCAGCTATTTCTTGGTCTATGGGAAGGGAACTTCTGCATCTGATCTTGATTTTCTCAGTTGTTAGGGTGGTATTATAGTAGCTTTTGGTATTAATACTGCAGCCACCTAATGTAAGTCTTCCCTATGGGACTGTCTGTGGCTCTCTTTTCTTCTGGGTTTAATTAACTACCACCTATATGCAGATGACTCACAGATTTGTATCTCCTAACTGCTTTTCAGAGAGCCCCACCCACATATTTACATGTGGATATTAAGGTCTTCTTCCCACACTGAACTCTGCCCGTCTCAAATCAAGCTTATTAGCATTTTCCATTAACTGTTTCTGTGGAATCACCATTCACCCAGTTTCCTGTGTGTCTTTGACTCTTCCTTTCACTTAATTGCTTTATCAGTCACTTACCATCTACCTGGGCTATTGCAAGACTCTCAGAGTATTCTTTTGTCCAGATTTGATGATGCTATTATCTCCTCAGAAATCTTTGATGTTACCCAATGGCCTCTTGAGTGAAGTTCATGCTTGTCAAAGGCCGTCCTTAGCCTAGGGTACACTTCCTTTCCAACCTTATCTCTTATTACTTCCTTGTGCTTTAGCCAAATGAAACTGTTGTTCCCTAAACACACACTCTACTTTAGTGTTTTCTGTGCCTTTCCTCTATTTTTTCTCAGCTTAGAATTCCCATCTTTACCTGTTGAATTCTTACCCATCCTTTAAGGACCAGTTCTTAGCCATTTACTCTCTTTCCAAGCATTCCTTAATTCTCTCCTCCCCCCTCATCTTTAGCATGCTGCTTGGTAAAGTGCACACTCATGTAATATTGTGTTTTATAGTTAGCCATGTTGGTATCTTATCCTTCTAACTGAACTATAAAGATATATGAAGTTGGGGGTCTGTAGCACATATTTGTATTATAATACGTTCTTAGTAATTGCTTGTTGAATAAATGAATATTGCATACTACTCTGTCTAAGGATAACATTTCTGTGCTGATCATGCAACTGGCATTTCAAATATGTCTGTCTCTAATTCTTTAAGAATCTACTGGAAGGCCCATTTGGCTTAATAAAAGCCTAAAAAAGTTCCTAACAAGTTAGAACTGCCCAAAAGTGGATTAGATCATCACAGGAAATTATAGGTTTTCCATTACTAGAGGCTAGATTATCATTTATTAGGCTTGTTATAGAGGGTATTGCTATTCTGATAGGGGTAGAGGAGATGACCTCCGAGATCTCTTCTGACTTTGATAAACTATAATTCTTTGACTGTGTATAAAAACTCTTTGGAGTTTGTAAAGCTCTCTACCACTGTGAGACAGGCATAGGGACTGGACTCACGATTTCATAGTGTAGGGAGCTTTCAGGTAAGGAAGCTCCATTTACCAGTATAGGTCACCTTCTTCTCTGAAATTTACAGTTTTAAAGAGTTATTGAGAGCCCTAAAAAGAACCATGTAGCTAATATGTCAGAGGCAGGCCTGGAATGCAAGTTGTCCTGTCTTCAAGGCCAGCTCTTTATGTATTCTGCCATACTGCTTCTCATGTGCAGCCCTGGCATTATTAATAATCATATTTATATTCTCTTTGAGATCACAAGTGTTCATTTAATGCTTCTTTACAGTTTTTGTGGTTTTTTTGCCACATTTTGCAGTATGAGTCTGTGGTAATTTATGATGTTTTGAAGATTTCTAGCTGTTTTCCCACAGGCAGCTAATACACTGCCTGCTTGTAGGGGCTATGTCCCTTTCAGTTTTGATGCTTTGAGAAAAAACCTTTGTCTCTTCAGCTCTAATTAAGGTTATTAACTGTTAAGCTGTATGTAGGGCAGTTAGGTGATGCAGTGCATGGCAGAGCACTGGTCCTAGAGTCAGGAAGACTTGAGTTCAAATCTGGCCTCATCCACTTTCTGCATTGTGACACTGGGCAAGCCATTTAACCCTGTTTACCTCAGTTTCCTCATCGGTAAAATAACTAGAGAAGGAAATGGCAAACCCCTTTGCCAAGAAAACCCTAAATGGGGTCATGAAGAATTGGACATGACTGGAATAAAACAATTGAAGAACAAAAAAGCTATATGTAAGTGGATCAGAAAAAAAAATTGGTTGTCTTTTCTCTTAATGATTATATATGTCTTTCCATGGTTCTTCCCCACCTCCAGGAATGTTAAGGACATATGTTGAGGTCTAGTTTTGTAGCTTAGTCCTTTAACATATGCATATTATATGAAAAGCACTATTCTAGGTGACAAAGATATATTTAAAAAAAAAAAAAGATAGTCCTTACCTCCAAGTGGTTTGTTATACTGAAGGGAGACAACATGGCATCTTAGATTTAGAGCTGAAAGGGGCGATCCAACCCCCTTATTCTACAGATGAGTAAACTGAGACCTAGAGAAGTTAAATGATTTACCCAGTTATACAGGTAACAGAGGTGGGATTTGAACCCCAGGTCTCTAATTCCAGATCCATTACTATGTTTACCACATCATGCTACTTTTTTTTTAAACACAGATAAGTATAATACAGGAGTATGGAGTGAAAAGAACAGAGACAAAGCTCTTCTGGAATATTTGAGGTGTGAGAGAGCACCAGTAGCTGTGGAATACAGGGAAAAGTTCACAGAGAAGTTGGCACTTGAACTGAGCCTTCAAAGATAATAAAGGTTCTGAAAGGCAGAGATGAAGATGAATGTATTCTGAATGTGGAAGTGACTTGCGAATGCACAGGGATTGGAGATGTCATGTCAGTTTTAGGAATAAGTTGGTAGTCTGGTTTGGCTGGAACCTAGAGTGTGTTAAGGGGGAATAATGTGAAATAAGATTAGATGAAGGGGTTGGTTTGAACTAGTTGGAGGAGGCATTTATATTTTATCCTAAAGGTATTTGGGAGCTGCTAAAAGTTTTTGAGCAAGGGTGACATGACAAGCCCTATGCCTTGGGAAGATCAGTAGCTGTGTGAAGAGTAGATCTGAGAGAGGAAGACATTGGTGGCAAATGTATGGCAAGGAGGGGCACTAATTTTTTTCAACACTAAAAGAAATCATAATGAATAATGAGTTTCTTGCATCTCTAATCAGTTGGTATACAGTTTTTATTAATAGAGCTAGACGTTTAATTTTGTCATGAATACTCTTTTAAAATACTCACCTTGAAGTAGCTTTTCTTCCCTTGGCAGGAGTTATTATTTAAAAGTGATTAATCTCAGAGGGAAATTGAGTTTTATTAATTTAAAGGGGAATACAAAATTGCAAGATGTAAAGATGTTCAGTTTATATTTAGGCTTCAGACATGGAATGATACTGTTTTTAATGTCTAAGGTATCTAAGGCATTTATTTTCATTAAAGGGTATAAATAAGATATATTGTCTACTCAAGCCTCTGTCTTAATTAAGGTTTGGTCTGGTTCTTAAGGTGGCATTGTTCATTTGAATGTCTAAATTCTGAAATATGTGTTAATAAGGTGATCTGATTATTTATTTAAAAAGTAGTCTGACAGTAGGAAGGATTGACATGTAGGAGAAAAGGGAGTCTGGTGACCTTCAAGAAAGAGTTTTCACTTGAGTGATAGGAATGGAAGCCAAATTGCCAGTCAAGGGAGATAGATAATTAAAAAAATTCACACCGAAGATATAGATTGGTCATTCAGGATGTTTGTTAAGATCCATGATTTCACCACATAGTTACTCCCTCTACTGACTTAAATTGTAACTCACTGGGGTTTTTTGTATACGATCTTTGAAAGTTTTAGTAGCCAAAAAAAATTCATCCCCTTGCAGCTGCCCCGGTCATAAGCCATTATAGACTGTTCCTCTAGTGACATTTATGGTTCATCACCAGAACCATATTCTACACCTTTCCTCTTTTGGTATAGTGCCTGTGCTTCTCTTGGCATGGCCTTTGAAAAAGCAAATGGTGTGTCTGTACCATAATGAGGCAGAAGAGTAGGAATTCCACAATAAAAAAGAGAAAAATAGAATTGTAGATAATGGTGGAGCTAAAAGGTTAAAGTTTTATTTTGTTTTGCTTTATATTAGGAGAACATTGCGTATATATAGAAAAGAAAAAGAAGTCTAGTGAGTTGAGGGAGAGAAAATAAAAAATGCTTTAAAAAAGGGGTAATATAGGAGCATTTATCTTTTCATATATGGAAATAGATGGAATCTAAAGAGTAAGTAGAGATTTTTAAAGAGAACAAGGAAATACTTGGCCAGCCCTTCCTCCTCCCTTGTAGCTGTCCTTGTCAGCATTATCCTTCTAATGGGATGCCCTTTCTACTGATAACAAACCTACAGCTCATATCAGATCATTGTGTCCCTCCCTCTGGAAATTTCTCTGTATATTTTGTGAACCATGTTATGTACACACCATTCTTCCCAGAAGAACGTAAACTTCTTTTTTATCTTCAGTAGCTTACCACAGTAGGTGCTTAATAAACTTTGAGTTGTCATTGGATTTATCAAAGACTTGTGAGAAGAGTGAAAGAATGGGTACTGTTAAGCATTTAAATGAGCGAAAAGGTATATGAGAGTTCAGGGGACTCAGATGTCAGTGAAATAGGAAGTAACATCCTTAGTTGAATAAAGAAATGGGGATTGAGGAGAAGTAAGATAATCTTAGAACTGTCTGTTATGAAGTGTGACAAGAAATTAAAGTATTGTGGACTCACACAAATATCAGGTTGAAGTTGGATGGTTTGGATTAGCAGGTCAGGACTGAGAGGTTCTATCTTCCCCTGGAAGTATCCATGGAAGCAACCATGTAGAAGTCTTGTTGAGAGACTCGGGCTTGAGAATTACCACTGAAGAGGCTCAGGAGGGTATGAAAGTTAGTAGTGATGGTGAGAGCACCCTTGGAGTAATCAATTGTGAAGTCTGTTACAGTTAGAAGAGGAGTTAATGGAGTAGGTGAGAATATGAGGAATCAAGATATTTTGTTTAAAGCATAAACTGATTACTTTCTCTTCTGATAAATTGAACAGTGATTTAAAAAGCAAGGGAATAAAAACCCTTCAAAATTTTTAGGACAGAAGGGAGAAAGAGAATGAGAGTGGTAGTTTGAAAACATGGTTTGCACATTTAGAAATGTTTTGAAATTATGTTGATCTAATACTCAAAATAGTGTACTTTTAAGCTTTTAAGAACCAACTAGATGGTCTTCATTAATCAAGCCTACTGTTTTCCAGTCCTTTTTGTTTTCAATGAATTTCACTATGCCTGTGTGCAAAAAAGTAGACAGTACATTCCATTCCTATCCTGAAACTATTTATTATTTTTAGCCTTTATTCATCTTCAGATTTTTAACTTATGATAAAACTTTAATTTCTTGTTCTTATTAGCTAAACTATCATAATCCTGTAAGAGCTGCTATTTCACCTTCTGTTTTTATGTGCTGGTATGTGCATGTTTACCAATCAGGTAACTGATTCATTTTATTTTAAAAACATAGGTCCTTTACTATATCACTTTGAAAATCTGGCAAATGAACTTTCCATTGAATTGAGCTATGAGGATATTAAAAATGTTGTTCTCCAGTACGGATTCCATATAGAGGTAAGGATATAATACAGATTAATAACTGTTAGTGCTTATAAAATTTAGTTTGTAAAATAATTAAAGACAAATAGTATAAATTAGGGAGTAAGAGGAAGATCTTTTTTCTAAATAATATTTTTCCCCAATGTGTAAAAACAATTTTTCACATTTGTTTTATTTTGAGTTCCAAATTCTGTCCCTCCCTGAGATGGTAAGCAATCTGATGAATTATACGTGTGCAGTACATTTTTCCATATTAGTCTGTGAAGAAAAGTTGAACAAAAAAAAAAAAAGAAAGCGAAAAATAGTATGCTTTGATCTTTATTCAAACTCCATCAGTTCTTTCTCCGGGATAGCATTAAATGGAATTGTAGGTCATTTTTCAAGGATGTTAGGAAATTATGCCAAAATTAAAATTAAAAATTGTGTTGCTAATTCCAAGTGGATATTGCCTTTTTATTAAAAGCAAGACTTCCACTTTGAACCTGAATGCCATTTTGTTCATTATTTTGTGTATTTGAAACTGCATTTTTCCTTTCCTTTTCAAAATTATAACTTTGAGATTTAAGCTAATTTAAATTTATCTTTTCCCCAGTTAGCCTTAAATTATAAGACTTTAAAATTCTCTGTTAAATTTGGAGCCATACAGAATTTAAAAGCATGTGGAACCTGTTTGAGATAAATGAGATATTCAACTTCACAAATTTTATAAATGTGTCATTTTCTATTGCAGGTAGAACAAGAATCTGTATTGTCCACATACACTGTGAACGACCTCTCTATGATGAAATACTACTATGAATGTGTGCTGTTTGTGGTTCGTAAACCACAGTAATTTTCTCTTATGAGCTCTTCAGGAAAAAAATGATTAATGGAGCAAATGTTGAAACAAACAGCGCAAAATCAACTCTCGGTGGTGACAGGACACAACCTCAAATCAGCGGTGCCTTCTTTATTCCTAACAGGATTTAGATAGAGTGTCTATTTTCTTAATATATGTCTGTTGCTATCCAGACATGTACTATGCCATGCATATTTGTGCTCTGCGAATGAGTGAAAGTGAAGGGAAGATCTTCAAATGTACGTTTTCCTTGAAGTGCAGAACTGTTTGTCTCAAGTAGAAAATCTATCCTTATGTGTCTTTATGAGGCTGCCCTATTGTAAGGCTGCTGCACTGATGACTCAGTAGTATTGAAATCGTAATACACTCTTGGCCTTGTTATAAACACGTACACACTCAGCTCAAGAAATGTCTAAACCATCTTCATCTCAAAATGAAAATTTTTCTCAATTTAGATATGAGGTAGACTATCTCATAAGCTTCTTTTATCACTAAAATTAGTTGAGCATTTCATTTCTACAGTTCAACTTGATTTAGAGGAGTATTTAAAAATTTTTTCATGTGATATTGAATTGGGTCATCAACAGATAATGCATTTAAGTATCAGTGAATTTTATTGAATCTTTTGGTCATACTAAACAAATTTTTAAAAAATACTAGTCATTGGGTTGTTTTGAAACATTTGACAAGACCTCAGAGACTGAAATGAGGCATAAAGCCCTGTCTTTAAAATGTAATAAATTTGAAAAATGGGAATAAGACTTTGCCCACTTATTACTTAAGACTTTAAGCTATAGTCACATGGAATTCATCAGTGTAAATGTTTACGTGTTGTTTTTTCCTTTAGCTAGGCTATCTGAATGACTAATAACCAGGCATTCTGTTTAGAATAACTACACACTAAAATAAAAATAATTACACGGTAAAATCTGTACCATGGTAATAACATAGATGTGGTGTGATGTGGGAAAATTGTGAATGTGAAAATCAGGGTTGCATTTCTGCCTATAAGATACACCTTAAATATTGTTAGCAACAGCTACTAATGTAATTTTGGATTAAGCAGGTCAATTCTAATGATTGTTGGCGGCTTTAAATTTCTACCTCTAGTAGTTCCTTTTTTGGAGGACATTTGCTTTGTGGAAATTGTCATTTGCAGGACTATCGCTTCCACACTTTAAAATTTATAGAGGGGAAGAATTGCTCTTGCTGAAGAATTTCACAGATTACAATATATAGTATCAAAAAATTTGTGGTGAAATGTATTAGATAAATCTATTGATTATAATAATGTGCTGATAAAATGACACTTTTATTGGTAAGAAAAATTCTGGGAAATCTTTAGTTAGGTACTTGTTTTCAATGAAGTTAGGAAGTCATAACTCCATTAAGGTGTCACTACTTTCTTCTACTTGCATATTTTTAATAGGGCTTCTGTAACCTTGACTACAAAGGAAGTAAGAAAAATCCCCTGAATTGCCTTATTCATTGGAGTATGAGACTTGTGAGGACTTTACCTTATTGAATCATTTTTTCTCTTTTTTGATCCCTGAGTACTTGCAATATTGATGCAGAATACCATAAATCATTACCTCCCCAAATTAATTTGAACTTTTTTCAAAAAACTTTAGAAAAGAAGGATGTTTGAAAGGAACATGACAGTAAAACCCTTCGAAAAAGTTGGAGCATGTCAAATGGAGATAATTTTGAAATACTTCACTTATATAAGCAATTTACCAGTATTTACTTCATTTTCATACACTTGAGTCAAAACAGTCTATGATCTTTTGACTAGAATTAAAGCAGGAATATATCAGTATGTGTGAGTTAGCTTTATTACTGAACTACTTTTTTTCTATTTTCTGCATCTATCATATAATAATGTAACATATTTCCAAATTATATGTAGTGTTTCAGTTGGTTGAATTTAGAACAAGTTTCTTTTTCTTTTCTCTTCAATCTCTTTTTTTTCCATTCTATAATGCTTTTTCGTTTGTCTTGCATTTGAAATATTCTAAACTTGAAGAGGTGGCGTAGATCAATAAAAGGCTCCAGTGGAGGTTATGATTTAGTATTTCTTATATTTAATTACCCCTTATCACTAAATTGCATGTTCTTCATTGTTACTTTCTGAAGTGTTCTATATGCATAAGCATTATCATTCATGTTTTAATAAAAGGGAAATAAGCATGTAACTTTGCTTAATTTTTCTTGCCATAATCTAAAACAACACAGGTTGATCAAGGGTGCAAGATGGAAAGTGTAAAATAGAAAAAAAAAAAAAGATGTATAAATCACAGTATAAAACTTCAAATGAAGTTGTTTGGCAACTATAAAATGTACTGTATTGATATGTAATCTTCATTTCTAAAGCAGCTAAAATTGCTGAATTGGAAGCTTCATGTCTGCATGAACTTTCCTATATTTTTAATCGTGTATGATGGACTTAATTTTTCTTGAACATTAAAATCTGCAATTGCTATGAAATTATATGAGCTTGATCATTTGCTTCCAGACAGTGGGGTCAGTGTAAAGAATATGGGCTTTGGAGTCTGAGAACCTGGGTTCAGATCCTACCTTTGCTTGGTAGGACCTTGGGCAAGTCATTTAACCTCTCTTGGCCTCAGTTCCCTCATATATAAAATGAGGATATTAAATTACTCCTAAGGTTTCTTACAGCTCTAATTATCTGAACCAGTAAGTTTCAAAGTCACTACACAACAGATGATTTTTCAGTGCAGGAACTAGAGGCAACATGATAAAGAAGAAAGTGAATTGGTCTTGGTATAGAGAGACTTGGCTTCTAGCTTTGATTCTGCCACAAATTCACTATGTAACTTGGTAGTAAATCACTCAATCTCTCTGGACCTCAGTTCTTTCATATGAAGAAATTAGGCCAAATGATCATTGTTCCCTTTTTAGCTCCAAATTTTGTGATTCTTTGATAAATACCTAATGGCTCTTAAGAGAGCCTCCTAGAGTTCATTCTTGCTTTTGTGCACAGCATTCCAGAACCTTGAAATTGTTGCATATGAAATTTAACAAAAGGGTAAACTGTCATTCTCTGAGCAACATAACATTTATTAACAGAAATATGCTCCCCTTTTATAGGTTTTGGAGAGTACTGAACAAAGAATAGAACAGAGGAGACTACATTATGGGATTGGGGACGACATGATTGGTTACAAAGCTGAGGCACAGGAAACAAAATGATTGGTTGGGAGTATGGGGCTAGCAATGGTATCACCTCCCCCCCTTCTTTTCTCATGAGAATAAGAAGTGCTCATTATTTGAATGCAGGTGTGAGACAGTGGCCCAGACATTCTTGAAGCATAGCTTGGTTGTATAAAGATATCAGGTCTGACTTCCTCCAATGTTAGCTCAATTCCTTGAGGCAAGAATAAATCAGTGCTTAACAGGAGAATTGGATTTCTAAACTTAACCTATTATAGGCCCGCTGAATCGCTCAACTGGGTTCAGAGAGCTGTGATTGAAGCAGTTGTAGGACAAAAGCAATTACTTTAAACAGAATTGATCCTAATCTTTTCAATTCCTCTCTTTGATTAAGGAAAGATAAATATCTCTTATAGATCACTCATCTATAAAAAAAAATCCTTACAGGTCTTTTACACATAATCATTATCAACAATAGGGTGTATTAAGACAAGTTTTTCCAGTGGAAGTTCCAAATGGGCCTTAACTAACTAATGCAAAAGTTGAAAAAGAATAACAAGATTGATTACTCATAGCACAAGCCATAATAAAAAATATATAAAACCATGGACTAAATTGAGAAGAGACATTCACCACAAGGCAACTACTCATCAAAGATATTTATGAAATGAAAAGCCAAAGTACTACAATAATGATAGGTGGTAACATTAATATCAAGTATCCTAGTATCCCAGTAATCCACTCCCAATGTTTATTTAGTCATTGTATTTCATCTTAAAATTCAGATGTCCCTCCGTAGGCTGATGGTCCTCTATTCTGGAAAAAGGCTTATACTCAGAGTAGTTCTGAAGGGGGCTTCTCTTCAAAAGAGTTATTTCTCTGGTTCCATATCACTTGCAGATTTTTGATTTTCCTGCTAGTCTTTTATAAAATATATTGCAATACCATATAGGACATATTCTTAAATTTTACCTCTCTAATAATTAGTTAAAATCAGCTCAAACCTTGCAGTTCTCATCTTGCTGACAATAGGGCTATGAGAATATCAAACTAGGAACCTATATACCCTCTCTTTTTCTAGCTAACAACAAGCTAAAGAAACTTTTAAAAAATCTATGCAAATGTGACTTGAAAATGAATCTTCCTGGTTAAAGATTCAATATTTACCGAAGTAGACATATAAGCTAGGGTTAAGAGTGCTTCTCAAATTAGCATTGACTGACCATAGTCATTAACTCTCTGTGATCCAAGTTAGCAAATTGTTACATTAATATATTTAAGAAATTTAAATGCCAACTAAAAAATTTTAAGCTAAATATTTTAAAATACTACAGAACGCAAAACTCTTAAAACCTTTCAAATTTCTGAAAATTTAGAATAACAAATAATTGTTTGATCTTGTTACTTTCTTTTAAAAAAACTCAATTTTTAAAATCAGTTATTTCCAATTACAGTTAATTCTGATTCAGTTCCCCCCTTGGGAGGAATAGAGACAGATGAGGAGTTGGCCTTCATGAAATGTGGACAGCAGTGCTCATAGTAAGGAGATGAGCTCTGTTACACAAACGGGTTCACTTGGAAGTTACACACTCTGCTCCCGTGGTAACAAACCTTGGGAGGAGCAGACTAAGTAATGAGCTCCAAGTAGTGTGTATTCAGTGAGTCGTGTGCTAGGAAAGCATGTTTGCACTTGGGACATGCTCCCATATTAAGTAATAAATTGAAGTAAATTGACTTTTCCTTTGAGGTAACATGAGCTATCCTGTAAGTTACCTCAAGGATAACTGACTACACTGAAATTCTTTTCCTTAAAAGAAAACTAGCGATGTTTCTGATATAACCTCACTGAGTAATAAATTTGTACTTTTGGTCCCATAATTTCCTGTGGCATTGTCTAATTACACTCGTATCATTCTGAAAAATCTAAGGACCTCATCTTATACACAAATATATAACGATAAACAGGCAGATAACAAGCCCAAATACTCATTTACTTAGTTGTTTGTCGATTGAAAGCAGCAAGGTCTCACCATACTTGAATCCTATACCAATGCGGAGGTGCTGAAATACTGCATCAGACTTGTCCTGATTGAAGAGGTTTGGTATGAGAGGAAGAAGCAGGTCCTCCAGGCTTGAGCCTGAAGGCACAGAATGACTCAACACCTTTTGCTTTCATGTGAGAATAGCATAAGCAGCCAAATGTATGACAGGATAACACAGCCAGGCTTAGAATTAACGGGGGAAGCTTTCTTGTAAGGAAAACGAAGTCAAGAGGGCCCTACTTAGCCTTCACAAAGTCACCCTCCCAATATTTTTCCCAGGGACAGACATCCACTCCCATTGAGCTGCTGGTTTTTTTCTTGAGGCAATGAAACATTGGCTCAGAATGAAAAAGAAGCTCAGAAAGAAAATTTAGAGTCCCAAAAGGTTTCACCTGAAACAGCAAAGTCTCACTAATCACAGCAGGGCTGGACACAATTGTTTAAGACACTCTCAAGTTGTAATAAATAAGCCAGCAAGTGAAAAATCAGGCCTTGTAAAAAAAAACACACACAAAAGGCTGTACTTAATATTCTTTTCTTCGATTATTTCCCTTTCTCAAATACAGTTTAAACTTCATCCTGATGTAAAAAAAATAACAGCAATTATAACATGTAAAGTCACATAGATAGGAAATACATGATAATTTACTACCCCCTTTAAGACAAAAATGTATTTCTAATTTTCATAATCACAAAGTAGCGCACATATCACTTCTATTCCATAAACATACTTTAATTTGTTTTCTTCATTCAAGGAGGATTTAAATGGGGGAGGGGGATGCTGTTCCCTAAATAAACCAAATCACTAACTCTTTCATAGAGCTAATGATTCATGAAATTCAGGACCTTGCTGAAGCTGGTAGGTATACAAGTAAGGAAAAAAATTTTTTTAAATTACAAGTACCCCCTTTTCTTTTCCAAAAAGTTAGCACTTATTTTTTCCTTTTAAAATATGCCCAATTAAGTGCTTCATAGGTTTCAATATCATGACAATAACTTAATGAATTATTTCATGCTATCCAAATTTTTTAAAAATTAAAATCTCCAATGATGTAATTTTACCACTGACTTAATAGCATTTCTTATACAAGTTTCCCAGAATTCACAATACAAAAAAATTTAAAAACATAATAAAAATATTTCAGTCTCTTGAGTTTAAAATGTGAAACAAAATTTCACACTAATCAGATGTTAATAATTAGTCAAATGCATTACCAAGTTATCCTCATATAGAAAAACAATAATCCTGCCACAAGTGGTCTTTAAAATCACCATTCTCACAGTCTGGAAAAGCATTAATACAAAACACATTTCATTAAAAGATCTATAGCAAAAAAAGTAATGTATACAAAAATGAAAGCACTTAGGATAAACAAGACTTTATTGGTTTAAATTCAGTGTTAGGTTAACTCAAAATATTCTGGGCTAAATATGCATTTATCTCTTTCACATTTGGGGGCTTAAGGGTGTGGCACCCTCACAATCTGGAAAATCCACATAAAAAAATTTTGGCCCTCTCTTTATACCAGAGAAGAGATTTGAATTATTATGGTAATAAAATATAAAATGTGTTGATATTATACAATACTGTACATATATTTTATGCATTTCTGAGTTTCTAAACATCTTCTGTGTCACCTGCTATCCTTTGTCATCTGCTGCTTCCACAAAACTCCCATAAAATTCCAGTTTCTTATGCTGACCTGCAATATATCAAACTACTACGAGGAAAGTGGTTATATGGAATTGTAAAATCATTGTTGTTAAAATACCTCATTCTACTCATAGGGCTAGGAAGATCTTAGAATGCTTCAATACACAGATGAGGACATCTTAAAATGTTTTCTGCTATATCAGATCCACAGTAAAAACATTATTATCTACTGCATTTCCAAGTGAAGTTTCAAACAATTTACATCATTCTTTCAACAATTAAATCTACAGGAATTGAATCTATAACCCAAAGGAATCCAGAGTTTAAAAATGTACCACTTTACCAATATTTCTAATATAATGAATTATCAAATTAATATTAGGTATTATCTTTATCCACATTACAGACTGATAAACTCAGATAACTTGTTTTAAGATCACACAATTAACAAATTACCTGATCCATGCATTTTTAACACTATCTTAATGCCAAATAAATTCTGACATCATAAGCATCTTAGTAGAAGAGATACATTTCTCTCAAAATGAGACCAGAATAAATTCAGTTACACCTGGATTTATTTTCTAAATGGTATCACACTGAATTTTAATTTATAATTTCAATTACTTAACATTACATTTTTCACAAGGGCCATTTATTCCAAGCATTTCACATTTTGATTCCTACTATTTTCAGCTTGCCAAAGATTTTTAAAGTGTCAGTCTGATATTAATTTCTGATCTACCCCAATTATCCCAATAGGGAAGCACACTTAAGAACACATCCTAATTTAGTTCAAATCTAGGTTCTACAATTACTAATGGTGACATCTAAAGTCTCAGAAAGAACCCACTACTTATCAGTGTACTCCTAACTGTAACTTTTCTCTATTTACTTTCAGGCCAAGTTGTAATTGTCATTACTGCAGTTTCCACATAAAATAGATAATGTTTCTCACATGTTTTTTATTGTAACATAGCCAAAATTTCCCTCGAACCTTGTTGTCAACACATCTGAACTTCCTTTTCCTTTTTATACTTCTCTTATGGTATGAAAACCCACACTTTTCTTATTACCTTCACATTCTTCCCTTAACTTTATTTTGTTCACTCCCTAAATTCTCCTTATTTCGATGACTATTATTCTCTAATCTTTATTTCATTGATTTTCTCCTCTGTAATCTTAGCATATATTGTTGTTAAAACCAATGCCAAAGACTTTCACTATAGTTAAGACTTTGCCAATTCTTATAGCAATTAAACTTTGTTGAATCATTGCCTCTTGGTTATTCCCTAAGAGGTGGAAGCACTAAAAAATCTTAAGATGCTTTTAGCAATTATAAAAATCTTAGTTTACAAAAATTTGGTCTATTCAAATAACAACTAAGTTCTGATATATTATTCACAAAAGTAACGTACATAAAACATTTATCTCAGTAAATTTCACTTACATTTCAGGTTGCTTTCTAAATTTCTCTTTTTTGTGGGAAAGAAGCAAGAAAGTTCTCAAAAATTCAAATACATAACTTATTATAAAAATGAGTAGGAATCTCATGATTTATAGTAAAATTTGTAAGTTCAAAATACACTAATTCAAAAGTGAGTTCTAAATTGATTTTTAATTCACTTTAATTTGTTAAACTCCCAACTATCTAATTAGAATATCTAATAAAACTTATTTACCTAATTTAAGCAGACTTTTCTCTTTTCTGTGAATCAGGAAAAAGTTAACATTATTAATGTGAGCTGCATTGTTTTGGGTTTGTTTTTAATTTTTGAAACTTAACTATTACTGTTTACAGGCTTCTTGTTAATCAGAAAAATGACCTTTCTTGGCTGTAAAATAAGTAATCTCTCTTACTGAGGGATAGGGTGTCTTTTATTTCTTTTAAAACAAGTTCTAAAGAATGTTAACCCAAAAGTTGCTAGAATGTTTCAGCATGTATAAAACCATTCCATACCATAATTCAGAGAGTCACAGTGGAGAACTTACAGTTTTTGTCACAAAGTCAGAAATTTCTATGGTTTGAAAGAAGATTCCCTTCTTATTTGTCTTTTTCCTTGCACGTCTAAAACTTAACTGGAGTTTAGGAATGTGAAGAGAAGGAGAGATTTGTTTTGAAGGTTTACAGAACTGAAAAAATTAGATTACAAGACACTGTGAGGATGTTATTTTCCTTCTAAGTTTCATGTACACATTATTCTAAAAGCAATGGGGGAGGAGGGAAGAAAAAAGGGAAAAATGAAATTTACATGATAATTTTGTTGTATATTTGAAAGGAATAGCAGGTTGTGCATAACAGATTTGCAGTTTCATGTGCAATCATCTTTTTTTTATTGTACTGTTATAGAAATACTTGTTTTTTCCCATAAATTAAAAATAAAATAAAGTTTAAAAATGAAAGCAATACTAATAGCACAGAAAGATCAAACAGACACTGACAAATAACAATAAGAGGTAGTGGCCCTGATATTTCTTTACTGGTGAGACTGTAGTTACCAGCCTTCTGAATATTTACTTATGATAATTTATCTCCTCTGCTCAAAGTCTTTTACTGGCTCAATTTAACTAAATGCCATTAACAGTTTATTCAGTTTGGATACTGTGCCATCTCAAACACAGAAATTTGGAATCAATTTCTCTTGCCCTTTTGTGAGTCCCTGACTCACTTTCCTTCAAAAGAGATACACCAAAAAAAAAAAAAAGTTCCCAGCTACAAATTTTAATTCCTTAATCTTTGAAGGATTCTGCTTGGAATTCAATGTCTACCTTTTTGTGGTTGGAAACAGGCATTTTCTTGATATCTATAGGTCAGAAACCAGTTGTTTAGTGCACGCTCAGATCATAACCTTTCCCCTCTCTAGCCTATGTCAGGTCTTCTTCAATGGAGACACATCTCCATTAAGGCCACCCATGAAAGACGGACCAGGCTTTTATCACTCCCTCTATATATAGCCAATTTATTTCCAATACAAATAGAAGCACTCAAAACAGACATAAATCATACAACACTCACCTTTTTCTCCTGGAGAAGATCGAAACTGTTGTGAATAGGAAGAGAGCCAATCTCCCACCACAGATTCCCCCAATAGACAACTCTCCCCTTTGTGGAAAATTTTCTCAAACCGAAAGGAGGGGAGAGATTCTGATGAAAGTTTGCATAGGAGTTCAGTCCCTATCTCACCACTTCCCCCATCTGTTCCATATGAAATTTAACTAACGGGTAAACTGAAGCCATTCTTTTAGCAAGATAACATTAACAGGGTCATGCTGCCTGCCAAAATATAGGTCAATGGCTTTCCTCCATGTATGCCAAAGGTCCTGGGCAGATGTACAGCTCCCCTTTCATAAGTTTTGAGGAGTATAGAACAAAGAATATACCAGGGTAGATGACATCATGGCATTGGGGACAACATGATTAGTTACAAAGCTGATGTATAAGCAACAAAATAATTGGCCGGAAGTTGGTTGTTGTCCTTTGTTCGCAAAGAAGACCAAAATGATGTCACCATGATAAAGTGTGTCCAACTGTGGCTGATAGACCAATACAAGCTCAGAACGCTCTACCAGAGGTTGGGCACAGAGAGTCCATATGAATTTTGGGGGTGGATATTCCAGATTTGTGCATCCTACATTTCCTTTGTGCTGTCTCAATTCTGCTTTGCTCACAGAACACAGCACCCTTTCTGATGTGGGCACTCCATACTGAGCAGTCCTGTGCCAGTGTCTCTCATGTTGCACAGTCAAATCCAACGTTCCTGAAAGAGATGTTGAGAGTGTCCTTGTATCACTTCTGACCACCATGTGATCACCTGCCCCATGTGAGTTCTCCATAACGTAGTCTTTTTGGCAAGCATACACTTTACATTCGAACAATGTGGCAGCCCATTGGAATTGGGCTCTCTGAAGCATAGTTTGAACGCTTGGCAGTTCACTTGAGCAAGGACTTCGGTGTCTGGTACCTTATCCTGTCAGGTGATCCTCAGAATCTTCCTAAGACAGTTCAAATGGAATCGATTCAGTTTTCTGGCATGGCGCCATGCTGGTAGACTGTCCATGTTTCACAGGCATACAACAATGAGGTCAGCACAACGGCTCTGTAGACCTTCAGTTTGGTAATCAGTCTAATACCTCTTCTCTCCCAAACTTTTCTTTGGAGCCTCCCAGACACTGAACTAGCTCTGCCAATGTGTGCATCAACCTCATTGTCAATGTGTACATCCCTAGAAAGTACACTACCAAGGTAAGTGATCTTATCCACAGCATTCAAAACTTCTCCATTTGTTGTAACCGATGGTTCCATATATGGATGGTGTGGTGATGGCTGATGGGGCACCTGTGTTTTCTTGGTGTTAATTATTAGGCCAAAATTAGCACAGGAAGCAGAGAACTGATCCACACTTTGTTACTTCTCAGCTTCAGAGGCTTCATTGAGTGCACAATCATGTGCAAACAGAAAATCATGCACCAACACTCCCTCCACTTTGGTCTTGGCTTGTAGCCTTTTCAAATTGAAGAACTTATCATCAGTATGGTAGTTGACCTTGATACCATGTTCATCCTCACTGAAAGCATTAGGTTATCTACCCATCTGTCCATCCATCCATCCATCCATCCATCCATCCATCTATCTATCGTAGACTGTATGATCCACTAAGAAGTGCTTATTATTTGAATGCAGGTGTGATAGTGGCCCAGACTTTTGGAGAGCAAACCAGACTTCCTTGAAGGATAGCTTAATGGCATAAAGATATCAGACCTGATTTCTCTTTGTTCACATGCATGTCCCAAGGTCAGTTAAATTCCTTGATGCAAAAGTAGATCAGTGCTTAACAAGAGAGCTCCTCCTGTCTATCAGACTGCTTTTCAGTCCCCTTTTGTTGGGACTTCCTTTAGGTCATGCCCAATAACTGTAGATGTCCCACAAGGTTGTCCTGAACTGCCTTCCCTTCTCCCTCTATACCATTTCATTTAGTGATCTCATCAGCTCCCACAGATTTAATTATTATCTCCATGGAGATTTTCAAATCTTCCTATCCTACCCTAACCTTTTCTGCTGACCTCTAAGCTCACATCTCCACCTGCCTTTCAGACATCTCAAACTGGATATCCAGTAGATATTCCAAATTCAACCTGATTAAAAATGAACCCTTAAACCTTGTCCCCTTTCAGACTTCCTTGTTAATATCAAGGGTATCCCCTTCCTCTCAGTGCCTCAAGTTCACAACAACCTACATATCATCTTGACTTTTCACTAATCCCGAATACTCAATCTGTTGCCTTGCCTGTTGATCTCAACTTTGCAACATTTCTTACATGAGGAGAGCTCAGGACAGTCTTGAGGTATATTCTTGTTTAGAGAATATGAGGTCAATTACAGTGGTAATTCCAGCAAAGGAAACTAAAGAGGGTCAGGTAGGAGAGGGCAATTAACTCCTGAAGAGCCGTTGATAATGTCAAAATTGTGAGATCAAGGATAAGTTCTAAGAAAAGTCCCTGAGGTCCTCTGCTGGACAATCCATACATCTCTCCCACTGAAAACAGCTGATAGACCTTAGTGATGACATTTTTATGATAACTTTGTCTTTTAAAAGTGGAGGAAGCAACAAAGACATTCTTGACATGGTTTTAACATGAAGGACAGGGTAAGAACTTAGGAACAAGTGACCACTCCATCATGGAACTGATGATAAGAACAGAAAAATCAGATATAATCTGACATGCACCCTACATTTGGGAAAGGAAGATTTCAAAGGATCCAGAGAAAGGACCAGTAGGGTCCAATGGCCTACTTATTTTGCAGGGTAAGAGCCCATAATTGTGCAAGTTACTAAAACTATTCATACTATTTTACCCACAGGTCCCATTCCTAAGTATATGCCCCCAAAAGTTGATGCCACAAAAAAAATCTTCTATGTAACAAAATAGAGCATCATACTGTGGTAGCAAGGCACTGGAAACAAAAAGTGTCTATTGATTAGGGAATGGCTTAACAAATTGTTGTTTGTGAATGTAAAACAATGTTATTGTTCAGTAAGAAATGATAAATGTGAAGAATTCAGAGAAATTTGAGAAGAGTTTGTATGAAGTGATAGTTAAGATAACAAAACAGAACAGAGGGCAATACTTAGTGATAATAATGCCAAAATATAGTAAAATTCTGATGAATTGTAATGGTAATCTTGGTGCTGGAGACCAATAAGAAAAAAGTTTCTTCCTCTCAGAGAAGTGGGAACTACAGATACAGTATTTGGCATACACTGTCAGACATGGTCACTGCCTCAGCTTTTCTTCAAAAGTTTTCTTTGTTATAAGAAAGGATTCAGTTGGGTAGAGAAGGTTAAAGGGAAACCTTAAGGAAAAAAGTAACAGTGGAGAAAACAACCACATTGATTAAAACACATTCACAAAAAGAAAATCAACCCAAGAAAGACGGGAATATCTCAAAAAATGAGATTCTAGACACAGAAGTAAAAATTACTCTGATGAGAAGAGGAAAAGAAGACATTGCTAAAGAGACATTTGAGGCTGCACAGGAAACTCAAATTCAGATTTCAAAAGTAGAAACAAGGACCAGTAACTGAAATGGAGTATAAAAAATGAAGTTAGTCTTCCAAGTGCTATGTCAAAAGAGCTAAAGGCCAGAAAGAGGTAAGACTGGTAATAAATACAAAAAAAAAAAAAAAAAGATATGTATGCTACGTAGGGGAACAGGAGGATCCAAAAAGAGAATTACTGTTTAGGATTGATGGAATGGTGAAAATGGACAAGAAGACTGAATTATTTGATTCCAACTTTGTGTCTATTTTCCTTTCTAAGAAAATTATTTCTGAACTGGGCAGGATATGTTTTAAAGGTTATATTTTTTTGTTGACATTCAGTCATTTTTCAATTGTGTCTAACTTTTTGTGACCCTGTTTGGGGTTTTCTTGGCAAAGTAGTAGGGTGGTTGGCCATTTCCTTCTCCAGATCACTTTACAGATGAGGAAACTGAGGTGAGCTGAGTTAAGTTACTTGCCCATGGTTAAACAGCTATAACTGGTAAATGTCTGAGGCCAGATTTGAACTCAGGAAGAGGAGTCTTCCTGACTCCAGGTCTGACATGCTATCCACTGGACCATGTAGCTGTCCTATAGGTTATATATTAGCAAGGTACAAGATTAAGGTAAATGAGGAGATAGTAAGACAATGTTCAACTGCCTTCAATAAGTTCATAAATAGGCTACAACAAACTGCATTATAGGGCAGTGAAGGAATTAGCAGGTATGATTGCTAAGCTGCTGCTATCAGTAATCTTTAAAAGGTGTATTGATAACACTATACATACACTTGCATGAATATATGCACTTAGGTTCAAAAACCAAATTTTACAAATATAGGGTAGAGATGTCACTAGTCTACAATTCTGTGAATAATATCTAGGGGTTTTAGTGGACTAGAAGATGAATAAGTATCAACAGTGTGACAGTAGTTTATGAATACTTGAGACAAAATAAAATAACTATTGACATATAAAACTTTATAATATTTCACAACTTAAAAAAAATTTTTAACATACAATGTTGAGATTTAGACTCTGCCCACACAGGGTTCAGATTTAGGCTCTGTTCACTCAGAGATGCCAAATACTGTTGTGGTTTCATGATGTGATGTGGTGGAACCATCTCAAAGAATTCAGTCAGCCACCTTTACTCCACAAGTATAAACATTTATTGAGATCGACGCCTCTCATAAAGTGGACTAAGTTCCAAGAGGAACCAGCAACTTCAGAGAAAGCAAGATGGACTTTTATATGTAAAGCAATTGCATAACAGAAATTATGAATATTAAAAAGAAAGGAGGGGTTTAAGGGATTAGGTAATAGGGGAGGCATCCTGAGCATGCATATACTGCATGCATATACCTGAGTACCCACAATACATACAGAAAAACCCATTCGGGGGTGTGTATATATATGATAATATTATAAGAAACCTTTCTATAAGTTCACTCTAGGTCAATTCTTTACTGTTATTGTGCAGATACCTACTTAGGGAAAGTCCCTCCTATTGTTTTGGGGTCAACATCCTGCTTGGGCATCCTGGTGGTGCTGCTTTCTGATTGGTTGAGTATTATGGTCCTGTCTGAGATCAGATGAATATGGCTGTGGTTGAGTGTATGGACACACCTGCTGTTTCTATGGGAAATATGAGGAATGGGTCTGGGGGCAGTGGCTAGCTAGAGGCAATAGCTGGGATCCCATCACATGGATAGGCCTGCTGTTTCTGTGAGAAAAATGAGTTCATGGAAACACCTGTTGTTCTGGTGAGCAGTGAGGCATATATGAAGAAATTAGGATATTGATGTGTGTGTGGTGGGGGGAGTGAATGGCTAGGTAGGGGCAGTGGGCCTACTGTTCATTGCGGCCTACAAGGAAGTTAGAATATTGGGGCTAGGGGCAACTTTATCAGGATTCCATCATACAACATTTTTTTGCTATTGCCATTTATTCTTATAGGATTTGGCATTGAGTTCACAAGATTTGAACACTTCTGCACTTTTAGAGTCATATCCGTTCTTAAAACCATAAAATTAAAAATATAACAATTGAAAAAAACCAGAATGAAACAAATGTGAATGGAATAAAATCCAGCACTCAACTGATAGAAAACCAATGCAGGGAAGTCAGCCCAATACACTTTTATCTGGTCAAGGTCAGATAGTCTAAGTCAGTCTGGTATTAGAAATACCAATTCATACCCATTATTATTGCAAAATGAAATCACAAAAGAATTATTGCTTGTTCCAAAATAATCATTTGAGAGATTTAAAAAAAAAGTCAATCTATCCTAATCTGTCATGGGGTTAGAGTCCAGAATGTGGGAGGTTATAGTTCTACTTTATTTTGCCCTGGTTGGAGCATATCTGGCGTACTGTTTGGTTCTTTTTCCACTCAAATTTTCTTTTGTAGATAGTATTTTGTTTTTTCCAATTACAGGTAAACATAGTTTTCAGTCTTCATTTTTTTATACGATTTTGAGTTCCAAATTTTTCTCTCCTTCCTCCTTTTCCCCCTTTGCCAAGACAGCATGCAATGTGATATAGGTTACACTTGTGCGATTGTGTTAAACCTACTTCCACATTCGTCATATCATGAAAGGAGAAACAGTAAAATGAAATAACCATGAAAAAAAGTGAAAATAATATTCTTTGATCTGCATTCAGACTCCATAATTCTGTCTCTGGCAGTGCATAACATTTTCCATCCTATGTCTTTTGGGATTGTCTTGGATCATTATGGTGCTGACAAGACCTAAGTCTATCATAGTGGATCATCACACAATTGCTGTTACTGCGTACAGGGCTTTCTTGGCTCTGCTCACTTCACTTAGCATCGGTTCATGTAAGTCTTGTTTTTTTCTGAAATCCATCTGCTCATCACTTCTTATAGCACAATAGTATGCCATTACATTCGTGTACAGCTTGTTCATACATTCACCTTGAGGGGCATCCCTTCAATTTCCAATTCTTTGTCACCACAAAAAGAGCAGTGATAAATATTTTCCCCTTTTTTATGATCTCTTTGGGATACAGACCTAGTGGTGGTCTGATTGATTTCAGGCAGTTCCAAGGGTTGGATCGGTTCACAACTCCACCAATGTATTAACCATACTTTCTCTAATATGTATCATTTTACTTTTCTGTCATTTTAGCCAATCTGATAGGCATGAGGTGATACCTCACAGTTGTTTTAATTTGCATTTCTCTAATAAGCAATGATTTAGAACATTTTTCCACATTACTATAGTTTTAATTTCATCTGAGAACTGCCTATTCATATTCTTTGACCATTTATCAATTGGGGAATGACTTGTATTCTTATAAATTTTATTCAGTTCTTTCTATTTGAGAAATGAGGCTTTTTATCAGAAACATCTGCTGTAAAAATTGTTTCCCATATTTCATCTTTCCTTCTAATCTTGGTTGCATTTGGTTTCATTTGTGCAAAACCTTAACTTAATGCAATCAAAATTATCCATTTTGCATTTCATAATGGTCTCTACCTCGTTTGGTCATAAATTCTTCCTATCTCCACAGATCTGACAGGCAAACTATCTCGTTTCCTAATTTTCTTATGGTATATCACCTTTTATGTCTAAATCATGTAATCATTTGACCTTATCATGGAGTAAGATATGAGATGTTGGTCTATGCCTAACTTCTGCCATACTATTTTCCAGTTTTTCCAAGTTTTTGTGAAAAAGTTTTTGTCAAGATAAGTTCTTATCTTAGAAGTTGGAGTCTTTGAGTTCATCAAACAGCAGATTACTATAGTCATTTAGTACTGTCCTGTGTACCTAATCTATTCCATTGATCCACCATTCCATTTGGTACTTAACCAGTACCAAATAGTTTTGATGATTGCTGCTTTATAATATAGTTTTAGATCTGTAACAGCTAGGCTACCTGGATGTTTTTCATTAATTCCTTTGATATCCTTGACCTTTTGTTCTTCCAGATTGATTTTGTTATTATTGTTATAGCTCTATAGAATAATTTTTTGGTCATTTGACTGGCATGGCACTGAATAAGCAAATTAATTTAGGTAGAATTGTCATTTTTATTATATGAACTTGGTCTCATGAGCAACTGATATTTTCCCAATTGTTTAGATATAACTGTTTGTGTGAGTGCTGTTTGGTTCTAGGTAGAACATTTTAAGAAGAATATAGACAAGCTGGAATATATTCAGAAGATAATTCAAATGATGACAGAATCGGAGAAATGTCATACCCGAATCATTTGGGGAAACTGGGAATGTTTACACTGAAGATTTGGGGTGACATGAGCTATCTCCCAAGTATCTGATGGCCGGGCACATGGAAGGCTTGTTCTGCTTAGCTCCAGGAGACAGAAGTAGGAACAATGAATAGAAGGTGCAGGTATTCAGACTCTGTTTGAAGTTGATTTAAGGAGAAACTTTCTAACAGTTACAGCGGTTCCAAAGTGGGTAGGCAACTTAAGTATGTGGTAGATTTCTGGTCCACAGAGGTCTCAAGCAGAGTCTGAATGACCACTCATTGAGGATATGGTAGAAAGAAATCTTATTCAGGTGCTAGATTAAATGGCCTCTGAGGTCACCTCCCAACTATAGAATCTTCTATAATTCTGAGATCTATGGCAATTTTTAAGAAAATAGTTTCAACGAAAGTGGAAAAGAAACAAAACCACAAGAGAATATTAAGGGAATGAAAGGACAACAGCTATAAACTGTTATTGTCAGAATTCTGTCAATAAAAGAAGATAAATGGCCTAGTATCAGAAGTTCTGGTCCTTTATTTTTTGAGTGTGGAGGGGGAGTTTGTAAGAAGGTGTTTAAGCAAGAGTTTCATTCCATTAAAGTGTGAACTTCTTGAGGGCAAGGACTGTTTTTGTCCTGTGCCTAGTCCATAATAGATGTTTGTTGACTTCCATTTGCAAAGAAGACTTTTAATTCTACCGATAGCATAACAGAAGGTCAGCAGAACAGCATCTTAAGGTGAGGCAGCAGTCATCTTGAAAACAGATATATAATAAACTCAGTGTATATATCCACCTATATATAAATCTGACTTTTAAAGAATCATTGTCCCCTTGGAATTCTAGATTAATTAGCTCAACTCTTCCCAATATTTGGGAGAATTGTTTTCCCCAGCCATCAGATTTCCTCAAAGGCTATGTGAATCAGGTATTAAACTGATCTTAGCTCCTATTGAAGAGCTAAATCTGAAAGATGTGTAAAAGAAACAGAAACAAAGAGAACAAATGTTATTCTTAGAGGTGGGAAGTTTTGTTGTAAAAATTTTATTGAGTTTTCTGTCCTTGTAGCAAAAGGAATGAATAAAGGTAACTGATGATGCTAAAGTGAACTCTATTTCAAATGAAGGATGAAAAGTGAAGATGTCTGGTTAGTGGTAGTACCAAACCCACTAAGCACCAGTTGCTTCTCTCCAAGTTGGGAAGTTCTTTGGAAGTCTCAGTTTTTGCTTAGTATTGTCACTAAACATTTCCTAAGCAGCAAGAAGTACCTCAAAAAAAAAAAAAAAAATGAAGCCTTAAGAGTAATGTTTCAGAAAGCGGGCAATAGATCCCTGGACTTCCATAAATCAGGCCAAAGAATTCTGAAGAAAAATTTATGGTAGAGAAGCACAAAGCCAGGCAAGCTGTGTTGCTGTCCTTTTTCAGTCACTGGTCAGGTGCTGCAGCAGCTACATCTACTGTGTATGAATGTGCTGGGGCAGCTAGGAGACAGCAACGGGTCACCTCCTTGTGGCAGCATTTCCTTCTTTAGCCAGAGTTACAGCCAAGTATAGGGACCTACCTGAGATATGTGAGATTTTAGGAATTCCAGTGCTAGCAACAAAATCAGCTCCATAATCTGTTCTCTCTTTTGGCATCAGTTTTACCAGTGTGATCCTGAAGCATTTAACAGGAACTCTCCTCACCTCCTCCTCCACAGAATCACAATTTTACAGTTGGTAGGGGACCTAAATAGGCATCTAGCTTAACCAGTAATTGAATAAAAATTCCTTCTACAATATCCCCAAGTGTTCATTTGGTTTTTGCTTAAAAATCTCTGATGAGCAGATCTTATTAACTAATAAAGCAGCCCACTCCACTTTTGGACTATTCTAATTGCTAGGGAATTTTTCTTTGTGTAAAAGTGTTGGATTGGAGTACTTGCACTGGATCTGAGCATGCATACTTTGGCTCCATGGGCAGGAACATGCATGCTGGTTCCTTGCTAAAGGATACATGGGACCACAGGCTCCTTGGTCCCCGTGACAGGGTAACTGTGCCAAAGAGGACTGACTGGGCTAGGAAAAGTTCCTTATTATGGGAACCATAAGGAGAGATACCTTCAGGTTTCAAGGATCTGTGATTTTTATTGGTCCAGGTCATTCTTCCAATTTAGAATATAATCCCTCTGTGCCCTAAATTGGATAGCTAGGGGACAAAGTAGGTACAGCACCAGGCCTGTAATCAGGAAGACTCCTCTTCCTGAGTTCAAATTTGGCTTCAGACACTTGAGATGTGTAATTCTAGAGAAGTCACTTAAACCTGTTAATCTCAGTTTCCTCATCTGTACAGAGCACTGGAGAGGGAAATGGCAAACCATACCAGTATCTTTGTCAAGAAAACTTCAAATAGGATCATAAAGAGTCAGACATGACTGAAAAACGACTGAACAACAAGTGACCCAAAATTCATCACTTTATAGCTAACCTAGCAACAAACCTCCCCAGACTTTACCAGATGACATGGAGTCCTTTGCTGGGCTTGAACTTGAAGCCTTTCCACTTGATTAAACCTTGTACTCTGCTGATATAGCCTTTGAGAACTGAGTCACTTCTATATGATGCCAATACTTGACAACAGGACTTTAACAGAAAAGTAAAAATCTGGTTGGGAAAAATTGTATCAGAAAATTGAAACAAAAAGAATTTGACACTAATTTAAGGAATAATTATGCAAAATGCCATGTTGAGTCATGTCTGAGATGTTAAGTGTTAATATGTGAAATGTTAAGTGTTAGTAAAGTGAAATGGATTACCTCAAGGTAGTGGGTTCTCCCTCACTAGAGGTCCTCAAGCAAAGGCTCAACGACCACTCGTGAATGACATGGTAGAAGGGGTTCTTTTCATGTACATATTGGACAAGATGTTTCCTTCCTCCTCTGAGATCTTGATTCCACAGCAAGTCCACTCAACAAAGACAGAAAAGACAGCATTCAGGTGTATTGTTAATATATTTTTGTATAATGGGAAGATCCTGCTTGAGTCACATGGAAGCCTGAGTCACATGAGTCTGTGGTGGGAAGAGCTTGCCAAACGGGTGTTGCAGAGCAAGTCAGATACAGAAGTTAGAGCTGAGGGAGAGAGGAAGCTGGTGGAGAGCTATGTGTTCATTTTGTGGGAAGACTCTAGCAGGGGGAGGGCTTGGGGATAGTGGGTGTCCCCTGTATTATTATTTGTGTATAGATTTCTTTGTTGCTATGATGGATTTGGCTTCCTTGTGTTGAGATTCAGCTTTCTGGTGTTTAAATAAATGTTTTGGTTCTGTCTTCCATGTGGTGAGTTTGCTATATTTTGCAAACATGCATATTCATAGCTGCCATAGGTGGTGTGAATATTGTGTTGGTGCTACATCAGGACATTCAGAAAAGGTGATCTTGCTATGTATCAAAAACAAGTGTAGAGGGAACTGAACCCATATAATATCAAAAAGATCTCTACCTCATGTAGATATCATTTTATATAAATTAGAATTGGATCTAAAAGGGACCTTAGAAACTATTTAATCTGACTGTTTTATTTTGCAGATAAAAAAAAAACCCTGAAAATGGGAAAGAATAAGTGACTTATCCAAGGTAAGCTGAGACTAAACTCTAGGTCTCTTACCTTCTGGTTAAGAGCTTTTTCTCACACCATCATTCATCTTCCTAATTTAGGTTTTAAAAAAAATTCCCTAAATTCTGTTTGATTTATAATACTAGTAGCTAAGGCCTACTTAGCCAAATTCTCAGCAGTTACAATCCAAGGGCAAAATAACTCTGCCTAGTCTGCTGCTTGATGAGTAGCCTACATCAACAAAAATAACTAAGATATTATATCCATTAAAATCTATTTAGCATCATGTTGAAGAAAACCTCTCTGGTTTGGGGCTCTGTCTTTTCTGAGCCAATATTCTGCCCTCCCCTTTAGTCACTCAACCCTTCTCACTTTACCTAGTGCCCTCCTGGCTACAATAGGATCTCCTAAGTCTATGGTTAATTACTTCAGTGCTGTCTTTTCATGGATCCTAGACTGCCTCACTTCCTGTAAAGTGCTTCCAAAGTATGACACAGAGCTAAGGAAGGGCTTATTACAGATTCTTTCTGACCAACAGCAACTTTATTCACAATACAACTCAATGATGCCCTTTTCATTCTTTTCAGTCTGTGCACTATCTAAATTTACTTCAGTTGGTTTCTGTTGTCTCTTTTAAGCCATCAACTGTGTACAAAGTACCAATACTCATTTCTTTTCATCTCTCTGCCCTTCAGTAAATTGCCTCACCAGCTTAAAGATTAGAATCATTTGTGGTGAATGCTTTCCTTTATCTCTTATCTTCATCTCAACATATCTGTGTGCCTACAGCTTTCCAGCCTTCTTGCTAAAGCTAACCTATTCACCTTTATTTCAGTATTCATTCATCTCTTCCCATCTCCCCTCTAGGACTTCACCTGTGCCTCCAGACATGAAAATTCTATCCTTGGTATTTCCCTGTCCACTAATAGTCACCTTCAGCCATGCTCAGATCTACCTAATCTAACCAAACTTTTCCATGTTAGCCTCTCCTTAATGTTTACTATCCTTTAATAACTAGGTTTGCAATTTGAACTTTTATGAGATTTAATTACTCCCACAAAACTCAATTGGGCAATGTAGGTACACTGCCATTGGAAGAAATATACCTCCTCCAACAATTAGCTGCATTCTCATAGACTGAAGTCATGGATTTTCAACTCATTAAAAATGAAATAAAAACAGCACACTATTACAGCTCAAAAGAACTCAATACAAAACAGTAACCAACGCTAAATATAAAAGATATAGGACAAACTTCCAAACAGTTTTGATGTGAAAGAGAGGAGTTTAAGAAGTTCATCTTGGATAGGGTTAGTAATGTAGGAACCAAAGGTACATGTCATTTTTCCTCTCTGTTAACCAAGGGATGACACAGGATCATCTCAAATCTTCTTATGGGTTGGACCAAACGGCAGAGAAGTTCCTTCCAACTCTCAAATTATGTAATCCTTTCCAATTATAGCACTGTTATTGTCATCTACTGAGATCTGATGAATAGGGTAAGCCAGGGAATTGAAAGTAGAAAAAGTCTGGAACACTTTGTAGAATGGGATACAGAATCATTATAAGTCTATTTCTTAATGATTACTTATTTGCAATAACTATTATCATTATTCATCCCCTTTCCTAGTTACTTGTCATTTTCCTTCCACTTTATTTATTTTTGCCTAGTGGAGCCAGCTTGTGCTAACTTGGGAGAGGTGATTGTTAAATTGTCAATGTGAATATTTACAGGCAGAATTTTATAGACAGAAACAGTAAAAATAAGGGCTTAATTTAATGTCTTATTAATTTCTAGACTGAAGAAAATGAAGAAAAGATTAATAATGCAGTCTAAGCTTAGAAGGGTATTGTGTATCCATTTCTTTTTTGGAAGAGCTAGTTGTAAAATATTTACCATCACATTCTTGCTTTATTCCCTAAAATGTTCAAAGTATTCCCCAAATGTTCAAAATATTAGGACCTACTTGCAGGCACTTAGAGATCTTCTAGTGACTTAAGAGAAAATATGAATGACTAAGTCCCTGATAAATTAGGCAGGGCCCCCTCATTATGAAGGTTAACTGCCATGATGAGAGTTTAGGGTTTATTTTATAGTTATCCTCATAATGTGAGACTCACAGAACAATGCTATCCTTTGCTAGTGCTGTCCCAAAATCTGCGGCATAATCACTGTTTCTGCCCAGAGATGGCAGAATTGAACATTTAATACAAAGCCCTGCACCAGCAGTGGGGATATGAGAACAAAACTAAGTTTTGCCCTAAAAGATCTTATTATTTTAATGGGGGTGGGAGGAGAGACACAAATACATGTATTATATATCTCAAGTAATTAAAGCCCTGTTTCTCTATGATGGAAGTCTATGGGTTATCTTAAGATGTTCTTTCAAGTTGATATCTTGTACTGCAGTATTAATAACAGAGGCTCACAGCATGTGAAAGGGTCTCAGAAGTCAGCATGGGACAATGAAATGAGCTGGGTTTTTTCCCCTCATACTTTTTTGGGGGGTGTACTGCCATGTTTTATATTTTGCAAAGCAGCAGTGTTGTCAACAAGTGTGATCACAGGCCTTGCCATTTGTATTCATGCTGACCTCTAAGAATTTGGGCACTTTCCCATCCCAACTACTATTATACGTTCCTCTATTAACTCTCTCTCCCATTAGCATATTAACTCCTTAGCACAGTGCTTGGTACATAGGAAATACTCAGAGTGCCTTTACACTTTCTTTTCGATATATTTGGGAAATTTTTTTTCATTGTTTCTGATCGTGATTTTGTATTCCTGTGATTGTCCTGCAGGTTTTAGGGCTATAATATAACTGATGGAAATATTAAATGACTCGTAATTATCTTGGTATCTCTCCCAAAATCAGATCTATCCTTACATTTACTAGGCATATTTTAGAGTGCTTAATTCAGAAGTTGAAAAGGTTAGCTTAAATTAAACTCTGAAAACTGCAATTTACTTAATCCCTTATGCCAGCAAATCTTAGGGTCAAAGGTTTGTTGGCAACAAATCACTATAAATGCTCATAAAAATTTATAGAATAGAGTTGTAAAAGACTTTAGAGATTATCGAGTATCATTTTACATAGAAAATGGACTCAGAGAAATGTTTGCCAAGATCTCAGGATGAGTTAAGGCAGAGTCATCATCAACATTTTCACTCTTATCTAGTCCAGTCCTCTCTTTTACAAGGGAGCAAACTAAGGTCTGGAGAGTAGTGCCTTGCCTAAGGTCCCTCAAGGACTCCTAAAGCTCAATTCAAGGTTTTTACCGGGATATTCAGATAGCTTCACTGGTACAGGGGCCACTGATACTTGACTTGCTCAAGGTCACATTGCCAGTATGTGCCAAGAGGCAAGAATTGAATCCAGACTTTCTTGGCTTTGAGGTCAGTGCTCTATCCACTGTGCCAGGCAGTCTCTTATGAAAACATAAAAAAAAAAAATGCAAAATAACTTGACAGTGAAGCATTTAGCAGCTGAAGAAGGAGGGGGGGGGAGTAGAAAAGCCTTCAGTAGGAAGTGGCATTTGAGTTGAACTATGATGCAAGCCAGGGATGTTAGATGATTAGAATTCCCTCCCAAGCCACTTACTACCCACCTAGGGCAGAGTCTCATCAACATTCTCAGGGTCTCAGTTTACTCTTCCACAAAAAAAAAAATGGAGGGGAGGAGAGGAGGTGGATTAGATGTTCTCTAAGATTCATTCGAATTCTGAAGCCTGTGATACCTATACCTCAGGAAGAAAAAGATGGCTCACCAGGGCTTAACTAACATGGACAGACTAAGGAAAGGCTGCTGTAGATGTCTCTCTCCAAGGGCGAAAGGACTGAACAATTTTAAAGATCCTTGCTCAGTACCACCCAGCAGGGGAAAGCAGTTGTGGCACTGGTGTGAGGGAAAGTGGGATTTGAAACAAGACCTAATTCCCCACTTCTGACACTTCCTACAGCTAATACTGTGTGACCTTGTCCAAGTCTCTCAGCCTCAGTTTCCTCATCTGTAGAATGAGAGTACTACTACCCAGAACTCTGATATTGAGGTAGCAGGGAAAGAGAATGGCAGGGCACTCTTACACGGGTGTAAGTCCAGCATCTGGTAAGGGGATCTGTCCTGTGAAGCCTGGATTCAGTGCAAGGGAATTACTGGAGGACCTCAACCCATTCTGAAACATACAAGGCAAGTACTTAAGCACCGTATAAGCGCACTTAACTCCTAAATGAAACCAGGCAGCTCCCCTGAAGACCTTTACATTGTTGCCACACAGACTGCCTCCTTCTCACACAATGTATCACCTCGGGCACGTGACCCCTGCCTTTAGTTCGGAGGACAGGGCCTGTGCTTTGGCCTTTCTTGATTCACCTTCACTTAGCCCGGTTCTGGGCACAGGATAGGCGCTTAGTAAGTGCCAGCTGACCGATAAAGCTAAATTTTCACCTAGGGAACTCCCTGAAAAATTCCTGGGGCACCTACTCAGGAGGATGAGCGGGATACAAAGGGATAAAATAATTTAATGTTGATTTAAAAGTCTTGCTGGTAAACCTCTGCCGGGCAGGGCCCACTAGTCCCTAAAGAGGGCCCGGAGAGCTCAGTGGGGGAGGGGAGGATCAGGGCTTTTTTTTTTTTTCCGTCCCCCGCCAGGCCACCAGGCTCCTCCAAACCTGGACGCGAAAGAGCCACCTTCCACGGCTGCAGCAATCGCCACTCCTCCTTCTCCCTGCCGCCCCCCTCCGCCCCTTGCGGACCGCTAACTTCCGGTAGCGGGGCCGCCACCAACCAGCGGCTGGCTCGGCCCCGGCCGCCCGCACGGAGCACGCGCGCACCGGTTCGAACCCGCATAGCCCCCCGCCGCCACCTCCTCCCTCCCTCCCCGTCCCCCTCCGCCCGCAGACACCTGCGCGAGCGCAGAAGCCTCCCAGCCCCGGACTGCAGGCTGCGTGCCCACGCCGGGCTCCTGGCGCGTGCCGCTGCTCCCCACGCCCTCCCCGCCACCCCACGCCCTCCCCCGGTCCCGGGCTCTCCTCTCCAGCCTGCCCCTCCCCCCCTGCGGCTTTCGCCGCCTCCCGCCGGTTTGGGATCAGGGCCTGCCCAGCCCAGGCCTAGCGGGCTCATGGCCAAGAGGCGCGCGGCGGAGCCGTTGGCGTTCCACGTGCCCTGGAAGCGGCTCCTGCCCTGCGGCCGCCTGGACGACCCCGAGTCGCTGTGGGCGCCGCCGGGGCTCGGGCCGCGCCTGCCGGTGAACGGCTCCGAGCTGCGCCGCAAACGGAAGCGGGAGGACGGGACCATGGCCGAGCTCCTGGCCTCGCCCAGCAAGCGCTCCGGCGACGCCGCGGGCCCCGGCGGCCCGGCCCCCGACGACGGGGCCCGCATGGACACCGGGGAGCCCAAGCCGCCGACCGAGCTGCGCGGCCCCGCGGAGCAGCCCGGGCCGAGGCTCCAGCCACGCTCCTCGGGGCCCGAGAGGGGCGCCGGAGAGGAGGTCCCGCGGCCCAGGGGCGCCAGGCCCGGGGAGCAGGAGGTAGGTCGGGGCTGGGGGTCCGGGGGCCTCGGCCTGCGCTCTCCCGCCTCCTTCCTGGGCCGTCCTCCCCTCCCAGGGTGCAGGAGGCGGACCTCGGCCGGGGAAGGGAGATGGCTGCGGGCCCCGCGCCTCCGCACATGCTCAGTTTGAGATCGGGGCTGAGCTCGGAGAGGACGAGTGCTTCCTGTCACCATCCTATGAGGAGCCCAGCTTTGGAGGGAAGCGGGGCGCTCCGGCTGCTCATCCTAGCATCCTCCCTTTGGCGCGGGAAGAGGCCATCGCCCCGGTGTCCCAGACGAGCAGACTGGCCCAGAGAGGTTACAGTATCTTGTCCAGGGTCACACTGAGAGCGGCAGAGCCCAGTCTGTCCCCAGGGCCTCCGACTCCAGATCCGCTCTTTATCCAAGGAAGCTTTCCTTGTAGCTGAGATGATCCCCGGCGAGTGGTTAATAATAGCTCATGTTTAGTTCAGCAAAAGAGTGTGCCAGACACTGGAGGGCAAAGGATGCTGCCCTGCCCTCAAGGACCGTGGACCGTCCTGGCCCGGCCGGTGCTTGCCGCCTAGGCAGTCCTAAAAGATGGGTAAAGTGCCTTCTTTACGAAGACCTGCTGTTGTAAGGATGGGAATCGGGATTATGCTTTGGAGCTCTGTTCAATTAAAACCTGAAGAGTTTCCCCACAGGATGGATAGGAAGGAAAATTTGAAAATGTGGAGTTGGATAAATGTGCAACCTTTGTCAGAAGAGTCTAGGTAAAACACTAAGACTAGAATGTAACAAACTAGAAGAAGGAGTCGTTTTAAATGTTAGTGATACAAATTGGGCAGCTTTACTTCTAGGTGGACTCTTTGCTTGAAGATAGGTAGCAAAAGGTCATTGGTGTCTTGTGAAGGCCATTCACTTGTGGCATTGGGCTGCTGCCAACCAGTGGCATCCTTGGGTAGGCCCCCCAGCACAGAGCACACAGGGACCAATTCCCACTTGTCTGAATGGTTAAAAAAAATGCCTCAAAGATCAACCTTCACCGCTGGATCCTGGTGACAGCCACATACTCTGTAATCCATTTTCCAGAGCAAATAAAAACCTGTATTCCTAGGGAAGGATAGGGTTGACAGGACCCCATCAGGAGAAAACTACTGTCAGGTATTGGTGGCGTGTAGTTTTCAACTCTGAGTGTTGTTTTTAAATAATGAACTAGCATTTATTAAGTGCTCACTATGTGCTAGGCATGGAAGATGCAGAGACAGAAAATTCATTTTTGATTCTTAGCCCTCAAGGAACCTACATTCTGTTGTAGAGTTAAGGTGTGCATATGTGTGCACATACATATATGGATATGTATTCTCAAGTATGTTTCATGGGAAAATTCTTCCAGATTTACATTGATAACTTCAGCTCTATTTCTAAATTGAACCGTATCTGCTGTTGGAAAAAAAAAATCTCATTTTTCGTAGAATAAATAAGAACATGGTGAATTAAATCACCCATAATTTTCTGAACTCTATAAACTTAGCAATCTTTTTATTCTTTCAAGTAAATTCATTATTAATAGTGTTCTGCACAGTTATGTTTGTGTATTTCTAAGTAGCTATGTTAAAAAAAATTATAAAGGGGAGATGGAAGAGTGGACAGAGACAAGTTTTCTCTAATATAGTAATTCAAGTGGAACCTGCCTAGAAAATTTCCTTTGGATTAAGGGTGTATTTTTTCTAACATGAATATTAGATTGTGTAAAGTAAAACTGGAGCTAGATTCAACAAACTTCTTGATTTTAGGTGTGCCACTTAACTGTGCTGTATGACCTATTTAATCCTAAGACAGTTTTCTGTCTGTCTGTAAAATGAAGATAAGAAGGTTTCTCACCACTCACTTGGCTACCACCCTAACTTAATCACCCACCTATGCTTGCTTAGAATACTGGAGTAATCTCCTAGTTGATAACTTCACCTCAAGTCTCTCCCATCGCATGCAACTGCCAAAGTGATGGGTATTCCTAAAGCCCTTGTTCTGACCATGTCACCATCACCGCCCCCCTCCTCACACACACACACACACACACACACACACACACACACACACACACACACACTCCTTGTTGTGATAAGCACTGTTTGTTTCTAATATTTAATTGTATTGTTTTTCACTCAATTTTTTTTTTACCTCTTCCATCTATGTGGCTACTATTAATATTACTGGGTCAAAAGATATGTACAGTTTGGCTCAGTTTTTTCTAAGGCTTTTCATGCTCTACTCCACTCTGTTCTCTTCTACCTATACACATTGTCTTATTGATCTCATTAGCTTCTCTGTGAGGACAGCTCACAGATCTCCTTATCTAACCCTCATCTCTACTGAGCTCTAGTCTCATCATCAGTTGCCTTTTAGACATCTCTGCCTAGATGTCCCATAGGCATCTCTTAAACTATTTAAGACAGCAAAACAGAGCTCATTATATTTTCCCCCAAACTCACCTGTCCTTTTTACCTTCCTTACTCCTATTGATTTGACTACTCCTCTAGTCATCTGACTCATTCTTAATTCTTAATTTTCTCTCATCCCCCTCATTCTATGGTCCTGTGGCAAGATGTAAACCTCAAATGAGGTGGGATCATAAGAAATGGAAATATAAAAAAGGAAGACTCATTTCTGTAGATTGATGGTATTTTGTTATGAACGCACAGGGTAAAAGGGAGCAAAACCAGGCTCAGTCCAGCAGTCAGTGCCTTCTCAAAAGAAGAGAGTGCATCACTGGCCACCCTTTCTAGTACATTCTTCTCAGTCCCCTCCTTTCCTTTTCTTAGTGTAGCTGGTGTAGAGAACATATGAAGGGAAAATGGAGTCAAATAAGATAAAAAAGGTAATCGCCAGCTTGAGGGGCTGTCCCCTAGAGGGTACAGTGGATAGCGTGCATCTTCATGCGTTCAAATTTGGCTTCAGACACCTACTAGCGGTGTGACCCTGGGCAAGTCCCTTAACCCTGTTTGCCTCCGTTCCTCATCTGTTAAATGAGCTGGAGAAGGAGATGGCAAACCACTGCAGTATCTTTGTCAAGATATGAAAACCCCAAATGAGGGTCAGACATCATTGAAACAACTGAACAACAAGCCCATTGGCATTGCTGATGCTCAAATCATGTTTAAAATATCGTTTGAAATTGCCTTCTGAGAAAAATTACATAGAAAAATGTTCCATGACTTTTATTTAACCAGATACAATATTGCCTGCTTTGCTTACCACTTTATTCATCAGGTTTAGTTCAGAACAGCTTTTGACTGTTTCCAGAAATCAGATAATGCCATCAAAAACCAAGAATGTATTAAGACTCTGAAGGCAGTTCCAAAGATAGTTTTAAAGAATATTTTATTTAAGGAATTATCTTGAAATAAATTTATGGCCCATCATAAAACTGACTTTGTTGTGGATATTACTCAAAAGTGTGTGTGTGTTTTGTGTTTTAATTGTGTTTAATTTTGTTTTAATTGGACTGCAAACAAACATTCTACTTACAAAAAGGGGTGTTGTACCTGCGCTTATGTTTTTATAGATATTTAATTTATTCATCAACAGGTGAAAAATTCCATTCTTATGCTGTAGGCGTAAGAATATTTTTCAAGACAGAACAGGAGAGAATGGCAGAAAACAGTTGTCTAGGAAAAGATTCTGTGTCACAGACCTTTCTAAACTCCTAGTAATAAGACATGGTTTTAAAAGCTTATAAATATTAAAGTACTATGAATTAAAGCATGAAAATATATAATGAATGTGTTTTGAAGGTGGTATTTTAGGTGTGTATATTTTTCTTGGAAATTTTAAAATGAAAATTGAGGCCCTTTTTTGTTTCCCTCTTAAAAGGGAAAATTATTTCTCTTAGTGAATCATCTTTCATCTAAACCACTGATTGATTTTGGTATGTTTTTACCCCTAACAGCTCATTGAAGAATTTTGGCAATATAATACATTCCAGTACTGGAGAAATCCTTTACCTTCCATTGATCTGTCAGAAATTGAGAAATTGACTGAAGCAACTCTTACCAGCAAGGATGAAGGTGTTGAAATTGACATGGAATCTTGACATAGATGGATCTGCTACAGATGGAATAATGGTGATAGGTTTCATTTAAGGATACTTACCTTTATCTGAATCTACTTGCTTCTCTTCAGAAAAATACATGATTCAGATATTTTGAGGTATAACCTTCTCCATCTGGAAAGAATGAGGGAAGGACTTTTTACAGAAAAATGCTGAGACTATTGGTATGTCTGAAAGGGATTTTTCTTAGGTAGTCAAGGACAAAGTACAGTTATAACAAAAGTATTTTAAAACATGAATGCTTGAAGAAAAAAATATGTTCAAACTTTAAACCTGAGTTTATCTCTAGCCAGTTTAGAAGTTCTGGCACTATTAGAGGTGACGGAAAACTGTATGAATATTAAACCAAAAAAGGTTTAGTTGTGGTGCATGAAATTAAGAAGTTTTATAACACATGCTGGTGATGGCAAATAATATATTAATACGTTTTGTTACCTGTGTTCTTAGTTGAACCAAAAAAGCTGTTACAACATCTATGCAAGCTAGAAAGGTGACTTTGTCAGGGTGTTCTCTCTGAGAGCTAGTGATGTCTTTGAAGAACACTTTCCTTATGCTGTGTATTGTAAAGTAATGGACATTTCAGTAAGCACTCTGCATTTGTGCTTGTACAGCTGTCAATATAATTTGACTTATGTTGAGTTGTGCCAAAATGTCCAATCAGAAATGGATACGGAGCGATGGGAAATGATCAACGACTCCTTTTCCCCATGGATTAAGGGGAAAGAAATTTTATCATACAATCAGTTTGGTTGGTTTAGTTATTTTTTTTAAACTAATGAAGTTTTTTTTTCTTTTTTAAATGATAAGAAACTTGTCATAGCTGGACCAATGTATAATTGCTTTGGCTTTATCATCTTATGATGTATTATGACCAAGTTTTAAAGTTTGTTGTTTATTATTATTGCATTATGGTAAGCTTTATAAAGCCATTGCTAAAGAAAAATAAAGTTTCTATTGTGTGTTTAAATTACATAAGTGTCAGTGATTAAGTTAACATTTGTGTAGTTGTTAAATTATCTTTATAATTGTATAACTTGTTCCTGCGTATGTTTTTCTGCATATTAGATGCAGAAATATCCTAATTCTGTTAAGGAAAAAAGGAAAATCTTATGGGGTCTTGTGAGCTGAGAGTTAATTGGTGGTAAGAGACTAGCTAAATAGAAAGGATTTTGGTTTTTGGTGTATTTGCATGAATTTCAAATTTTTCTTTGTTTATTTTATTGATCCGTTTTACAAAGTGAATTTACCATACTGAAACCCATTTGGGTATTGCTAGAAATGTTTTTGGACATAGGTATTCTGATTTCCTATAATTTCACAGCCCTTTTCTGTGTGAAAAGAATCTACTCGTAAGATATGAACATCCTGTGTGTGTGTGTGTGTGTGTGTGTATGTGTGTGTGTGATACATATAGATATGAGTATCATATATAGATAATTTCTTTTCGAAGGCCTTCAAGTAGTTTTAGCTTTACTTAATCAGTTTTTACATCAGAGGGTTTACCTCATTCCAGCTGGTACTGAGAGTTGATACCATGATTCTAAAGATGATATAATTCATATTTACTAGATTTTAGGATTTCCTACATACCTGTGAGGTAGGTAGAGTAGAATGTCAGAGGACTTAGTGCAGGTATATGGTCCCATTCATTGGTTTAGATCAAGATAAAACATAATGCTAATTCAGATGTTAGAGTGAAAGTTGTTGGCATATTAGGGCCCTTGTAGGTCAACCCATACCTGAAAGGAATCTCCACTTCCAACATGCCCAACAAGTGGTTATTTATTCTCTGCTGGAAGACTCAAAAGAGAAGTCAGCATTTTCTGAGAAAATCCATTCCACTGCAGCATAAAGGTGTTATTGATGTCCAACCTAAATTGGCCTGTTTGCAACTTCTCATTGCTCCTGGGTTGTAACGGTAAGCACCCCAGTATACACAGGAGGGCCTGCTATCACAGGTTCTTTGATCTGCTTTTCTAAAAGGAAAGGCAACTTTTGGGGGGTCAAAAATCACTTTAATCAAGCACATGTATCATTCACTTAGTTCAGGGAGAAAAGTCAGCACCCTGAACTTCAGAGAAAATGTGAGAAATCAGAATCAACAGACTTCCACCTGTCTGACCATAGTTAGCAGAGAGGGAAACAACATCTGGGTTTTCGAAGTGGGGGGTGGGGGTGCTCCTTAGTGGTTTCCCAGAGTCTCATGTGGCCAAACAAACACTTCCAGTCAGTAAACCCCAAAATAAAACCTCACCCTCAGATTTTTTATACATTTTTTAGAGCCGAGGGTATCACAACCCTTGGGAACCAGTGCCTCATTACAAACTTAACAAAAGGTGTGGGCCTTCCAGCAAATCTTCCCAGGCCCATCAATGGGTGGGAAAGATCTTTAATCACATTATTCAATCTAAGGCACTTGATTATGCTAAAACAAAAAATGCATTGTCAGTACATGGGTCAGGTCCCTTTTTGCCTGGATAATCCCTTCAGTGACTTGAAGGAAACTGTCATTTATCAAGTGCCTACTAAGTGCTAGCTACTGTGTTCTGCCTTTCCAAATATTACATATGATCCTTAAAACAACTTGTGAGGTGCTGTATTATCTCCATTTTATAGTTGAGCTACCAGGGCAGAAAGAAATTAAATGACTTAGCCAGGGACACACACCTGGAGGCTGGATTTGAATTCTGTCTTCCTGACTCTAGGGCCAGTACTCTATCCATGGCAGTACCTAGCTGTCAACTACATCTTCCCCTCCTCCTCGTTTCTAGGCTATGTATCTACTTCCTATCTGCACATGACAAAGGATGACATGCTTAGCATGGTGAAATTTTTATCTGGTGGTATCAGAAGTTCCAAGACAATGGAATAAAGTTGGATCTTATGCTTCCATTTGAATGTATTGCTAGCTGTGCCAAATCAGATCTACAAGAAGACAGACTCTGGAATCCTTAATTCTTGACAAAGCTATTTGTCCAACTTCTGCTAGTCAACGTTGGGGTTAGATATCAGAGCAGATCTTGACAAAAGTAAGTTTACTATAATCCTTTCTAGGCTTCAGAATTTGATAGTAATAAGAGATTATATTCAGTATTTTATCATTAGTTCATAATAAACTCAGTTCCAAAGGGAGAGGGGGCTTCAATTGATATCTAAATCCTCATAGATAATGATCATTATAAATCTTTAAAAGGAACAGTTAATTGCAAAATTAAATTATGTTTGATCAGGTGGGAAAAGCATTGAAATTATTTTCATGGTAGGTCTTTGAGCAAGTTATTTAACATCTCTAAGCTTTAGTTTTCTTATGTATAAAATTTGGGCATCGAGCTTGGTTGATTGCTACAAAGTCCATTTTAACTCTAACATTCTATCATCAAATTATAAAAAAAAAACTTTTCAAAGCCTTTCAACTTGTGACCTGGTTAAACATCAAATTTTATCTTTAATTGTAGCTTTGCTAATCATATGAAAAAACTGTTATGGTAAGTGTTTGAATGTATGTGGTTCCTGTATAAATTAAAGATACATTTTCCCCCCAAGTTTTGCATTTATAAAACTGGAGTTCAACCTATATTCATTATTTCTTATCAGTATAACTCTGTATGTGAGATATCAGAAAGGTAAGACAATCTTGTATTTGAACCAATATAGTATTAAGTGCCTGCTTTATACAGAGAATTATCAGTTGGGTACTAGACTAAGATAATGTTTTTCCTGTCCTCTGCAGCTTAGAACCCAGTAGGGGATATATCATTTACATAAGTAACTTGAAGATGAAATAGAATATCATAAGCAAATGAGAAGTATTTGAACATAAAAGAGGTACAAAGTGTTATGACTCAGGAGGTTTGAGAAGGGTGAGCTTACCAATCAGAGAAGTGGAAGAATTCCTATGTAAGCTGAACCTTGAAGGTTAGCTAGGGTTTCAACAGGTGAAGATGGTAGGATATGTGTAAGTGAAGAAATAAGCTGATCACAGACACAGGCAAGATAAATCGGCAGAATAGTGAGTTGTCTAGCCAGGCTAGGACACAGGAATTATGAAAAGAATAATATTGCAGTGATAATAGTTTAGGCTACTATTTCATTAAACCTCATCTTTTTATATAAAATATATCTGAAGGAATAACATTCCCCTAGCTGAGGTATCAATATTAAGTGCATACTATGGGAAGGATGTTATGCTAAATTGCAGGGATACAAAAAAAAGGGAACTTAAATTCAAAAAGTGAAGGTAATTTGTAGGTACAAATGAGATATGAAGTAGATGAAAGATAAGAGGATAGAGGTAACCAATCTACAAATGAAGCAACTAAGGCCCAGAGAGTAACGATGCCACTCATTTCAAGGAAGTCAGTGACAGTTTGAATGTGTCTGATCATCTGACTTCTGTGTCAGTATTCTCATTTAGAGGTTAAGCTCCTTGCAGATGGTATTGTTTCCTTCTTTGTAATTGTATCCCCAGTGCCTAGTACAGTGCCTGGCACATAAAGATGTTATAAATGCTTGTTGGTTAATGATTTCCTTTTCTGGGTTGGCCAGAAACCTTTTTTCAAAATACATTTTCCTAAAACGCTAATAGATAGCCAATGTAGGAAAATAGATCTAGTCTAGGAAAAGTGCTTTTAAGGGTACCCTTCAAATTCAAGCATGGGGGTTCCTAACCCTTTTCATGTGTCATGGACGCCTTTGGCAGTCTGGTGAAGCCTGTGGATCCCTGCGCAAAACAGTAATTTAGTCGCAAAAATAAGATAAGACTACAAAGGAAATCAGTTCTATTGCAATAGTTATCAAAAAGATATTTTTTAAGGGGCAGCTAGGTGACACAGTGAGTGGAATACTAGTCCTAGAGTCAGGAGGACCTGAGTTCAACTGTGGCATCAGACGCTTGACACACTTACTAGCTGTGTGACCTTGGGCAAGTCACTTAACCCCAATTGCCTTGCCTTCCCCCCTAGAAAAGAAATATTTTTTAAGTTCATCAACCTCAAGTTAAGAACTGTGTTCTAGCAGGATTTCACTTATATGTATATGGACAGAATATAGGAAGGATCCTTCGAAGAGAATTCATTTCAACAGATATTGATCACTTCCTGTGCTAGGTGCTGCTTAAAATGTCACCCACTCCTTTCTATCCTCAGTTTAGCTGACAAAGATGCAGTTCTGACCATGTCACTTTCCTACTCAATCAATGTCTCTTCATTGCCTCTAAGATAAAATAGCCCCATTTGGTATTTCATATGTTGATATGTGTGTTTTAGTCATAAATATTAATTTTTTGTTCTTGATATAAAAGAAAGGAAATTCACATTAAATTTTGTGCATATAATCAGCTAAGGAAAATGATTCTGATTCTAATTTCTAGACTACTGATTTAAGATGACAGATCACCTGGCTACGACCTCAAACTTGGAAACTGATTTCTGGAATGTTTCACAAGATCCTCCGGAGCTGTTTCTTCCTTTGTAAAATGGGGCAACCATGTTCTCTGAATAAGAGGAAAATTCTCTGAGAGTGAATCAGGTAGTTTAAATACAACTAAGATGTTTAAATGAAATGATCCTTTTTAATAAAGTGTGTCAAGATACTAGGAGAGACCCTGTTTTCCAGGTCTGAGGCCCAGTAAGCAAGCCATTCCCTGAGCTTGGCATAACCATAATCCTTTGCACTCAACCTTCTGGAACTGATAGTCTCTGAGCTTGGGCAAACACCAGCAGGCACGGACATGAAGTCTTGCTGTGAATGGACTTTTTGTCACTAGATAACCTTGCCTCATTTTTCCTGTTGTGTCTTGCTGTTGCTGGTGTGTCTCACTACCGTTGCTACGCTATACTGTTTGACTCTTTGTGTAGCCACAAGTAAATAAATCAAGGTTCAGCCTCATTGCCTCTGATTCCCCCCCACTGGGGGAGAACACCCAGCACATGTGTCTAATTCACCTCCTTGCTTGCAAACCATTTCTCTCACTTGGAAATTAAACTTCTGTTTGATTCCTGACTCTTCTGTCTCTAGCCTGCTCTGTTCAGCTCGCCATCCACAGGTTAGAGGCTACTTTGGTCCAGTTGACAAGTGGTACTTTGAACTATTCAGATAGTTCTAGGTAGAACTACTATTGTCCATGTATACATACATTCATACAATCATACATACATACACATGTGTGTATGAATATATGGTTGATTGTTGTCCTTTGTTCTTGAGGAGGACCAAAATGACATCACTATGATAAAGTGAAGTTTCAACGTGTACAACTATGGCTGCTCAGACCAATACGAGCTCTGAATTCTCTACCACAGTTTGGGCACAGATAATCTGTGTGAACATTTGGGCATCCTGCATTTCTGCTTTTCAATTCTGGTTTGCTCAAAGAGCACAGCACCCTTTCTGATATGGGCACGCCATGCTGAACGGTCCTGTGCCAGTGTCTCCCATGTCCCACAATCAAATCCAAGGTTCTTGAGAGAGATCTTGAGAGTGTCCTTATATTGCTTCTTCTGACCACCAGGTGATCGCCTGCCCCATGTGAGTTCTCCATAAAATAGTCTTTTTGGCAAGCATACATTTTACATTCAAACAACATGGCCAGCCCATAGGAGTTGCACTCCCTGTATATGTGTATATACATACATATGCATATATACACATATACATATATATATATACATATACACACACATGTACATATATATTATATATATTTGACTCAGTATCTTTTAAAAATATGTTGGCTTGTCCTATAAATGAAAGACAGTAATTATCAATGACAAAAGGCATCATTGCATAATTCTGTGTTTGAGCTTTGTAAACACTTTTTATTGTTAATATTACATAGCTGCATTTTCCAACTGGATCTTGCAAAACTGCAGGTGCAAAGTGTAGGTGGAGTCAATTACAACTAAGAGTAATCCAATGCTAAGCAATATAGGGATCATTTACTACATTCCAATGTTATAAACACAGATGTAGAATACAGGAGACATTATAAATGTATAACTATGTCATGTAATACATATGTTCAAAATATCTTTTGATATATCTTTGATATATATTTTTGTATGTTGATGTGAACGTCTGTCATGCCAGTATAAATCACAACTGTAGGAAGAACTGCCTTCTAGTCTTTTATTAATTTGAAAGATTCTATCCATTCTTAAAATTTCAGGAAATTATTGTGATTTGTGATCCAGTCTTTCCAGTATCGTGGAGCCATTGATGCAGGTGTGTCCTGGCTTTCCGATGCAACTTTGATTTTTCCATGACCTTAGAGTTCTGTGTCTTCACTAGGCATTAATCTTTCTAAGAGCTGGAAAGAAACTCATTTAATCCAACTCATCTGACCAATGGTTCTTTCTACTGACACTACTGAGAAGTAGTCATCTTGTTTCTACTTACCCAATTCTTTAGTAAGAGGATACCACCTGTGCCCTGATGGAGTGCATTTCACTTTTGGACCTCTATGATTTTGAGGAAATTTCCCGTTCTCCTCCTCCCCTACCTTCTCTCTGCCTCTTTTACCTGCTAAATCTAGTTCTTCTCTCTGGAGCCAAGCAGAACAATTTTAATCCCTATTTCACCTGTCAGTCCTTCCAGCGTTTAAAATGGTATCATATGCTCCCTGAGCTTTCTTTTCTTTAAACAAAATGTCCTCTCCTTCAACCATTCCTGGTATGGCATGGTCTTCTCTCTTCTCACCTTTCTTCTTGACCCATTCTGGACTCCTCTTCAGCTTGTCTTTTCTTCCTAACATGTGTTGTCTCAAACTAACCATAGGATTCCAGATAGTTTCTGGCCAGGACAAAAATACCATGTGTCTCTTCTCTGCCTTATTCTGAAAGCTTTGCCTTCCATTGAAGCTTACAATGTTAGTGTTGTTTTGGGGAATTTGGGGTTGCTATGTAACACTAATGTTTCACATTGAACTTTCAGTTCACCAAATCTCCAGTCTTTTATATAGCACTTTCAGGTTGGCAAAGTGCTTTACAAATAGTCATTTTATCCTCACGATAGCACCATTAAGTAGGTGCTTTTATTGTTGTTCAGTCATTTCCGGGCATGTCCAACTCTTCCTGATCCCATTTGGGGGTGTTCTTGACAGATACTAGAGTGGCTTACCATTTCCTTCTTCAAAAGTAGGTACTATTAAACCCATTTTATAGATAGGGAAACAGGCTGGAAAGGGTCTGCTCAGAGTCACAGTAAGTGTCTTAGGCTAGATTTGAACTCAGGTCTTGGCTCCAGGTCCAGCATTCCATCCACTGCACCACCTAGCTGGCTCAAAGGAGATAGTTTATAACTCATTCACATCTCATCTTTTGTGATTCTTGACCAATTTTGATCTACTCTGTTAAGTGAGGTGCCATGATGGCATTCTAAGATCCCTTTCAATTCTAAATCTATATATTGGGTGCTCCCAACTGTACACATTGCAACTTATGCATGTCTATATGATTCTCATCCATGTCATCCATAAATGCCCCATAGGAGGGTCCACCTTAGGTGTTGGGGATCTTCTTGTTAGAGAGTTTGAAGTTTACTGGATGGATACTAGAGGAACATATAAACTGTCTATCAATTATTCTTTACTCTTGCTCCATTACTGTTATTTCTCTTTTTTATGGTCATAGAGCTCTCTGATGATATCATTACAGCCATTTCTACTGGTCATGTGCTCAGCACCTTGTTGATGCACATCATGTACTTTTCTGTTGACCTTTAGTTGACCCTTAATTTTAATTATTTGGAGACTTTAGTTTTCCATGACTCACAGTCTTAAGGCATCATCAGGAGAATATTGTTGTTAGCAAAAAAGATGAGTCTTTGTTTCAGGGAGAAGAAACAACTATATTATTTCCCAAGGTCAATCTAGCTTCCTTCTCTTCAATTTTGGGCCTACTTCATCTCTCTTGGGTATCTATCTAAGATACATGAATTTCTAATGAACCAGCTCTATGGGTTGTCCATCCAACTGCATATGATAGTTAAGACAATTGACTTGCGTCATTCCCTTGTTTTCTTCATGTGTGCCTACTTAGGCTAAACTCTTGGATAATCATGGATCTGATTTAGGAGAAGCTGAAATTGACATAGTTGTCATCATTGAACAGTAACATTGAACTACCTCGCTGTGCACAGGGAATTCCTCTATTTGGACTCTATTGTAGGTATCCTCAGTGATAGTAGCAAATGCCATTGGTAAGTATACATTTCTGTTTTATGCCTCAGAGAGTTGTCAAAAACCATCCTTGTAATATTTTTTAGACAGTCTAATATGATTTTAACATACACAAAGGAGACACCATGTTGTGGCATTTTTACAGGATTTTCTCCTACCCAATCAAATGCTTTTTAATAATTAATAATAAGCAAATTGTGGGGCTTGTATTTTCTATACCTTTCAGCCAATTATGTGACCATAAAGACCATGGTCTGCTGTAGATATGGTCTTCTAAAAGCTGAACTATCCCTTTTTTGTATTTGAATCAATAGTTTGTTAAGCATTTACATGGCTCATTTGACTTCAAGAAGCTTAGATTTTATTGAAGTATTAAGGGAGGCAGAACAATATAGTACTCTCAATCTTCAATATATAGAATAGATAGATAGCATATGTGTATGTTGTTCAGTAATGTCAGACTCTTGGTGACTTCATTTGCAGTTTTCTTGGCAAAGACACTGGAGTGGTTTGCTATTTCCTTCTCCAACTTGTCTTACAGATAGTTAAACAGGGTTAATTGACTTCCCAGGGTCCCACAGCTAGTAAGTATCTGAGGCTAGATTTGAATAAAGGTAGATGAATCTTCTTGACTCTGTGGCCTACACTCCATCCTTTTCACTACCTAGCTACCCACATCCTTCCACCGATTAAAAGTTTTAGCCAACATGTTAGAGGTCTTCCTCTTGGTATTTTAACATTCCATGAGTACTGCTATAGCACTCTCTGCCTGTCCATCTGTTATCATTTATACTTGCTACAGGCGGCTAGGTGGTGCAGTGGATAGAGCAGGAGTCAGGAGGACTTGAGTTCAAATCTCATCTCAGACACTTGACACTCACTAGCTGTGTGACCTTGAGCAAGTCGCTTAACCCCAATTGCCTCATCCTGGGTCATCTCCAGTTATCCTGGTGAATATGTGGTCACTGGATTCAGATGACTCTGGAGGAGAAGTGAGGCTGGTGACCTACACAGCCCTCCCTCACTCAAAACAAAGTCAAGTGCAAGTCATGTCATTATTTCTCTGATGGCATGGTCTTCTTTGGCAACGAAGGACGAAAACACACACACACACACACACTTGCTACACTGCCTTCTATTCCAATTAAATGTTCCCTTGATGTGACATTTTATACCACTTCTTGTGAGTCTTCCTTGGCACCATACCATAGCCTGTGAACACTATGTGTTTCTCCGTAGTGCTTTGGTCCATCTATAGTCTCAATTCTTCAGGGGTTGAGGTCTTCCAAGAGTTGCAGTCATATAGAATACTGATGTTAAAAAGTGGAGTTTGGTACTAGAGATTAGCTGGGAGTTGGGAAAGCATTGTAGTTTCCGAAAAAACAGTAGTTCATGTTATTATTATCATCCTCCCATTCAATTCTGAATCAATTCATTATATAATGTCTAAGATATTATGTACTGGCGGAGTAACTTGGTGGGTTATTTCTCTGATTGCACTTAATTTGGGGCAAAAATTATTCTTTGTCATTAGGATGTCTTTTGGTTTTACATCATATTCATTTCTTTTTTCATATTTTATTTAAAAAATTCTGAATATAACAAATGTGAATTGTGAAGCAAAAGGAGAAGATGGCATATGAAAGTGAATTTCTTACATAAAGCCTACTTTTTATCTTCAAATGTATAACAAATTCAACATGCAACTTTCAAAGCTGTCTTGCTTGTTTAAGATTTCGTCTGGCCTTCTTTCTTTCTCTTTTAATTTGAGGGAATCCTCTTTCTACCTCCCTCCTCTCCTATTAAAAAAGAAAAAAAAACCCTTGTAAAACATACATAATTAAGCAAAACAGGTTTCTCTCACTAGCGATGTCCAAAAATTATCTCATTCTTTATCCTGAGACACTTACCTGTCTGTCAGGAAGTAGGTAAAATGCTTCATCATCAGTCCTCTGAAGTTATCAATTTTTTCTAACTATATCCCCCTCATCCCCTTTCCCTACCTATCTAGCCATTCTAAGCTTTATTTACTTTTTCTTACATGGCTTACAGGCAGGTAATGCCCCAGTAAATAGACTGCTGGGCCTGGTATCAGACTCATCTTTCTTAGTTCAAATCTGGCCTCAGGCACTTACTAGCTATGTGACCCTGGGCAAGTCCCTTAACCTTGTTTGCCCCAGTTTCCTCATCTGTATCTATAAATGAGCTGGAGAAGGAAATGTCAAACCACTCCAGTATTTCTGCCAAGAACACCCCAAATGGGATCACGAAGAGTTGGACACAACTGAACAACAATATGTGATTTACTAGATGACTTTTTTGAGTAGTCTGTAAAGTCCTGCAATGAAAGAGACATATCCATTCAATATCTCAGTCCTCAAGGAGCCAGAAGCACTAGAGAACTTGTACCAAAGAGAACTCAAATCCACTTAAGGTCCTCAGCAATCAATTTCCTCACTGGTAAAATGGGGATAATACCTATGGTGCCTACTTCACAATGTTTTCGGGGGATATGTAGCACTTTGCAAGCTCTTTTAAAGGACTATATGAAAGTCAAGTTTTGTTTGTTTTGGTTTTGGTTTTGTTTTTTGGCAAATAGCAATGTGATATGGTGGAAAAAGCACAGGCTTTATAGTCAGAAGAGCTTGGTTCCATTTGGGTCCAGAGAGTAAACCCAGGAGCAATGTATGGGAATTGCAAAGGAGCAAACTGAGGCTTAATGTCAGGGGAAAACATTCCTAATCAGGCTCTCAAAGTGGAGTGTATGGTCTCTCCTTGAAGGTTTTCAAGAAGAGGCTGGATGATAACTTGTTGGGTGTGTTGTAGTAAGGATTTCTTTTAGGAATGGAGACTATATTGTCCACTGATGTCCCTTCAGATTCTGTGATTCCAATCCTTTCTCCCAAATCCTTGTGCATGTGACATTGGACAAATCGTGAATCTCCCTGGGCTCCTTATCTATGTTACAGTTATAAGCATATTCTGTGGTCAGAGGTTTGGGGCACCACACCCTCAATTTCACCACTTAAAGGTCCCTTTTAGCTGTGGGTTCATCATGCAGGTTGGTTTTAAATTTGAGGGGGCAGGAAGTCTAACCTCCAAAAGAAGGGACCAGGCTCATTTGTCTCTTGAATTCTTTATATCCCTAGTCCAGAGCCCTGGAGAAAATAATTTCTTATGTTTAGGTTCAACTCATGTTTAGCACCTTTCCAAAGGGGAAAGTAAAAAGGTACTCAATGGTACTCAATTTAATTAATATTTAATTCATCTCCACAAAAGCAATGCTCAATACTGAGCATTGACAGTTGTCAACTGGACTGAACCAGCCTCTAACCTGTGGATGGCTGGAGCCAAACAGAGTAGGCTAGGAACAGGAGAGTCAGGAATCAAACAGAAGTTTAAGTTCAAAATGAGGGAAAAAGTTTGCAAGCAAGGCCCTGTTCCCAGTTGGGGGGGATCTGAGGCAGTGGGGCTGAACCTCTGAGGTCCCTGGAGGATTCTGCCATCTACTCAGGAGCAGGGGCTTTCTTTAGATGATCCAGGAGTCCACAAATACAAGTTTGTCAGTTGTGGGAGTAGTCAGAAGGACCTCTAAGGGCCCCTAGCTTGAGAAGTACAATTGTGAGAAAACTCCCTTCATCCATCTTTGGATCTAAGTTTCTGGTCAGCATTCTTGGTTAAAGATTTCTTAACAGCACATAGAAATGGTCCAGTTTCCCACTCACAAAGGGCTAGTTTCAAACAGCGCAATAAGGTTTTCTCATAATTTCCATAATTACAGAATTACATTGTCAGGTCACATTAATGTCACATTACAATCAAACTAGAGGGCTCACAATGGACTAATTTTGAGAGGAGAGATTTACATGTCACCAAGGTAACCAGGAAACTTAAACATAAATCATGCAACGCAGTACAACAGTTCTCACCAATGTTGACTAATATCAAGTCTCCTTATATCCTAGTAGACAATTCTCAATACACATTTAATCAGCACATTTTGAGTCCCAGATGTCTCATATATTTATCTGGTCCCTAGATGTCTTTTATTGGACAATAGGCTTTATTCTCAGGACAACTCTAAAGGGGGCTTTGCTTCTATGGTTCCAACTCTAGAGGTTCTTAGATAATTCTAAATTAATATAATTTAGTACAATCACTTAAATTTATTTCTCTAATTTTGAAACTTCAGAGAATTTCGGTTTATGTACCATTTGCTCTTTCTATCCTTGCCTAAATGCTGTACCTGATATAAGAATCTTTTAGAAATTTATGAGGGTCCAAAGCAAAATGAACTCTTCTGCCTTTTGAAATTATCAGAAAAAATTTTAATAATGGGAAAATAATTTCACTTTACCATTTTCCATACAATGTGTGTATGAAATCTTAATCCAATTTTGAGAACTTATTACTAAAATATACTCAAACCTTGAATTTCCATGATAGATAAATTTGGAAGCCAATCATTTAATCCTGTTGCTTTCTCAAAATTTACTATTCCATTTATTTAGAAAATTTTTACATTACATCTTTGTCTTATTACTTGTTCAATCATTTCTCCCTTAGGAGGATATCATCCCTGTATTATAATTTGGACATAAATACAGGTTAAAATTGTAGGTTGTTCATATTTGCATCCTATTATAGTAACTCAGAGATGTTCTAGTACCAATCTATTATTTAATAAGCTTGGTACTGTATTTATAATACTTCTTGATTATAGAAATTTGCTATAAAAGGAAAAAGAGGGATATAGTTATAACAATATCATAACAGGAGGAAAAACTTCTTTAGCTCTGTTTGATTCCAGGCTTGAGTTATATCTGACCTCCAGTCATGTAGTACACAGGGCTAAAAGCAAGGCTCAGGATGAACCAGGTGGGGAAATTTTCTTTTCAGAAAGGAAATAGCACAATGAGGAAATAGAGTCAGGAGAATCCTACCTAGGCAGTGCCAAAGTCATCCACAAAACTTTTCCCAGGCACAGACATCCACCTTTAGCAGTTCCCAGACTGCAGCACATGCCATTTCCTACTATTGTCTTCATTACAATTTAGGCAACCATCCCTGTAATCAAAACTCAAAACAATAGTAAATTACAGTCCCAAGAATTTTTACCTTAAATAGCAAAATCTCACTAACTACAACTTAGGACTTGAATATCCTTCCTGAGTTTTCCTGGACAGTTAACATTTCATTTATCCTTTACTTATAAATTGAAACTATCCATATTCTGGGGCTTCAGACATACAGCCAATACCTAATAGTTGACTTATCATTAATATGTTGAAGCTATATCTTTAAACAACCCTATGTACTCCCATAATAGCCAAGAATTTCAAATGAAAATTTGCTTTTTATATTATCTGTTTAATATCCTTCATTAAATATTTCAGTTTGCAAATATCTATTTTTTATTACATCTTTTTAAAAAGCCAATTCATGCAAAATAGCATCCAGATTGAAAAGATGTTTTTGTCTAACAGCATTTTTGTTGCAATGGTCTCTCAAATTTTATAATACAAGAGAATTTAGAAATGCATTCATAACACAAATGACATCCCATATTTAAAACCTGAAACCAAACTTCAGCTGATATCAGTTCAGTTAATTGCCTTTCCAAAATATCACATGTGAAAATCATTAATCTTATTACCATTGGCATTTTAAACCACTTTAGTTATCAGGTATGAAACAATTATATTCAATTAAAGAAAAAATTTAGTGCTCAGCATATGTCAGTCACTGTATTAAGCACTTTATAACATCATTTTTATCTCATAAACTTAACACTTAACAGATCAGAAAACTGGAGCAAACAGAGATAATTTGCCTAAGATTACATGGCTAATAAATTTCTGTAACCGGAACATAATTCAAGTTTTTCCAGCATTTTTTTTCAATTCCTTTATTTGGAAATTGATCTGGGATTAGAGAGGGTAATAGAAATAAGGTCTCTGACCTAGAAGAGGTCACAGGAGACATTTCATTTAAGCAATTGTTCAAGGAAGAGTTAACAAGAGATTGCTATATGATGCAAACTCTTTTACCTATATTTTTACTTTTTTCACTCTGGGATTACTTCCAAACTATCTTCTTCCCTTCATAACTAGGCCATTAATCTTGCCATTTACTTTTAAAACTTTTATAAAATCTAATCCTTACTTTTCTTTAAAATAAATTCTACAAAGTATTATCCCAAAACTTACTAAGGTATTTCAGAAGGCAGTGAGTTCCTGGAATTACCCGAAGTTTCCCAGGACTTGTCCCCTGCAATCTTTAAATGATTAATCTTCAAATTCCTCAATCTGTTAAAATGTTTTTAGTAGTTCCAAAAACTTTATTTGACTTTACTTCTGTAATTCTGACATAGCCAAAGTTGAAAGGACAAGAAAAAAATGTCTTTCAGGTTTTCTTTTCTTTTCTTTCTTTCTTTTTAATAATCTAATCTCCCTTGGAAAGCCTAAAGTGGGAGTTACTCCTGGTTACTGGGACAATTGCTTCAAATATGGAAGTTCATCAATCTTTCCCAGTGTTCTAAACTCTGGCTATAGCCATTAGAAATTTTTCTAGCTGGCTGCGTTTTAAATATTTCAAGGGAACAGAGTGTAGCTCACAACACAAACATGACACAGATATTTTACGTTTTACAAAGACACAAACAAAATGACAAGACAGATACAAACAGATGGTATTTTTAACAAAACTCAAAGTTACAGTTCGTACAGAGGCACACAATTACAGAGGCATGCAGTTCAACTTTACAGAGGTGTGCAGTTTAAAAAACAGCATTGGCAAGCAGAAGGACAAGAGGTATGCAGTTACAATTTTATAGAAGTGTGCAGTAAACAAAACAAAGCAAACAAAATAGATATCAGAGGCACAAAGAGAGACCAATTAACAGAGCCATGCAGTTTAAGGAAGGATATCCTTATCAGAGTGATTTGAGAGGGACTGGGTCACTATCTTCCATTTAGGAATAGTAGCCATGCTACAGGGTTGAAGAAAAAGGTGACCCCCTTTACCTACTCCTCTGTGGAGTTTCAAATAGCTTGATCTATAGATAGAAGGAGAAGAACAAAACTGAGGGTGGGTCACTCATTTTTCAAAGATCAACTGAGCCGATAGTTTTTCCTGCTCAACCCCCAAGAAAGGGATAACTTTTTTACCCCAATGTGCCCAGGTCATTTAGTGCTTTGTTGTTTCTATGAGAGTCATTGGAGTTCTATACTCAATCCAGCCTTGGTTCCATATAAAACAAGAGGGTTGAACTAAATGACCTTCAAGGTCCCTTCCAACTCTAGCTCTCTAATCTTGCTGCCACCATCTCTCCTTTTCACAAACTCAGAAAATGTATGTCTACACTCATACCTATGTTTCCTTGCATAACACTCATACTTCAGCCCTTTGAAATCTGGTTTTCAACATCACCACTCAATTGAGGTTGCTCTCTTAGATTTCCTAAATATTGATGGCCTTATTGCCATCTCCAACCTTCTTAAACTTTAGCATTTGATACATTTGATACTGACAATGCTCTTGTCCCAGATACTTTTCTTTTCTCTTCACTTTTGTGATATTACTTTCTCCTGACTCTTCTACTTGCCAGATATCTCCCAAATATAGATGCCTTACAAAGCTCTACTCTGGGTTCTCTCTCTCCCTCTCTCCTTCTCTCCCTCTCTCCTTCTCTCCCTCTCTCCCTCTCCCTCTCCCTCTCCCTCTCCCTCTCCCTCTCCCTCTCCCTCTCTCTCTCTCTCTCTCTCTCTCTCCAATCTCTCAGGTATATTATCAATTTCCATAAGTTCAATTATTGCTATTGTGATATTTTAAGTATTTCAAATGGATAATTATTTGTAAAGGGTTCTGCACATTTTAAAATGCTATATAAATATTAGCCATTACTACTGCTGCTGCTACCACTACTAATGTTTCTGGAAGAAGCTGACAAAGGAGGGGGACATATGTTACTTTGTCCCCCAAGAGCTCACTTTAATATCACTCTAATTTCTCTTCCTTAAGAAAAAAAAATAATATAAAGGATTAAAGGGTGCCAGTTTTGGCCCAGTTCCCTGTATACACACCCTGCCAGTTATCCCCAATGAACTAAATGTTTGTCTTTGATGCTGGTCACAGGAATAGACACAATTATTTGTTTCAGGGTCTTACTCCCCTATGCTTCCTGTTACCTGAAATTCCTGTAATAGGGACAACACTTTTCATTTCATACATAAAAGTACTGAAAGAAAACTCCTGCCCAAGGAAATATGTCACCTGAAATTTATTCAAACTGAAGTGTTATGAGTCTATCCATATGTGCTAAAGATCTATTTTGTCAGCAAGAGGTAATTCTGCCACTCAGATGGCACACCTGCCTAGTAAGCCCAGGGAATTCCCAGAGAAGTTAAGTGATTTGCCAAAAGTCACAAATAGCTATTAAATGTTAGAGATGAGACTTAAGCTCATTATCTTCCTGACTCCAACTCTAGCTTCTATATATGATGTCACTCTAATAGAATCGATTACAAAGAAGCAACAAAAAAATGCTTGATTGATAATAGATTCTTTTCTCTTTTTGACAAGGGGTAAAGGATTGGAAAATTGGAGAGCCTGAGCATCTGAAACCAGGAAGAAACTGCCAATGAGGCTGAAAAAATCCTGGAAATATGAGACCATGAGATCCAAAGAAAAATCTTATTGTCTTCACAGTTTTGCTGAATATTGGCCCTCACTCTGCCAGATAAATAGTATGTATGGAGACTTATAGAACATTTATATCCACATGTATGTGTGATACTTAGCAGAGTCACTGTTACTAAGCTGAATGTGAGAAAACAGCACTCACTCATTTAAGGATTTTTGCTGTTTTTAAACCCTAGACAACTTTCCTATAAAAGATGTTTGTTTCTAGGAGCTTTTCATCCAAGGGTCCCTGCGATAGCTTTCAAGACATATTGGAAAAATGTCTGAAATGATCCCCTCATGGTCTAGAATTCTGGGATTCTTTTCTCATAAAATGCAATGACTACCTGAATAAAGGTACTTTGTAAAATCATCCAACAGAAGTTTGCCTCATAATCTATATAGTGTGGCATATACAAGAATGTGTAAGACAGTCTTGGCTGTATAGGAGTTTGCACACTAACAGGTAAAGAATAAGATATGTAAACCAATAACTATGGTACAAGATATGATGGTATGAGAGCTATAAGTGTTACTCATGATAGGTGCTTTAAAGCATCGAGCATAGTCATGGAAGGCCTTTGAGAAGATGACATTGAGCTGGACCTTGAAAATTGGGTGATATTTTACTTGGTAAGGGTGAAGACAGAAACATTATAATTAACTAGAACAGTATAAGCATAGATTCAGAGGTAAAAAAGCATGAAGTATGCATGGAGAATAGTGAGTACAGCATTTTATCTGGAGATAAGATTGTGTATGGGAGCATACAAAGCTGGAAGGATAGAAAGGGATAAATAGGAATGAGAGGTTTTAACCCTGGGATCTGTGATTTTGCTATATAATTGGTTTCCTTTGTAATGCCATGCATTTTTTTTTATGTGTTTAAAATATAATTCTGAGTAGAGGTCCATAGGCTCCACCAGACTGCCAAAAGAGGGGTTTATGATTCAAAAAAAGCTTAGGACCCCTGAGGGGCATGATTGTCTTGAGCAGTGAAGTTTTGCCTTTATCCTTTAGGATTTAGAAGTTACTGAAGGCTTTTGATCATGTGAGTAAAATGAACAAAGTGGTATTTTTAATTGAATTCAACAAATATTTGATTATCTCCAGATTCCCTTCCCACAGCGGTCTGAGGCATGCACAGATCAGCCTCCACTCAAAACCATAGCCAGCAAACGCCTACTAATGTGTTTCTTTTTGCTGGTTTGAGCAAATGAAAAAGAACATGATAGTTTGAAATAAAAGATGAATTTTACCAAAAAGGATAGCAAATTAAGTGTCAAAAAAGATCCTTCTGTGCTTGCAAGGTATAGTGGGGAGAGGGAAGTAAATTACACCCTGCCACCAGTCAGGGAGTATGTACATGAAGAGTCACCTATGCAGGGAACAGAGCACATATACACAAATAGAGAACACATATGATCAAAACAACCCACATCTTCAATGGTACAGAGCCCCTGCTATCCTCTGGGGACATCATCCTCTTCTTTACTAGACACTGAGGCTTTCTTCTTTGCCAGACATTGCACTGTGTCTTCTGGGAGGTGAGGTGGGTGGGTTGCTACTGATCTCTAGATTCAGTGATTAATGAGCTTCTCGCTGTCAACTACTGGTCTTCAACCACTTGGGACCCTCTACAGTCCTCTGCTGTCAGCTGTATGCCCTCTCCGCCATCTAAGATTGTAAACCTCTCTTGAGAGAAACTTCTGGGAAGACTGGAAAGCAGTATGGCAAAAACTAGGTATAGACCAACATTTTATACCATATACCAAGATAAAAAAGGGTGATACCAAAAACAAATTAGGAAAGCAAGGAATAGTTTACCTATCAGATCTACGGAGAAGGGAAGAACTTATGACCAAACAAGAGATAGAGAGCATTATAAGATGTAAAATGGATAATTACGATTATATTAAATTAAAAAGGGTTTGTACAAACAAAACCAAGGCAATCAGGATTAGAAGGAAAGCAGAAAGATGGGGAAAATGTTTTATAGCCAGTGTCTCTGATAGAGGTCTCATCCCTCAAATATATAGAGAACTGTGTCAAACTTATGAGAATATAAGTCGTTCCCCAGTTGATAAAAGGTCAAAGGATATGAACAGGCAGTTTTCAGACAAAGAAATCAAAGCTATTTGTAGTCATATGAAAAATGCTTTAAATCACAATTGATTAGAGAAATTAAATTAACAAAACAACTCTGAGGTACCACCTCACACTTATCAGGTTAGCTAATATGACAGAAAAGGATAATGATTGATGTTGGAAGGGATGTGGGAAAACTGAGACATTAATGCACTATTGGTAGAGTTGTGAACTGATCTAAACATTTTGGAGAGCAATTTGGAACTATGCCCAAAGAGTTAGAATTGCAAATTGAGGGGATATTCATCAATTGGAGAATGGCAAACAGGGTGTGGGATATGATTGTGATGGAATATTATTGTTCTATAAGAAATGACAAGTGAGATGATTTCAGGAGAATCTGAAAAGACTTACATGAACTGATGCAAAGTGAAATGAACAGAACCAGGAGAATGTTGTACACAGTAACAGTATAATTGTACGAAGAAAAATTGTGAATGACTTAGCTATTATCAGCAACACAATGATCTAAGACAATTCCAAAGGACTAATGATGAAGCATACTATCTACCTCCAGAGAAAGAATTGATTTTGTTTGAATATAGACTAAAGCATATTATTTTTTACTTTCATTCTTTTTCTTTTCTTTGAGTTTTCTTGTAAAAATGACTTAATATGGAAATGTTTTGCATGATTGTACACGCATAACCTATATCTGATTGCTAACTGTCTTAGAGAGTAGGGAAGAGGAGAATGAGAATGAGACAGAGGAACAGAATTTAGAACTGAAAACAAAAAAAGTTAAAAAATTGTTTTAAAGTGTAATTGGGAACATATATATATGTATATGTAAATATATATATGTGTATATATATATATAGGAAAGTATGGAACATTATATGTAATAACAGATTTTTTCAATGTGTTGATATGTTTTTTTTAATTTTTTAATTTCTTTTTTTTTTTAATTTATTTAACTTTTAACATTCATTTTCACAAAATTTTGGGTTCCACATTTACTCCCCTTTTGTCCCCTCCCCCCACCCCAAAACACCGAGCGTTCTAATTGCCCCTGTCTCCCAATCTGCCCTCCCTCCCTCCCCACCCCTTCCCTTTGGAAGGCAAGCAATTCAATATAGGCCAGATCTGTGTAGTTTTGCAAATGACTTCCATAATAGTAGTGTTGTGCAAGAACTAATTATATTTCCCTCCATCCTATCCTGTCCCCCATTACTTCTGTTCTCTCTTTTGATCCTGACCCTCCCCATGAGTGTTGACCTCAAATTGCTCCCTCCTCCCCATGCCCTCCCTTCCATCATCCCCCCCACCCTGCTTATCCCCTTAACCCCCACTTTCCTGTATTGTAAGAGAGGTTTTCATACCAAAATGACTGTGCATTTTATTCCTTCCTTTAGTGGAATGTGATGGGAGTAAACTTCATGTTTTTCTCTCACCTCCCCTCTTTTTCCCTTCACTAAAAAGTCTTTTGCTTGCCTCTTTTATGAGAGATAATTTGCCCCATTCCATTTTTCCCTTTCTCCTCCCAATATATTTCTCTCTTACTGCTTGATTTCATTTTTTAAAGATATGATCCCATCCTCTTCAATTCACTCTGTGCACTCTGTCTCTATGTGTGTGTGCTTGCGCATGTGCATGTGTGTGTGTGTGTAATCCCACCCAGTACCCAGATATTGAATAGTTTCAAGAGTTACAAATATTATCTTTCCATGAAGGAATGTAAACAGTTCAACTTTAGTAAAGTCCCTTATGACTTCTCTTTGCTATTTACTTTTTCATGCTTCTCTTCATTCTTGTGTTTGAAAGTCAAATTTTCTTTTCAGCTCTGGTCTTTTCATCAAGAATGCTTGAAAGTCCTCTATTTCATTGAAAGACCAATTTTTCCCCTGAAGTATTATACTCAGTTTTGCTGGGTAGGTGAGTCTTGGTTTTAGTTCTAGTTCCTTTGACTTCTGGAATATCCTATTCCACGCCCTTCGATCCCTTAATGTAGAAGCTGCTAGATCTTGTGTTATCCTGATTGTATTTCCACAATACTTGAATTGTTTCTTTCTAGCTGCTTGCAATATTTTTCCCTTGACCTGGGAACTCTGGAATTTGGCCACAATGTTCCTAGGAGTTTCTCTTTTTGGATCTCTTTCAGGCGGTGATCTGTGGATTCCTTGAATATTTATTTTGCCCTCTGGTTTTAGAATCTCAGGGCAGTTTTCCTTGATAATTTCATGAAAGATGATGTCTAGGCTCTTTTTTTGATCATGGCTTTCAGGTAGGCCCATAATTTTTAAATTGTCTCTCCTGGATCTATTCTCCAGGTCAGTTGTTTTTCCAATGAGATATTTCACATTATCTTCCATTTTTTCATTCTTTTGGTTTTGTTTTGTGATTTCTTGGTTTCTCATAAAGTCATTAGCCTCCATCTGTGCCATTCTAATTTTGAAAGAATTATTTTCTTCAGTGAGCTTTTGAATCTCCTCTTCCATCTGGCTAATTCTGCTTTTGAAAGCATTCTTCTCCTCAGTGGCTTTTTGAACCTCTTTTGCCAATTGAGTTAGGCTAGTTTTCAAGGTGTTATTTTCTTCAGCATTTTTTTGGGTCTCCTTTAGCAGGGAGCTGATCTGCTGTTCATGCTTTGACAGCATGTCTCTCATTTCTCTTCCCAGCTTTTCTTCCACCTCTCTAACTTGATTTTATATGAGCCCTTCTATGGCCTGAGCCCATTGAGTGGGCTGGGATATAGAGGCCTTGACTTCTTTGTCTTTGCCTGATGGTAAGCATTGTTCTTCCTCATCAGAAGGGAAGGGAGGAGATGCCTGTTCCCCAAGAAAGTAACCTTCTATAGTCTTATTTCTTTTCCCTTTTCTGGGCATTTTCCCAGCCAGTGATTTGACTTCTGAATATTCTCTTCACACCCACTTCGCCTCCGGATCCTCCCAGCCAACGCTTGGGGTTTGAGATTCAAATGCTGCTTTCCAGCCTCAGGGCTTTTGGCGGGGGCAGGGCTGCTATTCAGTGTGTGATTAAGTTCAGGTGCTCAGGTTGGGGCAGGGCCGCCTCTCAGGCTCAGTTCCCTCAAGGGGTTTATGCAGAGACCTTCAACAATGGATCCAAGCTCCTGCCTGCTTGGGGAGCCCCGGTCTGCTCCCGTCTCCGCCGTTGCCTCCCGAGGGGCCCGAGTTATGGGGGCACCCCACTCCCCTCTCGACCCGCCAAAGAGACCCTCTCACCAACCCCCGTCACCTGCGGGTGGAGGGACCCGCATGGCCGCTGGAGATCCCGTCCCTGAAGCCTGCTCGGATCTTTTTCTCTCGGTGCTGCGGCCGTGGCAGGGCTGTACTCAGCTCCCAGTCCCGGCGCCCAGTCCGCGGCGCGAAGGACCTTTTGTGAGAGGTTTGCAGGTCTCTCTGGAACAGAAATCTCCCTCGCTCCAATGTTCTGTGGCCTCTGGGTGCAGAATTCGCCATGAGTTACTTTTCTGTAGATGTTCTATGGGTTGTGGGTTCGGAGCTATGTGTATGTGCGTCTTTCTACTCTGCCATCTTGGCTCCGCCCATGTTGATATGTTTTGATAAAAAGTCCTCTTCTTTTTAAAAAATATTATTTGTTATAAAGGATGGGTTAAAAGAGAGAGAGGGAAACCTAGTCTATGAAAGAAAATATATCAATAAAAATCTTTTTTTAAAAAGAACTATTGAGTACATGGTTTCAAAATTCCGTTATCATCATCAGCAACATAATTATTGATCAGCTTCTCTGTGTAAGGCTCTGTGTGGGACATATTGGACAAGGGAGAGATAATGTAATCAGATGTGAAGTAAGCAGGAAGAGAAATTAAGAACATCTGCCCAGAAAGCATGGTGGAAATTGGGGAAGCACATAAGAAATTGGGGCTTTGGGGTACTCAGAACCAAGAACTTTGTTTTGCCACATATTAGTGTTTAGGCATGTGCAATGAAGATTAGAATGCATACTTTCTCAAGTAACATTGATTCTATATATTGGAAAATTAGCAATACAGCATAACAAATTGTAAAGTGTAGATTTGCCCATAAAAATAAAACCAACTTCAGCATTCATATCAATTTGATGAAGAAAAATATTCATATTAATACTGTACTCTGTGTTCAGGCACCAATCTGCCAGGAACAGTTTTTAAAATTATAATTAAATCTACAACCAAGTCATTTCTAGCTTGGAGAGAAAAATATATCCCAAACTGGTATAGATCATTGTCCTCTGACATGATTTAAAAGAAGTCTTAAAAATATACTTCTACAATATGCATATCAAACAAATGTATATGATTAGGGCATAAATTTTATTGACTCTTTTAATTTTATTTTTAATTTATTTATTTATGAACTCTTTTAATATGTGCTCAGATTTCATAGTTTTCATAGTTCACTCTAAGCTAGCCATTAAGTGGAACTTGGGCAAGGACCTATAGTTGTTCAACCTCTGGGCTTCAGAGTGCACTGAGTTTAATGTTTTGGGAACAATAAAAAAGGAAGGAAGGAAAGAAGGAAGGGAAGAAGGAAGGAAGGAAGGAAGGAAGGAAGGAAGGAAGGAAGGAAGGAAGGAAGGAAGGAAGACAGAGGGAGATAGAAGGGAGAGAATGAGCTCGGTTACCCAGCTAGCTGGTTCCCCACTCAGGCAGTTAGGTCGACTCACAGGCTGTGTTTGTCCTTCGTTTTCGAAGAAGACCATGACATCAGAGAAATGATGACATGACTTGCACTTGATTTTGTTTTGAGTGAGGGAGGGCTGTGAAAGGTCACCAGCTTCACTTTCTCCTCCTGAGCCATCTGGATCCAGTGACCAGATATTCATCAGGATGACTCTCTTAATGAGGTATGTGTTATTAGATATCAATAAATACGTTTGTTTTGCTTACCTGTGTTATAAGAGAGGGTTCTAATGGGGAGAGAAGGGTGACATATTGAGAAATAATGGCAAAGCTAAAAAAATATGAAACATGATACAAATGAGAGATACACACAAAGATAAAATGGGATGGCACAGAATTTATTATCTGAAAAAAGCAGGGATAGTAATTATGATTTCAGACAAAATTGAAGCTAAAATAGATTTAACTAAAAGAGAAAAATAGGGAAACTACACAATGTGTCACCAATATTATTCAATATTGTTTAAAGTTGTTTAAAATAACCAGACAGTATAAAATACCTGAGAGCATACCTGCCAAAACAGACACAGGAACTGTATGAAAATAAACACAAAACACTTTTTATACAAATAAAGTCAGATTTAAATAATCAGAGAAATATTTATTGCTCATGGGTAGATAAAGCCAATGTAATTTTAAAATGACAGTTTTACTGTCATTTACATTTCTAATTAATCTTTTCAATGCCATTCCAATTAAATTACTAAAAATTATATTACTGAATTAGAAAAAATAATAACAAACTTCATTTGGAAGAACAAAAGGACAGGAATTTCAAAGAAACCAAGAGAAAAAGATATAAAGGAAGGAGATTCATCAGTATCATACCTTAACATATAGGAGCAGTGAGGTGGTGCAGTGAATAGAGCACCAGTGCAGGAGTCAGGACGACCTGAGTTCAAATCCCACTTCAGACACTTGACACTCACTAGCTGTGTGACCTTGGGCAAGTCACTTAACCCCAATTGCCTCATCCTGGGTCATCTCCAGTCATCCTGATGAATATCTGGTCACTGGATTCAGATGGCTCTGGAAGAGAAGTGAGGCTGGTGACCTGCACAGCCCTTCCTCACTCAAAACAAAGTCAAGTGCAAGTCATGTCATTATTTCTCTGATGGCATGGTCTTCTTTGGTAACGAAGTATGAACACACCTTAACATATATTATAAGCAAGAACATTGTTGAAGAATGAAAGGAATGATTTCAATTATTTCAAATTAAAAATGTCTTGTAGAAATGAAATCAGTGTAGCCAATAATAGAAGGAATACAGGGGCAGAGCCAAAATGGCAGAGTAGAAGGACAGACCTGCTCAAGCTCTCCCCCCATAGCCCAAAAAATACCTGTAAAAAATTACTCTAAATAAATTCTAGAGCAGCAGAAGTCACAAAATGACAGAGTGAAAGAGATTTCCAACCCAAGACAGCCTGGAAGGCTGACAGGAAATATCTACTGCACTGGGCTCAGAGTGGAGTACAGCCTAGCCTTGGTTGCCCAGTGTGGCAAGGACAGTACTGGAGCAGGCTTCAGGGCATGGAATCCCAGGCAGCAACTTCAGTTCCCAGATTTCTTAACCCACAAACACCAAAGACAGCTTCAAAGGTCAGTGGGAATGCTCTTTCACCTAAGTGAGAAGGAAGCAGAGTTTGACTCTAGTCCAGGCCCCAGGGCAGTGGCAGCCACTGCAGTACAGCATCAATTTTTGGAGCCATTAGCCTGAAGACCCTGGGGGAATTGAGCAGCCAATCTGGGTCTCAGTCTTGAGTGACCACCTTGGGGTAAGGAAGAGTGCTGGTGGGGTGGAGCTGGTGGAGGCTCTGGAGAGGGAATTCTACTCACAGATCCTGGCCAGAAAAGCTTTGGTAGCTCCCAGACCAGAGTGCAGGCCAGGAGAGGAGTAAACTCCTCTCCCTTGATTGTGCCACCTTGGAGGAACTGAGAACTTACAGTTCCCTAAAGGATACCTTCCATTTGACAAAGGATGCAAAAATCAAGTAACAGACTGAGAAAATACCCAAAAAAGAGGGAAAAAATAAGGCTATAGAAGGTTACTTTCTTGGTGAACAGGTATTTTCTTCCATACTTTTGAATGAGGAAGAACAAAGCATACCATCAGAGGAAGACATAAAAATCAAGGTTTCTACATCCAAAACCTCCAAAAAAAATGAAGTGGTCTCAGGTCATGGAAGAGCTCAGAAAGAATTTTGAAAATCAAGTAAGAGAGGTGGAGGAAAAATTGGGAAGAGAAATGAGAGTGATGCAAGAAAATCATGAAAAGCAAGTCAACAGCTTGCTAAAGGAGATCCAAAAAAAACGCTGAAGGAATAAACACTTTTAAAAATAGACTAACCCAAATAGCAAGAGTGGTCCAAAATGTCAATGAAGAGAAGAATGCTTTAAAAAGCAGAATTAACCAAATGGAAAAGAAGGTTCAAAAGCTCACTGAATAAAATAGTTCTTTAAAAATTAGAATGGAGCAGTTGGAAGCTAATGACTTTATGAGAAACCAAGAAATTAGAAAACAAAACTAAAAGAATGAAAAAATAGAAGACAATATGAAATATCTCCTTGGAAAAACAACTGACCTGGAACATAGGTCCAGGAGAGACAATTTAAAAATTATGGGACTACCTGAAAGTCATGATCAAGAAAAGAGCCTAGACATCATCTTTCATGAAATTATCAAGGAAAACTGCCCTGATATTGTAGAACAAAAGGGTAAAATAAATATTGAAAGAATCCACTGATCACCTCCTGAAAGAGTTCTGTAAAGAAAAATGCCTGGGAATATTGTAGCCAAATTCCAGAGTTCCCAGGTCAAGGAGAAAATATTTCAAGTAGCCAGAAAGAAACAATTTGAGTATTATGGAAATACAATCAGAATAACACAAGATCTAGCAGCTTCTACAGTAAAGGATCGAAGGGCATGGAATATGATATTCCAGAAGTCAAAGGAAGTAGAATTAATCCAAGAATCTCCTACCCAGCAAAAGTGAGTACAATACTTCAGGGGGAAAAATGGTTATTCAATGAAATAGAGGACTTTCAAGCATTCTTGATGAAAAGACCAGAGTTGAATAGAAAATTTGACTTTCAAACACAAGAATCAAGAGAAGCATAAAAAGGTAAACAGGAAAGAAAAATCATAAGGGATTTACTAAAGTTGAACTGCTTACATTCCTACATGGAAAGATAATATTTGTAACTCTTGAGACTTTTCTCAGTATTTGAATAGTTGGAGGGATTATATACATATAGAGAGAGGGAACAGGGTGAGTTGAATAGGAAGGGATGATATCTAAAAAACTAAAATTAAGGGGTGAGAGAGGAATATATTGGGAGAGAAAGGGAGAAATAGAATGGGACAAATTATCTCTCATAGAAGAGGAAAGAAAAATCTTTTTTCAATGGAGGGGAAAAAGGGTGAGGTGAGAAGGAAAAAGTGAAGCTTACTCTCATCACTTTTGGCTTAAGGAGGGAATAGCATGCACACTCAATTTGATATGAAAATCTATCTTACACTATAGGAAAGTAGGGGACAAGGGGATAAGTGGGGTATGGAGGGATGATAGAAGGGAGGGCAAATGAGAGTAGGGAGTAAATAGAAGTAAACATATTTGGGGAGGGACAAGATCAAAAGAGAGAATAGAATAAATAGGGGGCAGGATAGGATGGAGGGAAATATAGTTAGTCTTTCACAACATGACTATTATGGAAGTCTTTTGCATAACTTCACCTGTATAACCTGTATTGAATTGCTTGCCTTCTCAGTGGGGACGGGTGGGGAAGAAGGAAGGGAGAGAAAATGAAACTTAAAGTTTTACAAACGAATGTTGAAAATTGTTTTTTCATGCAACTGGGAAATGAGAAATACAGGTAATGGAGTATAGAAATCTATCTTGCCCTACAAGAAAAGAGAGAAAATAAGGATAAGGGAAGGGAGGGGTGTGATGGAAGGGAGGGCAGATTGGGGGAAGAGTGTAATCAGAATGGATGGTGTCTTGGAGTGGGGGAAGGGGAGAGATGAGGAGAAAATTTGGAACTCAAAATCTTGTGGAAATGAATGTTGAAAACTAAAAATAAATAAATTAATTAAAAAAAGAATAGAAGGAATGCAGAAAATTGGGGGGGGGTGGAAACTTTGATGAATAATCTCTCAGATAGGATGTGATCATGTTGGAATACAGCTGGACTGTAGGCAATGATGAGCTGGTTGATTTAGAAAAACATGGAAAGATTTGAACCTATGAAGGCATATGCTATCCACCTCCAGAGAAAGCTATGACAAGTGGAAATATGCATAGTATGGTCTTACATATAGGTATATGAATGTAGATGTGTGTGTGTGTGTGTATATATATATATATATATATACATATATATATGTATGTTTATAGATATCCACATTTAATTGCAGCCTTCTTTAGGGTGGAGGGGAGAACAAAGTAAAAAGTGCACAGCACAGAACAAAAGATAATTTACAAGAAGTAAAGAAAAGCTGAGTTGCTTTGAAAATAATTTATTACTTATTATATATTTTTATATAATATGTATTTGCTATATAGGTTTTCTTGAAATGGAAATTTACTTATATTGAATCTTTTCTTATATTCTGTTATGTACATGAAAATGTTCTTTTTTCTCATTTTGTATTTGTTTAAAATGAGTAAGAAAATTACAAAAGCATATTTCTCTTTTTTTCTCTTTTCTTCCTTCCTTTTTTTAAAGAAAGAACATATTAGAGTATGAAGAGAAATCTGGCCAACTTATTGTGAATTAGTTTACAATGCTGAAATAAGGGAACCAGTTCTTCCTCTGGTAGAATGAATAAACGCTACAGTATAGTGCTTATAAAAAAAAAAAAGTCAAGGAAATCAGTAGAAAGACAAAGGCAGAAAAGGCCTGGAAGTATAACTAGGCAACTCATTTGCTACGAGGAGAGTGAAATTCCTGAGATTGTAAACATAATCAACCACAATAACTTTCTAGCAGTACATAGAGCAGCAGGTTCTATATTTAGAAGGCCAGACTTGGAATCCTCAGATTCTCTTTGACATTCTGAAATGCACCATTCTTTTTGTCCTGATGGTGGAGTGGAACACCATAGTATGGGCCCGTAATGGCGAACTGTGTCCACAGAGCCCTCCAAGGTTTTTGAAACTTCTCCATGTATTGTATAGACAGTTATCCAAAGAGCTCTCAGTATTTAAAAAAGAAAGAAAGAGAAAAGAAAAGGAAAGGAAAGGAAAGGAAGGAAGGGAAGAAGAAAGGAAGGAAGGAAGAAAGGAAGGAAGGAAGGAAGGAGGGAGGGAATGAGGTGTGGAATACATTTTCCCAACTTGTTGAATTTTAGCTGTTCACTTTTGAGATAATCAAGTACTTTTCATATTCTAGCTGCTATGCATAACTCTGGTAACAGCAAGATTAAATTTCAGGTATCTTAAAAATGTTTTTTCCTTCTAAAGCTTCATTTTTGGGGTTATCCTCTTGATCTAATTTTTTTAATTTTATTTAGGTAGTTTAGTTAATTTGATAGTTATCAACAAACACAAATATTTCCATGCGTAAAATTGACAGAAAAAAGATTATATATGAAACCATGAATCTGCCATATGCTGCTTTAAAAAAAAAAGTATCCTTCACACATAATAGGCACTTATAAAGGTTTCTTGGTTGATTGATTGACTGAGCTTGTACTCCTACTAGTTAGTGCTATGCCACTGTTTATTCTATTTGACTGAGGAACGCTTAGAACTGTCTTGTTTTGTTTTGTTTTGTTTTATCATAGGATTCAATTTTTTAAACATTGGTAGGGGCTGTACAGGGAATACTGAGGTTAGAGGAATGTAAAGTCTCTAAGAAGTCAAGTCAAATCAACAAACACCTACTATGTGCCAGTGTCAAAGATACAAAGAAAGTCCAGCTCTGTCCTCTGATACGGGAGACAACATGCAAACTACTGTGTAACAATAAGATAGATGAATATCGATATGAGGGATATATCTATCTATATGGCTATATGTATATATATGTGTGTTTATACACACATATATATCTTTACAGAGAGAGAGAATGCGTGTTGTTCAGTCAATTTTCAATCATGTGCAACCTTCATGGTCCCATTTGGGGTTTTCTTGACAAAGATACTGGAGTGGTTGGCCATTTCCTTCTCCAACTCATTTTACAGATGAGGAAACTGAGGCAAACAGGGCTAAATGACTTGCCCAGTATTACACAGCTAACAAATATCTGAGGCCAGATTAGAACTCAGAAAGATGAGCCTTACTGACTTCAGGCCTGCACCATCTATCTTATATACTGAACAACACACACACACACACAAAGATAGATACAGATATCTCTCATGTCTATATGTAGATATGTATATATGTGTGTATGTATTTATGTGTGTGTGTGTGTATGTAAATAAGAGATAATCTCAGCAGAAAGGCACTAGCATTAGAGAAGATAGTAAAGGCTTTTTGCTGAAGGTAAGATTTTAGCTGGGACTTGAAGGAAACCAGGGGAGACAGGAGGCAGAGATGAGGAAAGAGAACATTCCAGAAGAGCTAGTGAAGATACTCAGAGTTGAGAGATGGAGTGTCTCATTAAGCAGCAGCAACATAAGTTTAGAAATATTTGTGTATTATTTCAAAAGCAAACTTAATCCTTTGGAAAATAGGAATGGTAGTAAGATGATCAAATCTTGCTTTTAGGGTGAAAGTGAAGGACATCACCATGAAGTCCCTTGAATAAATATCTGAAGTTTGTTACTAATACTCTTTTATTAAACAGGAGGGAATTTATGAGAAAATGATTTTCATTTTTCAATCCATAACACAGAAGGCTGATTACTTTGTCATCCTGAAAACATGGCTCTATAGGTGGCCATGGATATAGCAAAGATGTAGGTGAAGCCTAAAATAATATTTATACAGTTCACTCACACTGATTTTCTGTAGCTGGAACTTTGAATCTATTGTCTGTAATCACGACACAATTGTTAATCATTTCCCTGCCAGATACTTAGTCACACGTTTCTGGTTACAAAAGTGAAATCACCTCTGCAGGTTTAAAAGGGTTTCACTCCATGGACTAAGGTTCATTGCAATTTCTCCCTTCTAGATTAAGCACATGGAAATTTGCAGCTCTGTTTCCATCAATTGTTACCTCAAGTATTATTTTATCTGATTGTGCTGAGCATGGAAACTTCAGCCTAACACTCAGTGGCTGAAGGCAAAGGGAAGGTTCTGTTCCAACTGAGGGAATGAAGAGGGTAAGTAATTTTTCCCTAAAGAGAAAAGTTCCTGTTCTCACTAAAATTGATTATTCTCTTTCTCTCATTAAATTTGTGTGTGTGTGCAATTGTTGTTTATAGTAAAGTAAAGTAGAAAAGCTTTCCCTCTTGTTTTTGAGTTGTAATTAATAACTTGGTTTTAATCCGTGGTCTTTTTATGATTGTTCTTCAGATTAAAAAAAAGGAAGTTAAAATTCACATTTTTAACACTGGCATAATTGTACTATTTCTAGTAGTTTCTTTAAAAATTATATTATTCAGTGAATTGCCTTTCTTGCTGTTAATAGGAATGTAATTGAAATGTCTTCATGCAGTAATGTGAGACTGTTGAATAAATGGACCTGAAATGATTTGACATAGATTAAAATGACCGAAATCATCTTGTTTATATATGGGAAACAGTGCCAGAACAAGGTGTTTCTTGTTTTAAAACAACTGAGAAGCAGAACTGGCTAGTACCTGAAATTCTATTTCTACGAACAATATTGTTATTTCATTGTCAAGTATTTCTATACAATAAGTTGATCATTTTTTTCTTTTGAACTTAGAATTTTTTGGAGACAAGTATAACACCAGGTGGAAAAAGATGTGTTTCTACTTCTGGTCTTTGTAAAGGAATATTCAGTGGGAAAAGAGCTATAATTTGGAAAATAGTAGTCATGAATTACTTTTATTAAGTAGTTTTGAATCTCTTCTCTCAGGTACAGTAGCCTTCTCCACCTCATTTCCACAGCATAGGGGATGTTTCCACTTTGGTGTCTAGAATCTTTCTGGCTTGAAATAAATACCTGCTGATGAACTCACTTCTTTTGAATATGGGAACATCCACACTAATGGACTTTATAAAATTTTATAGTATATTTGTATGTTATATATTTATGTATGTTATATATTTATTATTTTATAATAATTTTATAAAAGTTTATAAAATGTATCACAGCCACTGTATAATAATTATCGAACATCCACTAGATCTAAGGCAAGTAATAAAGAAAGTAGAAGATATGTCATTGCCTTCACTAAAATACCATACAGGGCTTGGAGTGCGGTGGAATGAGATAAAAAAAACATTCTGGGTCCCTTTTAGATGGCTTTAATCTCATTCAGTTTTTTCCTGAGTAGGCAAAAAATTATCTAAAGCACCATCTATATAACTCTTCTTGTGCTAGTCAATTTCATTGCCTGTCACAGATCTCTCCCCATCACTACCTCTTATCTTCCTCCTTATAATAAGAGCTAAACTTTATATAGCATTTTAAGGTTAACAAAAGTGCTATACATACCTCATTTGATCCTTACAGCAGTATTACAAGATGTTTGCTATTATTATACTCATTTTACAGATGAGAAAATGGAGCTTGGGGTTAATGGCTTTTCCAGAGTCATACAACTAATAAATGTTTGTGGTGGCGTTTGTCTCTGTCTTCAAATCTGACATTCTTACCACCACCTAGTTGCCTTTAATGGAACATTCTCCTGCCTATTCAGTGCTTCTCATTCTCCTAACTGGCTTAACGTTTGTGGGATAGGCATAGATAGTGTTTGAGCATTCTGAGCACTGTAGAAATGCCTTCCTTGATTTTAGGGTTTGGCACCTATCTTTGTAGGTTTCCCCAGCTCAGACAGTGTCTGATAACTTTCAGAGTCTAATTTCCCAACTAGATTGTAAGATCTTAAGGACAAACCAATGATATGTCATAGAATCATAGCTCTAGAACTAGAAGCCACCTCTGTGTTCATCTAGTCCAATTCCCCTCATTTTACAGAAGAGGAAACTAAGACCCATGAAGTTTAAGTGACTTGCTCACAAGCAGTGAGTGTCAGAGGCAGGGGTTTCAATACAGGTTCTCTGACTTAGAACTAATCCTCTTTCCCAAATATCATGCTGTTTCTTTATATTTCCAGGGGCTTTCACATCACAGGTATTAAAAAAAATATTTTTGAGGTTCACTTGATTATCAGCACATGGAACCTTTGTGGGGTATGGATGATTGAGGCTAGAGATAGGGGATCTGAGAGGAGGAAGGAAATTACTTCAGCAGTTCTTCCCTTACCTCTGAAGCCTTGAACTTGAAAAAAATGCACATAAAGATGAATGAATGAAGACACACAACTACCTTTAGCTGCACAGAATTTGTGTGTGTAAGAGCTAAAAGTCTAGGGTAAAGGTAAAGGCAAGGGAGAAGAGAATATTAGAATGATGAGCCAGCTAGGGATTGTTCCAAGAGGAGTCATGGAGGAGATAAATTTAGAACATTATTGAAGGAACTTGGCACAATGTTGCATGCAGTATAGTAGGCAAACAGTAAATATTTGTTGATTTGATTTGAAGGAGGAAGGAGAAATGATTAGGACCCAATTGGAAAGGCATTTACAGAAAGCCTCAAGATAGAACAATTAGAGCAGAGAGCATGGGTTGGGCACTAGAACTCTTAGGCAAAGTGACATTTAACTTTGAAGGTCACAATCTAGACTTAGCATTTTTATGTGCTAGGCAATTCTGAGAAGGGGAGTGACATAGTCTTTAACTCCAGTGACAGTCTATAACTTCATCATGATGACAATGCTGAGGATGGCTATATTGCCCTGCCTAGGGCAGACAGAAATGAATAAGTTAGAAATGGAAAGGCTAGCATAAAATTTTCTGTTGCAGTAGAACAATAACTAGCCAAGAGGTTAGATCTTGGACTGGAACATTGGCTGTAGAAATGGAGACGAGGGTTGGAGAAATCCTATGGGGATGTAGTAGGATGTGATAAAATACACAAAAGGATCAAGAATCTTCACTCTACTGTTTAACCTTCTCTCCACCCCCCAGACTCCTTGGCACCCCTCCCCAACTTTTTACATTGGCAAACATAATATATACGTTCTTCAGAGTGACATTAGAGTATCTCTGTGATCTGACTGCAATCTGCCTACCCTACCTTCTATCCCTTGCTGCTTCCCTAACATGAATCCTTCATTGCCAGCATGCTGTCTATATCCCCATACCCCTATAGAACACCAGGTTCATTCTTTTTTTTTTTAATTACTATTAATTTTTATTGATGTTTTCTGTTTCTTACATCACCATAGCATCCCATGTATCTCTCCCAGTTCTCTCCCCAAGAGCCATGTCATATGACAAATATTTGTACTTTTTTTTTGAGAGGGGAAAAAAATCAACACAACTGATCAATTAACTGACAAATCTGAAAACATCTACAATATGTAACATGTCTATCTCTATCTCCACTAAGGGGCAGGTTGGGCTGTCTTTTTGTATCATTTTGTTCTAATCTCACTTGATCTTTATACTTTTGTTACATTTACTTTTGACTTTTTGATGTGTTGCTCGTTTTTCCATTTATGTTGTTATGGTTATTTCTTTTGTTCTCGTTCGATATGACCCCATTTGGGGTTTTCTTCGCCAAGATACTGCAGTGGTTTGCCATTTCCTGCTCCAGCTCATTTCAAAGATGAGGAAACTGAGGCAAACAGGGTTAAATGACTTACCCAGGGTCACATAACTAGTTAAGTGTCTGAGGTCAGATTTGAACTCACAAAGATGAGCCTTCCTGACTCCAGGTCCAGCACTCTATCTATTGCACCACCTAACTGCTTCACTCTGCATCAACTCATATAGATCTTTCCACGCTTCTGTATATTCATCATATGCATCATTTCTTATAGCACACACAATATAATATTTCATTATATTCACATACCACAAGTTTAGCCATTCCCCAATTGATGAGCATCTGCTTTATTTCCCATTCTTAGCTATCACAAAAAATGCTGCAATAAATATTTTGGAGTACATGGGGGCTTCTGCCCCCACCCCCCTATCAATGGTTTCCTTGGGGCATAAGCACAAAGTCAAGTGCAAGTCATGTCCTCATTTCTCTGATGGTATCGTCTTCTTCAGCAACGAAGGGCAAACACAATCCTGTGAGTAGACGCAGCTGGCTGAATGGAGACCTAGTTAGCTGGGTAACTTAACTCCTCCTCTCCTGTCTGCCTCCCCCTCCCCTTCCTTCTCTCCTAAGGAAGGTAAATTTGGATGGCCAAAAGATGCCCAGTTGACTTGGGTTTTACTGGCTCCTCCTCTCCACTCCCCTCCCCTCCCCTCTTTCTCCTGTTCCATCCTCTCCCAAAACCTTAAACCTACTGCACTCTGAAATTGGGATGCTAATGAACCCCTGCCTAAGGTGATTATTTATAGTAACTGTTGCTGTTTCTCAACCAGCCTGATGTCTTTCTTTTTCTTGTTCCCATTAAAGGGGCCACTCCCTGGCTACTTCTTAAACAGGCTTATTAAATGAGTGGGCATTGCCTCACCCTAACTGAATACCTGCAAAGACCTTGGCCTAAAGGGCCTAAGGTCTCCCAGTGCATCCTGGGTCATCTCCTGTCATCCTGCTGAATAACTGGTCACTGGATTCAGATGGCTCTGGAGGAGAAGTGAGGCAGGTGACCTGCTCAGGCCTCACTCACTCAAAACAAAGTCAAGTGCAAGTCATGTCATCATTTCTCTGATGGCATGGTCTTCTTCAGCAATGAAGGACAAACACAGTCAATGGGGTATAAGCACAGTAATGGAGTCTCTGGTTCAAAGGGTTGTGGGCATTTTAGTCACTTTATTTACTTAATTCCAAATTGCTTTCTAAAATCGTTGTACCACTTCACAGTTGCACCAATAATGTATTAGTGTGACAGCAAGCTCATTCTTGACACAATTTCTATTCAAGATTATGTTCTCCTTGTTAGCAATGCCCTTTCCTTGCTCTGTATCCAGATCTTCCCCATCCTTCAAAGTCCAGTTTCATTTCCACTTGGTCAGTCACTCTCCCTCCTCGTGGGTTCTGTAGAAGTTATTGTCTCTCTCAATTGGGGACTCTATAAGATGCTGCGGGTACCATCTCCCTATCCGCTAAGGGACTTTAACTGTTCTTGACTCATGAACTTGGTAACTGAGTTCAGTATTTCGGAAAAGAGCGAGGCCTCTAATGAGAGGGGTCAGAGGATTTTCTCTCATTCTGTGGCCCTTAATACTTCTATCCTAGAGCCCATAGCAGAAGAGATGGGAAGAGAATACACATTTATATAATGCCTAATATGTGCTAGGCACTGTGTTAAGTGCTTTTTACAAATATGATCTCCATTTGATCCTCCCAACAACTCTACGAGGTAGGTGGTACTTTGATCCCCATTTTACATTTGAGGAAACTGAAGCAAACAGCAGGTAAGTGACCAAGATCACACAGCTGGTATCTGAGGCCATATTTGAAATAAAGCTTTGCTGACTCCAGTCTCAGAATTCTATCCACGATGCCACAAGCTGCTATGAGGAAAAATTACTTAGGTTTAGGTTTTGGTTCATGTTTAGGTAGATTATTGAAATATCAGGAAATAATGCAGTTTGTAGCTCTGATGAAAAGGCATTTTACGTCATACCTAGAACTCTTCACTGTCTAAGCCATCCTTTCCAGATCCAAGTCTTCTAACAATTCAGGCCAGGGAGTGAGCTTCTTGATGTCAGTAGTGATCTTTTCTGCTGCAGAATCTCCCCTTGCTGACAATTAGCTCTAACCAAAGGACCCAGGACTTCCAATCCCTCAAACATAGAAGACTGCTTCCAAGACTGAAATGTGTCCATCTTGAAATCATTATTTGGTCACCTATGTTCGGAGGAGGAATATAAAACAAAAGGGTCAGGTAGGGCTCTGAAGTTGAGTCTTAGGTTGTTCCATGAAGGACATATCCTTTGACTTCCTTAGGTCCCTGTAGACCCTGTAGGTCCCTTACTCTCTCATGGGAAGTCTAATGAGAGGGAGAACCACCTAATCTTGTCAAAGGAAGAGTGAATCAGAAACTTTCTCTTTAAAATGAAATAATCCCTCTCTAATTGTTAACAAAGGGATAAGTGACCAATAGGAGGAAGTTTTTTTGTTCCAAAGCATCTATTCTAATTCTCCTATACTTAGCCACCACTATCTAGAAGGAAATAGGGCAGTTCTGAGAATGCTTGAAGGAGTGGGGTACATTCTGATTACACATGTTATGCCCATCTTGTCTTCCTACATAGCTCTTGGAAGAGAAGGCTCAGATTTAATAGTCATTATTTCTTAATTCTTCTCCGTCTAGTGCCACATGCATCTTGAACATTCAATGTTCCTTCAGTGAATGAATTAATGAATAAATGAATAAAATCAAAGGTAGCAGTCATGCCCTGCAGTCTCAGCCAAATGGAGGTTGGAGGCTGATTTACTTCTTGAACTCTGGAGTTCTGGAAGTCTGAGAGGTCAATCACATTTGTGAACTTAGTTCTCCTGGTGGTGGGGAGGATGCCTGGTTGTTTAAGGAGGGGCCAGTGATTCCAGGTAGAAATGAAAAGGAGATAAAAACTTTAAAGCTCCGTACTGATCTATTATTGGGCTTTGAATAACTCCTTCACCTCCAGTCTGGTGGAGATGGGGAGACCTAGTCCTTAAAAAGAAAGAGAAAGAAAGAAAAGAAAAGAAAAAGGAAATTAATGAATTATAGGGTTAGACAATAAGTTCAAGAGAGTTGTAGGAGAAAATAGGGGACAGAGTGGTAAAAAAATACTTAGAGATAAGAAGGATAACAAGACATTGTTTAGAAGGAATGTCAACACACAGTTATAAAGTTTAAGATGTTTAACCCTTTATGGTTATAGGAATTCTCAAAAAGTTAAAAGTTCTCCATATATGTTGGCCTTAATAAAGTCAAGAAAAATTATTTCTTGTGATATATCTCCATAGTTCTGAACCCCAACAGCTAGGAGACCTGTCAAGGATAGTGCACTGGGCTTGGAGTCAGGAAGACCCGAGTTCAAATTTAGTTTCAGAGACTTACTATGTTACTAGCTATGTAACCTGAGGTGGAGAGAAGTGTCTTGAGGTAGACTCCTCTGTATGCCTCAATTTCCTCAACTGTAAAAGTGGAACAATAGTATCTTCCTCCCAAAGTTATTGTGAAGGTCAAAGAGATAATATTTGTGAGAATATTTAGAACAATGTCTGGCATATAACAGGCATTTGATAAGTGCTTGTTTCCTTCCTTCCTAGATAGAAGGTTGCAACTAATACACTATCATAAAGTATATAAAAGAGCTGAATTCAATGAGAGGACTTGAATTCAAATCCTAGACTAGTCATGGACTACTTGTATAATCTTGGCCAAATCAATTAATCTCACTGGGTCTCAGTTTCCCCTTTTAAACTGAAGTGACTGTAGATACCTTCTAAAGTCTCTTGTTCCAAATCTACGATCCCATATAAATATATTTTTCTAATTTCAAGGAACTCAGAGCACTAGTCAAATTGATTTGGTAGATACACTGTGAAAACAAAGCTTGAAGCTTCATATTTTTTTCAGAGCTGTTAACTTTAAAAAATAATCTGCGATACTTTTTGGTTCAGATAGTATCACATTCTAGAAGTGTTGATTACAAAGTAACAAAGTGCTTTTTCAGCATTTCCCTCAAAGAACTTGAAAAGACATGTTTTATTGGCCAAGTCTTGATACAACACATGTGACACTAACCTTTGTGCTCCTCCTCTGATAACAGCCTGTTTTTGACGCCTATTTGACCAAAACAGACAGAGTCATAGGTTTCAGAGGTCTTTAAGTTCAAATCTTTCTTAGATTAGCAAATCTTTCCTGACCATCAAATGACTCGAACTTTGGCTATGGTTCTTTCAAAACTTCCTTTACCTCATACCAAGACTTTCATTTTGTTATATTTTAGTTGTTTCTTGAGGCATTGTGGCTTAATGGCTAGAGAGTTGGCCTTGAATCCAGGAAGACAAGTTTAAATTCTGGCTTGATACATATTGGCTGCATGATACAGATGAGTCAACTTCTTGGTGATCTGAATTTATAAATTTCAAAGAAGGTTCTTACCTGCACTGGTTTCTTCCTAAGGGAGTTTCTTTACTCAAGAATTCCCAATACTAATGAAGTCACAGTTTTTATCCCTTGATCAAGGTATGAGAAGAGAATAGACAAGCATTTACAATAATATTCTACAGCAGACTACATCTTTTTCTGAAAAAGGTAATCGGGGTTAAATGAGTTGCCCAGGGTCACATAGCTAATAAGTGTCTGAGGCCATATTTAAACTCAGGTCCTCCTGACTCCAGGGCTGGTCTTTAGCTGCATTCAGCAAACTTTATCTTGATCATTACACAGCTGATTGAAAGGTACAAAATATACAAGATCCCATGGTGTATATTATTTAACTATTTTTAAAAAAGCATTTGATTAAGCAAAGGAGAACCAAAGACTGTCCTCCACCAAGGTGACTCCCAAGTGTGTGATGAATTCATACAAGATTTCTTAAAAGGTCTAACAGTTTGATGACCTTTTATTATTATCAAGGAAGGCACAAAATAGGAAGAGGTATGCTCAGCAAAGGAGTTTGTTATTGTTACTGAGGATGTCTTGTGTGGTTTCCAAAGGGATATCCCAACTTGTCTTCAATTTATAGTTCTGAGTTACCTGGTGCACATCAAGACTGTTACTTGCCCAGGATTACACAACTAGTATATGTCAGAAATAGAATTTGAAGCCAGGCCTGCCTGATTACAAAGGCAGCTCTCTCTCTCTTCTTTCTCTCCATTCTTTCTATTTCTCTCCTCCTTTTTCCCTCCCTTCTCTCTTTTCCACAACCTGGAGTCACCCCTGTATCACAATGGGGCCTTCAGTAAACATACAGACACATCACACATACACATACATATAAAGATATGATATAGGGAACTCCTGGATGAGAGACCTCCATCTACCAATGTCAGCCAGCACCTTCTTTGCAATTTACAATCTTAATTGCCAAGAGCACTGTGAGTTGCCCAGAGATACACAGCCACTATGTGTCAAAAACAAGACTTGAGCCCAGGTTCTTTATGCACCATGCTTTGCTGCCTTGGTCCTTTCATCAAGGGTTCCTTTAAACTTTCAAATTCAAAGATTTTACCTAAGACCTAGTCTCTACTCTCATGGAGTTTACAGTCTAACATAGGGACAAGAAGCTTATTAAGTGTAATAAGATTATGTGGCAAGTGGATTAGAAAGGTGTAAAATAATACCATATGGAAATCAGAAGGGGAAAGTGTCATCTCCAATAGAGGATAGCAGGGAAGGCTTAGGATTTGAATTGGTATTTAAAGACTAGGTAAGAATTTGACAGAGACCAGGTATCAATGAATGAATGATAAAGTATTAAGCATTTAGAGTGTGCAGAAAAACTGTACTAAGCGCTGAAGATGCAAATAAACAACCCCTGCTCTCAAGGTGCTCAGCTTCTAAAGAGGGAGATAATACTTTGGAGGTTTCAGCATCAAGTCAACTGGAATCTTCTGGTGGTCTTTAGGGTGCAAAGGGAGAGTAGATGGCAATGCATTGTCTTTAATGTTTTTCCATTAATAAAACCATCCTGGCTTCTGATATTACACTATCTGACAGTGCCAAAGATTTTGGCGGTGAGAACTTTCTTTTCTGTGTGTTTAGTTATGGGACTGTTGAGAAAGTAGGACAACAGCCTAAAGGAAGTTGTCAGGTCTTGTCTCTATAAGGGGTTGCTTCCTTAGACTATGGCTTTGGAACAAGGCTGGAAACAGAGCCGGCATTCCATGGGGTGCTGCAGTTTGTTCATAATTGGTGTTGGTGGTCATGGGTACGTGAGTTGTTGACCTCAGCAATGGCTAAACTGTAATCAGTGCCAGTGATCTGAGGCTCTGCTATTCTTGGGATGTTTGGGCTTAGAGTCCTGGACAGTTTCCACCAGTTCCTGGATGGGTAGAAGCAACTGAGTTCCTTTTACATTAATCAAGGCCACTAGCTTCAGTCAAGACCAGTGATGAGGGAAAGGGTGAGAAAAAATCCTTGTGTTGGGGTTAGGGCAATCTTTTTTTTCTTCAGATAACTTTTATTAGTTTCTTCTAAGGGTTTCAAACAATTCTGTGGCAGCTGTCTACTTAAAAATAGCTTACTCACATAAGTAGGGAGCTCCACTACAGGACACTGTTATAATATTAATTCTTTTTTTTTTTTTTTTAACTTTTAACATTCATTTTCACAAAATTTTGGGTTACAAATTTTCTCCCCTTTTATCCCCTCCCCCCCCCAAACACCAAGCATTCTAATTGCCCCTATGACCAATCTGCTCTCTCTTCTATTGTCCCTCTCTGCCCTTGTCTCTGTCTTCTCTTTTGTCCTGTAGGGCCAGATAGCTTTCTATACCCCTTTACCTGTATTTCTTATTTTCTAGTGGCAAGAACATTACTCGACAGTTGATCCTAACACTTTGAGTTCCAACTTCTTTACCTCCCTCCCTCTCCACCCCTTCCCTTTGGAAGGCAAGCAATTCAATATAGGTCAAATCTGTGTAGTTTTGCAAATGACTTCCATAATAGTTGTGTTGTATAGGACTAACTATATTTCCCTCCCTCCTATCCTGTCCCCCGTTACTTCTATTCTCTTTTGATCCTATCCCTCCCCATGAATGTCGACCTCAAATTGCACTCTCCTCCCCATGCCCTCCCTTCTATCATCCCCCCACCCTCCTTATCCCCTTATCCCCCACTTTCCTGTATTTCATACCAAAATGAGTGTGCATTTTATTCTTTCCTTTAGTGGAATGTGATGAGAGTAGACTTCATGTTTTTCTCTCACCTCGCCTCTTTATCCCTCCACTAATGAGTCTTTTGCTTGCCTCTTTTATGAGAGATAATTTGCCCCATTCAATTTCTCCCTTTCTCCTCCCAATGTATTTCTCTCTCACTGCTTGATTTCATTTTTTTTTAAGATATGATCCCATCCTCTTCAATTCACTCTGTGCATTCTGTCTCTATGTATGTCTGTGTGTGTGCATGTGTGTGTGTGTAATCCCACCCAGTACCCAGATACTGAAATGTTTCAAGAGTTACAAATATTGTCTTTCCATGTAGGAATGTAAACAGTTCAACTTTAGTAAGTCCCTTATGACTTCTCCTTGCTGTTCACCTTTTCCTGGTTCTCTTCATTCTTGTGTTTGGAAGTCAAATTTTCTTTTCAGCTCTGGTCTTTTCATCAAGAATGTTTGAAAATCCTCTATTTCATTGAAAGACCAATTTTTCCCCTAAAGTATTATACTCAGTTTTGCTGGGTAGGTGATTCTTGGTTTTAGTCCTAGTTCCTTTGACTTCTGGAATATCCTATTCCATGCCCTTCGATCCCTTAATGTAGAAGCTGCTAGATCTTGTGTTATCCTGATTGTATTTCCACAGTACTTGAATTGTTTCTTTCTAGCTGCTTGCAATATTTTCTCCTTGACCTGGGAACTCTGGAATTTGGCCACAATGTTCCTAGGAGTTTCTCTTTTTGGATCTCTTTCAGGCGGTGTTCTGTGGATTCCTTGAGTATTTATTTTGCCCTCTGGTTCTAGAATCTTGGGGCAGTTTTCCTTGATAATTTCATGAAAGATGATGTCTAGGCTCTTTTTTTGATCATGGCTTTCAGGTAGTCCCATAATTTTTAAATTGTCTCTCCTGGATCTATTTTCCAGGTCAGTTGTTTTTCCAATGAGATATTTCACATTATCTTCCATTTTTCCATTCTTCTGGCTTTGTTCTGTGATTTCTTGCTTTCTCATATAGTCCTTAGCCTCCATCTGTGCCATTATAATTTTGAAAGAACTATTTTCTTCAGTGAGCTTTTGAATCTCCTTTTCCATTTGGCTAATTCTGCTTTTGAAAGCATTCTTCTCTTCATTGGCTTTTTGAACCTCTTTTGCCAATTGAGTTAGGCTAGTTTTCAAGGTGTTATTTTCTTCAACATTTTTTTGTGTCTCCTTTAGCAGGGAGCTGATTTGCTGTTTATGCTTTGACTTCATGTCTCTCATTTCTCTTCCCAGCTTTTCCTCCACCTCTCTAACTTGATTTTCAAAATTCTTTTTGAGCTCTTCCATGGCCTGAGCCCATTGGGTGGGCTGAGACACAGAAGCCTTGATTTCTGTGTCTTTGCCTGATGGTAAGCATTGTTCTTCCTCATCAGAAAGAAAGGGAGGAGATGCCTGTTCACCAAGAAAGTAACCTTCTATAGTCTTATTTCTTTTCCCTTTTCTGGGCATTTTCCCAGCCAGTGACTTGACCTCTGAATATTTTCCTCACACCCACCTCGCCTCCTGATCCTCCCAGCCAGCGTTTGGGTTCTGAGATTCAAATGCTGCTTCCAGCCTCAGGGCTTTGGGCAGGGGCAGGGCTGCTATTCAGTGTGAGATTAAGTTCAGATGCTCAGGTTGGGGCAGGGCCGCCTCTCAGGCTCAGTTCCCTCAGGGAGTTTATGCACAGACCTTCAACAATGGATCCAGGCTCCTGCCTGCTTGGGGAGCCCCGGTCTGCCGCTGCCCCTCAGCTTCTGTCTCCTGAGGGGGCCCGAGCCGTGGGGGCACCCCACTCCCCCCTCGACCCACCAAAGAGACTCTCTCAGCGACCCCCGTCACCTGTGGGTGGAGGGACTTGTGTGGCCGCTGGAGATCCCGTCCCTGAAGCCCACTCAGATCTGTTCCTCTTGGTGCCGTGGCCGCGGCAGGGCTGTACTCAGCTCCCAGTCCCGGCGCCCAGTCCGCCGCGCGAAGGACCTTTTGTGATAGGTTTGCAGGTCTCTCTGGAACAGAAATCTCCCTTGCTCCAATGTTCTGTGGCCTCTGGGTACAGAATTCGCCGTGAGTTACTTCTTTGTAGTTGTTCTATGGGTTGTGGGTTCGGAGCTATGTGTATGTGCGTCTTTCTACTCCGCCATCTTGGCTCCACCCCCCTATAATATTAATTCTTAATGTTCATAAGACACCAGAAGACTTGGTGTTGTATACTTTCACATCCTAATTTTGGGCAAGCATTTACTCTTTCTGAACCTCTTTTTCTTTTACTTCAAAATGAGAGTGTTCAAAACCAACAACCATATGAAAGATTAGTCCAAATAACTAATAATCATAGAATGTAAACTTAAAATAACTCTACTCTTCTATGCAATATGACAGTGTGAAAATGTGTTCAATAAGAATGTATAAGAATCTATAAAAGATTGCATGCTGTCTTGGGGAGGGAGGGGGAGAAAATTTAAAACTTATGGAAGTGATTGTTGAAAACTGAAAACAAATAAATTAATTATTAAAAAAAAACTGAAATATCACCTCACACCCAACAAAGATTGCCAAAGATGGAAATAATCAAAGTGGATGGTGCCTTGGGAAGACAGGTACAGGGCTATGCTGTTGGCCAGGTTGTTGTTTGGTTCAATAATTCCAGAAAGCCATTTGGGATTCCCCTAAAAATAAAAAAATAAAATAAAATTAATAACAACAACCTAAAATGTCCCACACCCATTGACCCAAAGATTTCATTGCTTATAGTTAAAGATAAAAAGGATGGTCATATAAACATACATACATATCTATCTCTCTATCATCTGTCTATCTATCTATCTATCTATCTATCTATCTATCTATCTATCTATCTATCTGTCTATCTTTATACATATACACACCACACACACATATATCACAGTAATTTTTGTGCTGGTGGCAAAAAAATTGAAAGAAAATAGGTGTTCATTGATTGTGGATGGACTAAACAAACTGTGATAAATCAGTGGTGACTGTGGAATATGACTGAATATTTCTGCACTTTAGTACATGATGAATATGAAAATTGCAGAGAAGCATGGCAAACCTTATAACTGGTGCAGAGTAAAGCAAGCAAACTAGGAAGATAATATACGCAGTTACTACAGCAAGGTGAATGAAGAATGACAATGAACACTTTGTATTCATAATGGCCAATCTGGACCCTAAAGAAGAGATGAGAAAAAAGTACCTTTCTTCTTTTTTGGAGAGGGGGCAAACTTGTCATCGTGTTCGTCCTTCGCTGCTGAAGAAGACCGTGCCATCAGAGAAATGGTGACATGACTTGCACTTGACTTTGTTTTGAGTGAGGGAGGTCTGTGCAGGTCACCAGCCTCACTTCTCCTCCAGAGCCATCTGAATCCAGTGACCAGATATTCCTTAGAATGACTGGAAACTAACTTGGGGAATGACACATATTCTCTCAGTCAATGTCAGTTGCTTTTATTGAACTTTTTCTGAACCTTTTAAGATCTTTGCTACATATGACTAATATGGAAGTATATTTTACATGATTGCACATGTATAATCTACATAAAATTGCTTTCTGTCTCAGGGAGGGGGGAGGTGAGGGAAAGGAAGAAAATGTGGAATTCAAAAACTTTAAAAAATTAATGTTTAAAATTGTCTTTACATGTAATTGGGGAAAAATTATATTATAAAATGTCTTACAATGGAAGAATATATACATATACACACATGCGTATATAAAATCAAATCAAAGTATTTGTAAAAATAACAGTTAGTGGTTATGCTCAGTTAATAGCAGGTGAAACTGGTCATTTGTACCTTGGAATAAGGAAATATGAGTAGAAAGTTAAGGCAAGATTTTTTTCTTTCTCCCAATTCTTGCAACTATTAATTTAAAAGAAAAAGACAAAGACTCTTTTCTCTGAAGTTCATAGAGAATAAAATTAAGTATAAATTGAATCAAGCTAATTTTCAATTTGCTCATCATTTTCAGATTATTAGAATTTTGAGACATTTTATAATCATACTGAAAATAATCCTTTAAATTAACTAAATTTATATTTATAAGAGATGTTTTCCTAGAAAGCATGTGATAGTGGATAGAGCCTTGGAGTTATAGTCAAGAAGACTGAGCTTCATACCTTTTCTTACATACTTAATTGTGTGACCTTGGACATATCATTTCACCTTTTGATCCTCAGTTTCCTCATCTGCAAATGGGAGTAGCATTTGTACCACCTTCTTGATAGATTTTGTCAATTCTCTGTCAGGAAGTAGATAGAATTCTTCTTCATTCTTGGTCCCCTGGAATCACAAATTGATATTACATTGATCTGAATTTTCAAATAACAAGCATTTATTAAGCTCTTATGCATAAGACATTACAACTAATCAAACTTGCTTAGTAACTATTTACATTTACTATTTCAACAGATGAAAATCACAATAATTTTTCTATTACTCCAAGCCTTAATCAGAATTCATAATTTGCTCATTTTTATTTAATTTAAATTTTGTGTTTTGTAATATGACAAGCATCAACAAACATAAATATTTCCCAATAAAAAAGGATTTCACAAGAAGGCATGAATCTCTATGATATATAGCTTTTATTTTAAGTGGCTAAGTGGCACAGTGGAGAGAGTATTGACTTGGAGTCAGGAAAATGAGTTTAAATCTGATCTCAGGCACTTATTAGTGTATGAGACTGGGTAAGTTATTTAGCGTCTGTCTGCCTCAGTTTCCTCATCTGTAAAATGGAGATAATTATAACACCTACTTCTCAGTATGGTGGTGATTAAATGAGGTAATATTTGTAAAACATTTTGCAAACTTTAAAGCACTGTATTAATGTTAGCTGTTATTATCATTTTTTACATATTTCAAATTTAGCATCTTAGTTCTAATATCACACGCCTTGTCTGTGTCTCCAACATGAACTCCCTTCTGCTATCTTCTGTGTATATTTTTAATGATTCATTGACTCTCTTTTCCTTCTTTTCTTTTTTTGGGGTATCACTATTACTACTCCCCTACTTCCCTAACAATTCTCCCCACTCCATCCCCCAGAAATACTAACACTAGAGGTCCTCTACTGTGATAAATTAGAGTAGTAAAGCCAAACAGATCCTATCTGGATTAAACTTCCAGTTTTGGGCACAGAATCCTAGGATCCAAGAGGGTGCTGGGTTGGAGGATGGGCAGAGAAAGGTGCTTTGTGTTACAGCCATCTAGAGGCCTTAAATTGAATCTACACAAGCCCGTATGTATGCTTCATTTGTCCAGTGGTGGGAAGCCTCTGAACCCAGTAGTTCTGAACAGAGTAATCCGGTCAGAAGTGGGGAGGCCTGGCTGCCTGCCAAGTCAATGAGTGTAAGAAGTGCTGACCTGTCAGTTTTCTAAGTCAGGTTTTCAAAGCACTTTCCTCACAACTGCCCTAAGAGATCGTATATTATTATCCCCATTTCACAGATGAAGAAACTGAGGTTCTCAGTTAACTGAAGTTAAGTGACATGCTTAAGGGCACATAATTAGCAAGTCTCAGTTGTGTGATTTGAACTCAGGCTGGGGGAAATTGGGGTGAGGGGAGGGCTGTTGTCAAGGTCAGATCAGAATCAGAGCAAGACCTAATGCTGAGCCAAAGAGCTTCCGAAGTACATGGCTCTTAGAGCTCTACCCTTCTCGTGTCTTATTTTTTCCTCTTCTTGCCTCCCTTATTCTCCCCCATCTCACTTCCACCAGGATTGACTCAGAAGTATGGGATGAGGCTGGGCCTATTATAGATGGGGATGGGGATAAGAAGAGGGGCTTCAGTACCAGTCACTATTAGAGGACATAGTTTCAGGTATAAGATTGAGAAATATTCCCCTTTCTTCCACCATATGAATACTTTAAAAACTACCTTTAAACCTCTCTTTGAGAAAAATACTGTCACTTTCATTTGATATATGGAGAATACAATTTTTGAGATTACTCAGACAATAATCAGTGGTACTTAACCACTTAACTTATTGACAAATATGAGAGGCAGTATGGTGTAGTGGGTAGAGGCCTGGGGGCAGGACCACTTGTGTTCAGTTCAGCCTCTGATGCATACTGACTGTGTTATCCTGGGCAAGTCACTGAACTTATCAGGGCTTCCCAGCACCTGGTTGCAGAACCATTTCAGATTTGCACTGGCACAGGGAGATTCATCATCGGGACACTCCCTACACTGTTGAAATCACAAGTTTGGGCAAAACAACAACAAAATAACCTTGGTATCCAGAAGACATGTTCACATCCTGCATCTGACTAATACTAACTGTGTGACTATGGATAAGCCATTTGTGTCTTTGTAGCCCAGGCAACTTTTTAAAGACTATATGTTCTAGAGCAGTTGCCTGGCAGCATCAGTGGAGCATGTTTTCCTATGAAGTCAGTCTTCCCCACATAGAAGAAATAACACATCTAAGTCAAAAATAAAGTTAAATGATCTGTTTTTGTGCAGTCTTAAGTAATCAAAATGTGACCTATGGAGCCAGGTAAGAGTGCTTCCCAGAAACAAAAATTGGATATGGTTTGTGTCTAGGGTCTCCTGAAAAGGGATTAATGAGGTCCTTTTTAGAAAAATTGTTCAGTATAGGGAGGAGAAGTGAGGCTGGCAACCTGTACAGCCCTCCCTCACTCAAAACAAAGTCAAGTGCAAGTCACGTCATCATTTCTCTGATGGCATGATCTTCTTCAGCAACGAAGGACGAACACAACCTTGTGAGTAGATGCAGCTGACTGAATGGAGACCTAGCTAGCTGGGTAACTCAACTCCTCCTCTCTTGTCTGCCTCCCTCTCCCCTTCCTTATTCTCTCCAAAGGAAGGTAAATTTGGATGGCCAAAGATGCCCAGTTGACTTGGGTTTTACTGGCTCCCTCCCTCCCCTCCCTTCTCCTCCCCTCCCCTCCCCCTATGCAATGAATGGGCGTTGCCTCACCCTAAGTGAGTAACTACAAAGACTTTGGCTCCTTTAGGCCAAGGTCTCCCAGTGCACCCTGGGTCATCTCCAGTCAGCCTGAGAAATATCCCATCACTGAATCCAGATGACTCAGGAGGAAAAAGTGAACCTGGTGACCTTGCACAGCCCTCCCTCACTCAAAACAAAGTCAAGTGCAAGTCATGTCATCATTTCTCTGATAGCATGGTCTTCTTTGGCAGTGAAGGATGCACACAATTCAGCATATAAAATGGATTTCAAGGATCATACAGTTGTATCTTCCACCACCAAAGAAATGCTTAGAACACAAAAGACTCACAAGCACATATTGATATATGCTTATATATAGTAATAATAATAATAGCTACTATTTGTATATTACTTTAAAGTTTGTAATATACTTAGCAGATATTGTCTTTTTTTATCTTTACAATCACCCTGGGAAGTAGGTGCTATTTTACAAATGAGGAAACTGAAGCAAACAGCAGTTAAGTGACTTGGTCAGGGTTGCACAACTAGGAAATGCTTGAGGCTGTATTTGAACTCAGGTCTGCCTGACTCTAGGTCCCAGTGTTTTGTCTACTCAGTTGCCTCTTAAAATAAAAAAAAAACAAAAACATAATAAGCATATTATTAAGGCATAATAAAATAAAATATAGAAAGATGGAATAAAACAATAGCACTCCAACATCATTATTATCTCCCCCAAAGTGGTGGGACCTATGTGGTACTGCTGAAGACCTTTCACTTCATCTCAGGCCTGCGCTGTCAGAGCAATTCAAAAGGTCCAGACTTACTGGCAAGGCAGGCATTGGCTCTTTGATCCATTCAGGTTCAGGATGGACCTATCAATGGTTGTCTTCTCTAGGAAGCAGTGCTGTTGCAGGAATTGCATTCTACCAGATAGCCAGAAGCAACTCAGGAACCCAAGAACTTGTGAACTCCCAAAGTCAAGGCTGGCAGCTTCCATCTCTGCTGCAGGTTGTAGACCTGTGTTCAGGGAAGAAAGACCAAGCACAAGAAATGCTTTGAAGAGACTTGAGGTCTAGGCTCAGGCTCTCTTAGGCAAGCACATTTTCCAGGAGCTTTGTGATCATAGCAGGCATTGACCCTGAAGGGGAAAAGAAATATATTTTTTTCCTTCTCTCAATGGAAGTCCAAGGGAGAAGTTGACAAAATCCCAAAATACACCAGAGAATTGGAGCCCCTCATAGCTCTCTTATAACCTATTGGAATGGGAGGAGGAGAAAGGAAGATTGTCCTTTGAGAGAGTTCATCTCTAATGACACTCTGGCTAATTTTCTTTGGTACCATCCCAGTCCTAGATACTGTTCAGGGGTTTCTGATTTGTGCATATGAGTCCTTAGCAAGGGACCAGGCCCATGCCAAGCTCTTTGAGAAGGGCTGTAATCTATTCCTGTCACAAAAATTTCACTCTTCGTTTTTTTTTTTTAATTGTTGTTCAAAGCATGAATTTTCACCATGTAGAGCTTTACTGGGGTCATGGTTGATCTCTGTTGAAGTTATATCACTATAATACCAAACCTGAGGTCTGGTTCTATAAGAGACTTCCCCTCCCTCTAATTCCTCAAGCCTTTGAGAATTGTGATTCTCACGAGTCTCATTTGTGTCTAAGTTTCACGGAGAAAGAAAAAGAGGGAAGTATGTAAGAAATTGGAGGCAGTTGTCACAACCAATTCTTAAATCCACTTCGGAGAAGTAAAGGTAGCTTCCATTCTGTAGCGATGAATGTAACAGACCAGAAATCTTTAGTGACAATAACTCTAGACTAGATGTTTGGAGGCTTAGGCTTTTGTCCTGACTCTTCTACTAACTAGCTGTGTAACTCTGGCTGCAACTCCTGACCTTTCTGGATGTCAAGTTTCCTAATTTATAAAATGTTTGGAGGCTTAGGTTTTTATCCTGACTCTTCTACTCACTAGCTATGTAACTCTGGCTCCAACTCCTGACCTTTCTGGGTGGCAAGTTTCCTAATTTGTAAAATGAGAGGGTTTGACCTTAATAATCTCTAAAGCTCCATTTATCTGTGATTTTTAATAAGCAGTGGCAGGCAAGTGTGGGGAGTAATTAGCAGGTGCACCCTTGCGCCATGCTGGAATTTAATGGGACAGCTGAGTACTGGCCGGGCTGTCTCTGCCATGACATAGGTGGACCGCCCTTGTTTTATTATTAATAATTATTACAGAGGCAATGATAACAGCATCTTTTGTTCACCAAATGTTTTCCAGTTTCATAGCACTGCCAAGGGCCTTTAGGTTGGAAGGAAGAATGTCTTCAGAGTGAATGGGGGAGGGATTTCAGGCCTCTACCCTTTGCTTCTTAGTTCTTCATTTTCTAATTCATCATCCAATCAGGGACCTGGAAACAAATAAAACAAACTAAGCCAAAACCTGAAACATGAGTTCACAGTCGAAAATGTCCTTGATACCAAATTGAACTGTGGAGTTATATGCTTCACCTGTCTCTGGAGTTGAATGGGTCCCAGATCCAACTGGGTGGGGCTGAGCTACAGATAGGGGATTAAGTGGCTCCAGATGTGAAGAGTGACATTGGGCAGGGAGCCAGGCAAATCACTGAGTGTCTCAGAAACAGGCATTTTTTTTTTTTTGTTGACTCCCTTTGAGAATGTGTCTCTGTCACAGCCTGCCAGAATAAAATGAAGTTGTATTAGGTAATCCTTGCTTTGCAAAACTCTTAAAATGTTTTCGCTGTTCAGTTGTTCAGTCTGACTCATCATCACCCCATTTTGGGTTTTCTCGGCCAAGATACTGCAGTGGTTTGTTATTTCCTTCTCTAGCTCATTTTACAGTGAGGAAACCAAGGCAAAGAGCATTAAGTGACTTGCCAGGATCACCCAGCTACCAAGTGTCTGAGGCTGAATTGCGACAATTAGATCCTCATAAGAGATGATGTATTTTCCTTCCAGTCTTGGAAGCTGCCATTGTTGGGTTTCGTGGTACAATAGGTAATCAAATTGTTATTACAGAGCTTGAATGCATCATCATCTCCTGTTTCTACCAAGTTCATAATCCAGGAATCATCTCCCCCTCTTGAAGTTATGTTAAGAAATGAATGTGGTATGAAGTAAGAAGAACCACAACACTATGCAAAATCAGTTCAGTTACTGCAATGAAACACCAACCTTGGCTTGGGAGAAGAGAGGAGGAAGTAACTCCTCTTCTTTTTTTTTCCCAGCAGAAAGGTGGGGAATTCTCTCATGACAAAGAGGCAGAAGTCTTGAGGAGCAGAGTAAGGACACAGACATGGGGTGGATTTGCTTTCTTTGTGATATTATTTATTACAACGAAGGACTTAATTAGTGTGTGTTACTGGGGAGGAGTTGGCAGGGATGCTAGAGATGCAAAAACAAAAAGGAAGAAGAAAAGAGCACAAAAGAAGCATTTTTAGAGTATACAGAAAACAGGGGAGTGGGGCTTAGAAGCTAGGGCAGTTATGTGGTACAGCAGATACAGCCTGGAGTAAGGAAGGCCTGAGTAGCTATGTAACCTGGGCCAAGTCACAACCTCGGATTTCCTCCATTTCCTCAACTCTAAAATATGGACAATAACAGCATCTACTCCCAGGGTTAGTGTGAGGATCAGATGAGATAATAATTGTAAAATGCTCAGCACACAGTAGGTTCTTACTGAATACTGCATTTGAATGAATGATGCTTATACTACCAGACAAGGTCATTGCTGTGGTTACTCTACTTAACTGTTGTTGCAAAAGAAAGCTCAGATGGTACTGGGGGGATATATTAATGATTGTGCTATAAAAAAGCAAAAGATCACTAAACCTTATTTTAAAAAAGTAAATTACCCACTATTTTTTCTGAAAATGTATCTATAAGAATAGGAATGAAAATTATTTTAGTCAGTAGACTAAAGAAACTGATGGACTGGATTTAAAGGTAAAGGCTCGAAGTATGAGTCAACCAGTATCTTCAATGAAAGAGAAGCTCCTTCCGTGACTTGTTTTTAAGATGACCTTTGTCATGGAATATAATTCTTCTGGCTATTATAAAGAGAAGGAGGGATGGGAGTGGAGACTAAATATATGGAGAATGACATCACTAAGCTTAGAGAATTAAGGCAACAACTTGAACAATACTTACTAGAGGTGATGTACTGTGCCTGGTACATTCTCTTCTAGGTTGTACTGTTTACTAAGACTTGCAAGGATGGGCTGGTAAATGTTTAATTCCAAAAAAAATATAATGACATGCTTTTAAGTTTAATCTGCATCCTATCAACATTTTCTTCATCATTTTCTTAAATTCAGACATTCAAGAAAACCACAAAGCAAGCCCTACCATGAGGGGCATTTGCCAATTTCTGATGTAAATGTTCACAATGATGTTTAAGAATCAGGTCTCTGGAGCTTGTAGATGACTACTCCAGAATATTCCTGGAAGGTTTCTCTCTCTTCACTTTCGACATTTTTATTTTCTTTGTCATCAGACTTTTGGGTACATGACTATTTTCTCTGTTATCACTTAGAAATTCTACCTGGGGGAGATTTTTCACTTCTCTTGGCACCCTGGGGAAATCCGAATGCTCTAATTCAGCGATTCTCAACCTTTTTTATGCTCAGGGCACACTCTGTGATGAAGAATGGGGCATCCTATAGAAACTCACACTTGCCATTTTAAGTGGAAGTTCCACACAATTTGGGGAGGCAGCATACATGTGAAATCATTGTCACGCCAACATGATACCCACAGAAGCTGCTATAGACATGTATGCATATTTCCAGGGTAAATTCGCAAAATATAAACTCTCTTCCTCAAAGACAAAACCAAGACATTTATTCGAACACCAGAAAGCCAAATCCATCACAGTGACAAAGAAATCTATACACATTATCAATGCAGGGAGCACTGGCTTCCCACTGTCAGGCCTCCCCACAAACAAGCTCCCTTTGGCAAAATCACTCCCTCTCTCACTCACACTAGCTGCTTTGCCTCAGCTCTGCCTCACTCTCTCTCAGCTCTGCTCTGTCTGCTCCACCCCTTTTCAGCAAACTCCTCTCACCATGAGCTCCATGTGACTCAGGCTGTGGACTCAAAGCAAGGTCACATGGGCCTATTAAGGGACGGGGAAGATCTTCAAATTCACTTACCATTATAGTCATTGACATCATTTGAGAAACAGCTCCAATCTATTGACTCTCAACCTGTAGGCTGGGATCCCTAGCTAGGCTCTATAGAACTATTCTCAAGGGACTGCAAATCAGCACATCTACCCACTATGGTCTCTATCAGTCTGTTAAAGACTTCACGTTCTCACAGAATTGTCTCAGGCTCTAAGGAGTGAAGTGACTTGCCCAGGATCAGACAGGCAGCTTATATCAGAAGCAGGAATTGAACCCTAGTCTCTCTAGTAACAATATTATTATAATCTCTAACATATAGCTCTTTAAAGTTTGAGAACAATTGACATCTATTGCCTCTTTAAATCCTCACAACAATTAGGTAGATATTATTATCCACATTTTCTACACATGAACACACTATCTTCTTACACCTTACTCCATGACCACCTATTCTTCCAGTGACCCTGGTATCCTTGCTGTTGCATAAACAGAACACTTGATCTTTTGGCTCTGGATATTTTCTCTGACTGTCCCCTATTCCTGAACTGTTCTCCCTCCTGATCTCCTCCTACTGGCTTCCCTGGCTTTAAGCCCCAAATAAAATTCCTTCTTTCACAGGAAGTCTTTCTCAGTTTCTTTTAAATCTAGTGCCTTCCCTCTGTTAATCATTTCCTACTTATCCTGTATATAGCTTGCTTTGTATATATTGATGTTGTCTCCCCCATTATACAGTGAGCTCCTTGAGGGCAGGGGATATATTTTGTCTCTTTTTGTAACCCCAGAGCTTAGCATAGTGCCTGACACATAGTAGGCACTTAATAAATCTTTTATTGACTGACTGGTTGGAGCTGAGAGTTTAAGAGACTTTCCCAAGGTCACATAGCTAATAAGTCTCTGAGGTCTGATTCTACCCTCAAATTTCCTGACCACATAATACTGAGCTATAGCAAGCACAAATTAAAATATCTTTTTATTTTGAAGGAAAGATCTAAATCCTTCAGCCAGGACATTAAGTCCTTTTCTGAGTTTTCATTTGAATATGGATGTGAATCAGCATTCTCAAAAACTACATCAGCAAAGAGAAAAGTCTAGTTACCTACCAAGATGGAAAAGGTTGGAGTATAAGCCTCTCAGTGAGCTCTATGCCCATCATTAGACAGTAACGCTATCAAGGTGAGAGACGTTCATCCATCAGCTGCTGATGGTAGCCACAGAGGTAGCATTGGCATGTAATTCCTCCTAACTTTGCAATAGAGCAGGATACTCTTAGTATGACAAGAAATTCCCCTTATAAAGAATTGGCTCTGGGGCTTTTTTTATACATTCCAAGTACTTGGAAATACTTTTTTTTTCTTTAAAGAACAATTTGTTCCCCTTTCAAGGTAGAAAAAGCATTAGTAAATATATGACTCTCTTGCTATCAATCAATCAATAAACATTAATTATTTGTGCTAAACTCTGGTAATAAAAAACAAAGCAAAAGACAATCCCTGACCTCAAGGAACTCACAATCTAACAGAGGAGGAGACATGCAAACAAATATATACAAAACAAGCTATATACAAGATCAATAGGAAATACTTAAAATAGGGAAGGCACTAGAATTAAGAGAGGTTGGGAGAAGTTTCCTGTAAAAAAAAAATGGTATTTTAGTTTGGACTTAGAAGAAGCTAGATAAGTCAGTAAGCAGAGGTGAGGAGGGAAAGCTTTCTGGGCATTAGGGACGGTCAGAAAAAAAATGCCTGGAACAGAGAGATGGAGTGTTTTGTTTGTGGGACACTTAGAGGACCACTGTCATTAGATTGAAAAGTATGTATTAAGGTGAGGTGTAGAAGACTGGAAAGATAGAAATGAGCTAAGTTAAGAAGGACCTTGAAAGACAAACATTTTGTATTTGCCCTTTCAGGTGATAGGGAACACCAGAGTTTATTGAGTAGTGGAGTGATGTGCTTGGACCTGTGCTTTAGGAATATCATTTTGGTGCCTGGAGGATAGATTGAAGCAGGGAAAGACTAGACGACCGGCAGATTCATCAGGTGATGGCGGCCTGCACTAGAGAGGTTGCAGCGTAGAAGGAGAGAAGGACACACCTTTTAGTTTAAACAGTTTACAGAGGACACACCTTTTAGTTTAAACAGCATTATTAATATTTTATCCATCACTTTTCTAAGTTTAGAAAATCAACAAAATAATAAGTCAAGCCTTGCTACCTACCATTCGCAGATTTCTGAGATCTAAATGCTCGTACTGGAAATCTAATCATTGGTTTTCTAGAAATAGTACTAGCTGGCTTTAGCACCCTGCTAACTGCTTCCTTTCCTTTTAAAAAACAAAAAGAAAGATTTTGTTTTGTGCCCTAGAAATATTGCCTCCTATGGCAGTGTAAACCCTTTTTAATTTTGCTTTTCCTTCAAATTTACTTTTAATATTTTTCCAGTTAATGAGTGTTTATTTTCTTTGCCTCCTAGCACCTTCCCTGCCCCAAGCTGAACAATTAAAAAAAGAATAAATCTTTCATAACAAATATGCATAGTCAAACAAAACACATTTCTATGTAGAACATGTTCAATACAGTATATTATTCTGCATTTTAAGTACATTACCTCTTGGGCAGGAAGTAAAGCAGTATGTGCCTTATCTTCCTTCCTCGGAAATTGTGGTTTGCCCCTTTTTGATTTTGCAAACTTATCAACCTTGGTAATGCCACTGGACAAAAAAAAAAAATTTATATATAACATGGGAGTAGGCTGCTTGTAATCAGGGAATATTCATTTTGCATAAATATTAGATAATACAACAAATTCTGGGACAGTGTCCCTGAAAGATTAAAAAAAATTCCCAAAAGTGAGTGAAAACAAATTATTTTCTTTGTAGGGGGAAGTGTTTTAAGTTGCAGAATTTGAGCTAAATGACTGGGTATCTAATTCCATTAAATCCAGGACTAGACAGGAAAGTCTGATGACTGAAACAATAACCACGATGGTATAGCATAGGAGTACTAAACTTCATCGTCTAGTACGATAGACCTTAAACTGACTTGTACAAAGTGCAACCCAAGCCTTTTAAATCTCCTTCATTTGGGGAATTCCTCCTAGGCTTTTAATAATTTCCACTGCCTTTCTCAGAACCTTTCATCCTATTCCCTCAGCCCCATCCTTCCCCATCCCACCTCAACTTTCCTTCAAGTGAAAGTGAAGATAATATATTGGATTCAGATCAGTTCAACCAGCACCTGCAAACACAAAAATAAAGAGGCCCCTGACCTCAGAGAGTTTCCTTTCTACTTGGGAAACAGAAAGGAAAATACATAATTTGAGGAGGGGTGGGAACACTTATTACTAGGGGAATAAAGGCAAGCTTCCTGTAAGAGGTGGCCTAAACTGAGTCTTGAGAGAATAAAAAAATTTATATGAGTCAGAGGTGTAGAGAAAGAATAAGATTCTTTCAATATATCCCCTCTACCTGAAAATCTTTTTTTTTTTTTATCCTTTTTTTGAAGGGGAGGAAAGAAGAGTAAATATATCACTCTTTCTTGGTATTATCAGAAGAGATAAATATACTGCTCGGAAGCACCTTTTTTTTTTTGGTGATGCAAATATTTCCCTCTAAAATCTTTTTGTGGGTATATTTTCTCTTGGCATAATTTTCACTTTGGAATTTATTTTTCTCTCTTCCACTACCCAGTGAACTATCTTATAAATTCCAAGATTGTGATGGAGCCGACTAGAATGGTATCTGGAAAGCTGATTGTTAAATTTTCAGTGTGATCATTTACACCTCTGAAACAGGCAAATACTACAAGGCAGGTTTGACTTATTGTTCCTTTGATTGTCTAGACTTAAGGAAATGATGGAGAAAATGTTAATAAATGTAATGTAAATTGAACTTAAAAGTGTCATTTCCTCTGTAACACCAGTTAAGCACTTTACCAGCACACCCTTGTATGTAACCAAAATATTAAAGTAAAAGAGAAAAAACGACTTGATAAAATTAACCAATACATGAAATGAGTCTCATGACATCCAATGTTTCACACTCACAGTTCCCTACCTTAGTAAAGGAAAGGGGGAGGTAATGCAATTGTTTTCATTCTAAAAAAATTCTGAACTTAAACACTAAATAAAATAACTATTTCCACATACAGTGTGGAACAGGACAAGGTTGTACACGAGACGATGGGAACATCTCCCATTGCTTTTCTTTCAAAATACATAACAAATTTAACATGTAATTTTCAAAGCTCTTTTGCCTGTCTGAAATTCTTTCGGATCCTTTTTTTTTTTTTTTTTGGTAACCTTACCCCTACTCACCTCCCTTCTCTCTTTCCCTCCAGCCCCTTCATTGAAAAGAAAAGCAAAACAAAACCCTTGTAACAAATGTACAGAGTAAGCAAAACAAATTCTCCCACTGGTCATGCTCCAAAATGTATATCTTAGTCTACAATGCAAATATGTTCAACAATGTTCCCTCTTCTTATTGCTAAAAAATAATGTTATACCATCTCCCTCTCCTTTTTCCTTTTTATAAGTTCAACAAATACCTTATTCATATTAAAAAGAAAACAAAAAACACTTGAGGATGTTTATTCCATTGTATAGCCCAAGAATTAGATACCATTATTCATTGGACCTTTCTATGACTGAAAATAATGATCATCTACAGAAAGTTTTCTAAAAATTTTCAAGATGTTTATCTAAAACTCAATGAACACATGTATTAAGGATTTACTGTTCGCAAAGGGCTTTGTGCTAGGTTCTAGGGATACAAATACAATAAAACAATCCTTTCTCTTAGGGAGCTTATTTCCAAAGGGGAAATAAGTGTATATATATGTATATGTATGTGTATGTATAAGTATGAGTGTATGTGTGTATGATGTGTATGTATATATGCATATATATTCTATAAGTACTTATTAATCTAAAAGAGCTAAGGACTTGGTAGTTTGGGAGAGGGGACAGGAAAGCCTTTTTGCAGAAAGTGGTGCTTGAACTGAGTCTTGAAGGAAGAGATGCATTCTGTGAGGTAGGCTTAAGGGTGGATGGGGGGAAGAGGGGAAAGAGACAGAAGACCAGTTTTTCTGGATTTCATAGCACAGGAGGGGGAATAATATACTGGAAATAAAGATAAGTGAAATGAGAGGTTGAGTTTTTCATAAAAATGTAACATTATATTTAAACTATAGAAAATTCAATAGTATTTGGGTTAGCATCATGGTGTCAGGAAGTTTTTTAGAGATCCCCTGTCATTCTAGGCAGACCTGGGTTTGGATTGTGTGAGGTCTAGGACCACTAGAACCAAAATATTGTAGCAAAAAATAACTTTTATTAAAGGTAATGAAGATTTAATGGAGGAGTTCACACACTACCCAGTGGATAGAAGTCCCAGGCAAAAGGACACAAAATGGTGTCCCATACAGAACCCCTGCACATATCACTGGCTTGATGCCAATGAAGGCTTCAAAGAGTCCATGATGTTCCTTTTATTCAGATTGCCCTTAGGATGGCAACCTAGAGAGTCCCACTGGTCTTGCAGGAAGCTGTTAAAAATAAGACAGGGCTTCTGGTCAATGCCTGACTGAGTAGGTGCTGACCAGCCTTAAAAAGCCGTAGCTATTACGGGTGAAACCAAGAGAGAAGTCCATTGTTCACCTTATCTTTCATGATAAAGTCTGACAAATTTCTTGTCTCCTGTAACTTCCAGTACCACAGTTTGATGGCAGAGACATAAGTGTTTCTGGAACTGTTAGAGTGTAAGTAAGAGGGGGAAGAGGAAGGGAAAGGGTTTAAAGGAGAGCAGAAAAATACAAGAAAAAGGGAAGAGAGAAAGGAAGTTTGAGGAAGAGAAAAGGCACTTAAAAAAAGCTAAATTGTATTTGACAGAGTTCTACTATGAGATCCTACCACTGATAGGTAGCCTTTATTTCGAATAATCATAAGGAGTGATGTAGTGGATAGAGTACTGGGTCAGGGAGACCTGAGTTGAGATTTGGCTTCAGATATCTAGTAGCTGGATGACCCTGGGCAGGTCACTTAACCCTGCTTCCCTCACTTTCCTCATCTATAAAATAAACTGAGGAAGAACATGGCAGCTCACTCCGGTATCTTTGCCCCAAAACCCCAAGAGTCAGATACAAACATAAAAAAACTCGAAGTGGTCAACAAATCGAGTCCCTGACTGTGTAATTTAGCACAGTGCTTCTAAAATTGTAGGTCTAGACTCCAAATGGGGTTGCAAAAAAACCCAACAAAAACAAAAAAACTGGCAACAGTAAAAGGTTTCTGAATGCACAACATCCCAAAATTAATTAAAAATTTAAAGCGTAATGAATCCAAGGTGTTTCTTGAAGAGTTTTCCCAAGTTGCATCGCGTAACTTCACGTCTGCCTTGGTTTTGAAAACAAAGCATTTGCCCTTTGCAGTGCACCACCAATCAATGCTGCAGAAATGGGAAAAGGGCTCAGGAGTGGGAAAAGGTTAAGAAGCCTTGATTTAACTTACCTTTTTTGACCTCATCCAACTCTCACCTTCTCTATTTACCTTACGGCAACTCCCTCCCTGGGATGACCATTCTAGGAAGGGCCCCGTCCATGCTTTGCCTTACTTGCCCATCCACACTTGGACTCTCTCTGGAATTCCATGCATTTTCCTCACCAGCATTGCCCAGCAAGTGCCTTTTCTCTCCACTCTTTCATTTCACTTCCTCCTTTGCTTCTTCGGTTGTGAAGGAAAGACAACCCTGTTATAGGAATGTGTGTGTGTGTTTTATTAAATACACCATTCGTATGCAAACAAGACACTAAATCTGACTGAATACTCTATTTTGCATGAGCCTGAATGACAAAACGTAACTCAACTACTCTAGTTTATCACTCTGCCAATAAACATTTAAGTACCTACTACTGGCTGATGCCAGAGATAGAAATACAAGTTAAAAAAAGACAGTCCCAACCCTCTAGGAACTGATCCTCAGCTGGTGGAAATACACAAAAGAGCTAAAAGGCAAGGAGGTGGGGAAGAGGAGGAGGGGAAGGAGTCAGACCATTTGTGTGTTCAGTCATTTGTGTATTCAGGGGAGTGAAGTGAAAAAGTCTGGGAAGGAAGACGTGGCAAACTGTGCAAGGCTTTAAGTGCCAATCTAAGGAACTGCATTTTATCCTAGAAGCAAGATTATTAAACAAGGGATGAAACTATTAGCTGATCCCAGCACTTGTGTGGAAAATGGTTTGGATCAATCAATAAACATTTATTAAGGGCCTACTATGTGCCAGGCACTGTGCTAAGAGCTGGAGAAGGGAAAGTCTGGAAGTAAACTCCAATTTCACCACTCAGTGAAAGGTGATAAGAACTTGAACTAGGACGATGGCGCTGTTAGACTGAGAAGTAGTTGAAAGACAAGTAGTGGAAGAACCAGGTCCCAACAGCATCACAACCTCTGAGAATGGAGAGTGCTTCTAGGAATACAGGGTGGGGTCAGTTTGTCCAAGGCTGCAGACAGGTCAAGAGAGAGAACCAACAAGTGACCACTGGATTGAGTAATCAGATGTAATCTTGGAGAGAGAGCAGTTTTAGTGGAGCCATGAGATCCAAGGCCAGTCTACAAGGGGTTGCAAGGTTAGTAGGAGGTAAGAATAGAGAGCAGGAAGATCAGGAGGTTTCTATGTAGATTTTTTTTAGGAGTTTGGTTTTGAAAGGGAGAAGAAATGTGGAATAATAGCTTTAAGAGATGACAAGACCAAGTGGATTTTTAAAAGGAGTTTTAAAGAGCTATCTGGAATTGTTCAAAGGCAACAAAGAAGGAATGAGTAGATGATGACAGAAGTTAGGTGAAGTGGATAGAAAGCTGGACCTGGACTCAGAATCTAGCCTCAGATACTTACTAGCTTGTGACCTTGGGCCAATCATTTCATCTCAGTTTCTTCAACAATAAAATGGGGGTGATAATAGCACCTTCCTTTCAGGGTTGTTGCAAAGATCAAACGAAATTATATTTGTAAAAAGCCTGGCACATAATAGGTCCTCTATGTGTGTGTGTGTGTGTGTGTGTGTGTGTGTGTGTGTGTGTGTGTACACATATATATACACACATATTGTGTGCTAGCTATCATTATTAGATAAGGTGAGATTGAAGATGAGAGAGATGAAATTAGGCAGGGACTGGGTTTCTGAGTCCAAATAGGAGGGCTGATCTTGCTAATAAGGACCACTTCATTAGAGATGGAAACACATAAAAGAGAATAGATGATGATATAGAAGAGTTTTGAGGTATTAAATATAAGAAAAGGAAGAGTTTATGATGTTTGGGCAACAGATTATAAGATCTAGACCTAGAAAGGATGTCAGAGGCTATCTAATCCAAACTTCTCATTTAACAGAGGAGGAAACTGAGGCACAGGAAAGTTAAATGGCTTGCTTAGGGTTGTGCAGGTGGTCATGCCTTTTCTGTCTCCAGAGTTGGTCCTCTTCTCTCCTCTCCTCTCCTCTCCTCTCCTCTTCTCTCCTCTCCTCTCCTTCCCCTCTCCTCTCCTCTCCTCTGCTCTCCCCTTCTCTTTTCTCTCTTTCTCCCTCTCCATCTTCCTCTTCCTCTCCCTTTATTTTCCTTATCTTTGCTGAGAGAGACAGAGAGCAAAGTCATTTAAAAGGATTAGTGAATGAAGAGAATGTTTTATTTGAATTCAGCTGTGCCCAACTTGGAAAGCTCCATGACTTAGGAGTTGGCCAGCAAGGATGAGGAGTAATTAAAAATATTACAGTAGAAAAGTCTATGGAAAGAACTGAGAATGTAGAAAACAGCCAATGAAATATAATTTCTTCTTTTCATGATGGTGTTGGGGACAAGTGTAGCTAATTTTGCATAACCATTTTTCATTGTTTCAAGCAAGGTGTCTCACCCCAGGAAATGATGGTCACTTAAAAAAGAGAAGACATTTATAAAATGAGAGAGAGACAGAGAAGAGATATACAGAGAGGGATGCAGAGAAAGAGAGAAAGGACAAATATTAACATTTAACCTGAAAAAGATGTGACTTATGAGGGAGGATTGCTGAAGGATTGTCAGCCTGAGGTATTGAAAAGTGTTGGATCTGGAGTCAGAAGACACCTGGGTTCAATGGCTATCTCATGATGGATAAGTCACTTAACCCAGGGGTGGGGAACCTGCAACCTTGAGGGCACATATGGTTTTCTAGGTCCTTGGGTGCAGCGTTTGGACCGAGTCCAAGTTTTACAGAATAAATCATTTTATTAAGGGATTTTGTTCTGCAAAGTTAAGTCCTAACCTCTGTAATGTCCTCTTCTGCAAAGTGGAGATGATCAGACAGTACTAGGTAAACAAATGTATGTTTCTAGTACGTATGTATCTAGTGCTACCGTAATGGAATTACCAATGTGCTACTTTGAAGGGCTCAAAAAACATTAACAAAATTCATTTGGAGGAACAAAGAATCTAAAATCTCAAGAGAAATAATGAAAAAAAAAGAATAAATCAAGAATACCACTACCATGTCAAAGTATATTGTAAATCAAAACTATTTTTTACATATTAGGTAAGCAAGATCCAAAAGCCAATGAACGCAGTATCACAGTGTTCAATAAGCCAGAGAACATAAATTACTGTGTAAGGGAAGTAAGATGCTGTCCATAAAGACTACTGGAAAACTGGAAAGCAATTTGCTTAAAAAAATGTTTAGACAAACATCTAAAAGCATCTATCACAATAAAGTCCAAATGGATGTTTTGCTTAAGTACAAGTGATCACATCATAAGAAAATTAGAAAAGAACAAAAGGTGGCACCTTTTATAGCTATTGATAAGGGGAAAATTCATAATCAAACAAGGGATAGAGGTGATCATAAAAGACAAAATAGACGATCTTGTTTACTTAAAATTTAAGTACTTTTTTACAAATAATATTAGTAAAACTGGAATGAGAAGAGAAACTTGGCTGGGGAGAAGTCTTTGCATTAAGTTATCTCGAATTAAAATCTGATAGGGTATATAAGGAATTGATGCAAATATATGAGACAAATACCTGTCCTCTAATAGGAAAATGATTCAAGAATATTACCAAAAAGTTCTCAAAAAAAAAAATTGCAACGTGATTCAATGAAATTACCCAGTAGACCTCAGTCTTCTACTCAACCTATTTTTAACCTAATTACTTTCCAGTTTTCTCACCTCGAGGTTTCTGAGGTCAATCTAGATCAGCAACTAGATCAGAACACCTTTCTCTGGGCTTCCACACCCATGCTCAGGAATTTCTTCATCTAGCTCACCACACAATACCCCCTCTTAGCTCCTGACCTGACTCCCAGGGGACTTATCTCTGCCTGTCCCTACGTTATGGGCCTTCACATCCCAGTGATGCTATTTTTTAAAATACTGTTTTTCTTAAACATGAAAAAAAGTGTTTCCATATAGATATCTAAACCTATAAAGATGATTCTATATGAAATATTTAATCACCATTTTATAGCACTTGCATTTTTTAAAGTATATAATAAATTCTACACATTACTTTCAAAGCTGTCCTGTTTGTATTTCCTTCCAAACTTTCTTCTTTGCAATTAAAAAAATACACACATCAATGGCTCTTTTTTGGGGGCATTGCCACAATTAACCTTCCTCTTCCTACTCCTATCTGTCCCTCCAATAAAAAATTGAGAAAAAAAATCTCTTGTAACAAATCAACATAGTCAAATAAAACAAACCTCTTCAATGGCCATGTCCAAAAATGTATGTCCACTTTTTTCATCTTGAGTCAATCACTGTTCTCTTGGGAGATGGCTATGTGCTTCATCATAGGTCATTTGGAGGCATAGTTGGTCATCGCATTAGAGTTCTTAAGTCTCTCAAAGCTGCTTTTATTTCTTTATGGTGTTGTCATATAAATTGTCCTGCTCACTTTACTCTAAGTGAGGTAATACTACCTGGGACTCTTTGAAATAATCTCTTTTGTCATTTCATTTGGTGCAATAATATCCCATTACATTCATATGTCTCAATTTCTTCAGTCATTGTTCAACTGAATGAACACTCCTTTATGTTCTAGTTAGTTTCTTTGCTTTTTTTCTTCTTAATTTCCCCTTCAGGATGAGGAACTGTGTTTTGCTTGCCACTCCCCTTCCCTATACCAACTAATTTTCTTGATTTATTTCTGTACCCAACTGTTTGTGGGTGTGTATTGGAACCTCCTTTTGTCTTTCACATAAGAGTGAGGTTCATATGATATCCTTCACCCCTTTCTCCATGTTTATTTTCTCTACTTCTCACTAAAGTCAATTAAGAGGAATGATAAATTCCCTTCTCTTCTTCCTTCTTATATCACTGTATTCCTTTTACTCTCCATTTTTTTTCCTCTGTTAAAACACTCAGTAGAGTAGCAATTTACCCCCCAGGTCTTCTGTTTTTCTCATTTACCTCCAATACCTGTTAAAAATATCAAAATTTTTAGGGTCACTTGTTTCTTGTCACCCAAAAAATGTCAACATTACATTATCTGCCCTTTCCAATTGCTCAAATAAATTTAATTTTCTAGGTTTCTCTGAACTCCTCTTTGTATTTCAAAGTTGCTCTTCAGCTGTGCTATTTTCATCAGGATTATATGAAAGTCTTTCATTTGATTGAAAGTTCTCCCTCCATTCCCAGTCCCTATAGGATAATATTAAGCTTCACAGAGCAAGTTATTCTTGCTTGTAAGCATGTATTTTGCCTTTTGGAATATTATAAATGATGAGCTATTTGGATTAAAAAGGAGAAGGAAAAAAGGAGAAAGAACAAATTACCAGCACCAAAAATAAAAGAATTTACAAGTGAAGAAGCAATAAAGGATATCGTTAGAAGCTGTTTTGACCAACAAAACTGGCAACTATAATGAAATAAAATCAATAATGACAAAAATATAACAAAATTAACAAATTAATTAACAAAACAATTAACAAAATTAACAGATTTTTAACAAAACAATTAACAAATTAACAAAACAAAAACAAAAAAATCAAAATTCAGAGAAAGAAATTGAACAAGTCGTAAATGAATTTAAGAGAAAAAAATCCCAAGACCAGATGGATTCACAAGTAAATTTTATCAAATATTCAAAGAATAATTACTTCTGATACTATTTAAACTACAAATTGTTGTTGCTGCTTGTCTTTCATTTGAATAGATCCAATGACATTGAAAGAAAGAGTGGATTTAAGCGAGGCAGAACCAAATGGCAAAAGAAGGCATCCTACTAAATTCTTTATAGGACACAAACATAGTCTTTTTATTTTACTATTTGCTACTTTATTTTTTATTTGCACTTAATACTATTTTTTCCCAATTACATCTAAAGATAATTTTCAACATTCATTTTTTGTAAGATTTTGAGTTCCAACAACAATACAAGTCATTTCCCAATTGATAAATGGTCAAAGGATGTGAACAAGCAATTTTCAGAGGAAGAAATTAAAGATATCTATAATTATATGAAAAAATGCTCTAAATCACTTTTGATTAGAGAGATGCAAATCAAAACAACTCTAAGGCACCACACCACACCTATTAGATTGGCAAACATGACAGAACAGGAAAATGACAAATATTGGAAAGGATGTGGGAGAGTCGGAACACTAATTCATTGCTGGTGGAGTTGTGAGCTCATCCAATCATTCTGGAGAGCGGTTTGGAACTATGCCCAAAGGGCTACAAAAATGTGCATACCCTTTGACCCAGCAATATCGCTTCTGGACTGTATCCCCAAGAGATCATAAAAATGGGAAAGGGTCCCATATGTACAGAAGTATTTATGGCAGCACTCTTTGTAGTGGCCAAAAACTGGAAATCAAGGGGATGCCCATCAGTTGGGGAATGGCTGAATAAATTATGGCATATGAATGAAATGGAGTACTATTGTGCCATAAGAAATGATGAACAAGGAGACTTCAGAGAGGCCTGGAAAGACTTATATGATCTGATGCTGAGTGAAAGGAGCAGAACCAGGAGAACTTTGTGCACAGCGATGACCACAGTATGTGAGAGTTTTTTCTGGTAGACTTGGATCTTCATAGCAATACAAGGACAAACAAAAAAATTTCACAGTGTTCTTCTAAGGCAAAATGCCTTCCACATTCAGGGAAAGAACTATGAAATTCAATCGTAGAATGTAGCAGATCATTTGTGTGTGTGTGTGTGTGTGTGTGTGTGTGTGTGTATGTGTGTGTTATGTTTTGGTTTGTTATGTGATTTCTCCCATTTATTTTAGTTCATCTACACAGCATGAGTATAGTGAAAATGTATTCAATAGAAATGTATGTGTAGATCCTATATAGAATTGTATGCCATCTTGGGGAGGGAGTGGGATGGTGGGGGTAGGAAAGGGGGAAAAAAATCTAAGTTTTTTGGTAGTGGTTGTAGAACATTAAAAAAAATTAGAAACACAAAGATGTTAAATTCAGCTGTACCTATGGTTTTGATCTTTAATTTATATGAGTAGATGGTAATAGTCATTTTTATTGAGAAATAAAATTGTATCATCAACTTAAAAAAAAAAGATTTTGAGTTCCAAATTTTTCTCTCTTTCTTCCTTCCTCAAGACAACAAGCAATCTGATATAGGTTACATATCTACAATCATCTTAAATATATTTCCACATTAGTCATATTGTGAAAGAAGAATCAGAACAAAAAGGAAGAACCACAAGAAAGAAAAAAATAAAAAGAGAAAATAGTGTGCTTTCATCTGCATTCAGACTCCATAGTTCTTTCTTTGGATGTAAATAATATTTTCTATCACTAGTCTTTTGCAAATGTCTGGGACCATTGTAATCCTGAGAAGAATTAGATATATCATAGCTGATCATCTCACAATGTTACTTTGACTGTGTACAATGTTTTCCTGCTTCTACTCATGTCACTCAACACCAGTTCATGTTTTTTGAGCATTTTTTGAGACAAAATGCTCATCATTTTGTCTTTGTTTTATTTAAATAGTATTTTATTTTTTTCCCAATTACATAAGAAAAAAATTTTTAGCATTCATTTTTACAAGGTTTTGAGTTTCAAATTTTTCTTTCTTCCTCCATCCCCTCTCCTCTTCTGAAAATAGTAGACAGTTTGATATAGTTTATACATGGGCTATCATGTAAAATGTATTTTCATATTCACCACAATTGTGGAGGAAGAAGTTGATCAAAAGGAAATAAAACCATGAGAAAGAATGAAGTAAGGGAAAAAAATATGCTTCAGTCTTCATGCTGAGTTCATCAGTTCTTTATCTGGATATGGATACATTTTCCTTCATGAATCCTTTGTACTTTGTCTTGGATCATTGTGTTGGTGAGAAAAGCTGAGTCATTCATAGCTGATCATTACATGATGTGCTGATACTGTGTACCTTGTTTTCCTGGTTCTGCTCATTTCACTTTGCATCAGTTTGTACAAGTCTTTCCAGGTTTTTCTGAAATCTGCCTGTTCATCATTTTTTATTATCTGATAGTATCCCATTACATTGATAGTCCACAGTTTGTTCAGCCATTCCTCAACTGATGGGCATTCCCTCAATTTCCAATATTTTGCTACTATGAAAATGGCTGCTATAAATATTTTTGCACACATTGATCCTTTTTCCTTTTTGTTGCTCTCTTTGGGATACAGATCTAATAGTGACGTTGCTGGATCAAAGGGTATGTGCAGTTTGGTTGCCTTTTGGGTTTAATTCCAAATTGCTCTCCAAAATGGGTGAATCAGTTCATAGCACCACCAACAGTGCATTAATATCGCAATTTTCCCACATCCTCTCCAACATTTACAATTTTCTTTCTTTGTCATATTAACCAATCTGATAGATGTGAGGTGGTACCTCAGAGGTGTCTTAATTTACATCTCTCTAATCAAAAGTGACTTATAGTACTTCTTCATATGCCTACAGATATATTTGATTTCATCTGAAAACTACCTATTCATATCCTTTGACCATTTATCAACTGGAGAATGGATTATATTCTTATAAATTTGACACAGTTCTCTGGGTGTGTGTATGTTCATCCTTCAATGCCGAAGAAGACCATGCCATCAGAGAAATAACGGCATGACTTGCATTTGACTTTGGTTTTTTTTGAGTGAGGGAGGGCTGTGCAGGTCACCAGCCTCACTTCTCCTCCAGAGCCATCTGAATCTGGTGGCCAGATATTTATCAGGATGATTGGAGATGACCCAGGATGAGGTAATCGGGGTTAAGTGACTTGCCGAAGGTCACACACAGCTAGTGAGTGTCAAGTGTCTGAGGTGAGATTTGAACTCAGGTCCTCCTGACTCCTGTACTGGTGCTCTGTCCATTGTACCACCTAGCTGCCCCCACACAGTTCTCTATAAATTTGAGAAATGAGGCTTTTACAGAGACGCTTGCTGTAAAGATTGTTTCCCAGCTTTCTACTTTCCTTCTTATCTTGGTTGCATTGGTTTTGTTTGTACAAAAGCTTTTCAATTTAATATCATCAAAATGACTTATTCTATATTTCATAATGTTCTCTATCTCTTGTTTGGTCATGAATTCTTTCCCTCCTGAGAGGTAGGCTATTCCTTGCTCCTATAATTTGATTGCTTCATTGTCTCTGGTGTCTTTTAGCAAGATGTAGTTTCCTTCCTTATTTCTTTTAATTAGGCCTATTTTTGCTTTTGCTTGGTCTGAGATCAGAATTGCCACCCTTCTTTATTTTTGTTTTTTACTTCAGATGAAGCATAATGGATTCTGTCCCAGCCCCTTACTTGTACTTTGTGTGTGTCTTTCTCCTTCAAGTGTATTTATTGTAAGCAATATATTGTAGAATTATGGTTTCTGAGTTATCTGCTTCCATTTTATGGGACAGTTCATCTCATTCACATTCACAGTTATGATTGCTACTGGTGTATTTCCCTCCATCCTATTCTTTCTCCTATTTGTCCTCTCTCTCTTTTCACTGTTTCCCACCTAACCAGTGTTTTCCTTCTGTCTACCACTTCCCTGACCTTTACTTAATCTCCTCCCCTCCTACTTCCTTGGTGGATAAGAGAAATTTCTATATTCAACTGATTGTGTTTATTCACCCTTTGAGGCAATACTGATGAGAGTAAAGTTCAAGTGATGTCCATCATCCACCCTCCCATCTTCTCCTCCACTGTAACAGATCTTTCTCACCTCTTTATGTGAGATAATTTACCCCATTCTACTTCTCCCTTCCTTCTGCACCCAATGTAATCCTCTTTCTCATCCCTTAATTTTTTTATGTCATTCCTTCAAATTCACCTAATACCTATATCGTCTGTCCATGCATATCCCTTCTATCTGTACTGTTAGCTATATAATTTTTAAGAGTTATAAGTATAATTTTCCCATGTAGAGATGTAAACAGTTTAGCTTTATTGAATCCCTTATGTCTTCTTTTTCTTTTTCACCTGCATGCTTCTCTTGGGTTTTGATATTGGAGGTCAAATGTTTGATTTAGTTCTGGTCTTCTTATGGATGAAATCTTTCTATTTTATGATTGACCATTCCTCCCCCACCCCCCTCCCTTGGTGTATTACACTTCATTTTGCTGGGTAAGTGATTTTTTGGTTATAGTCCTAACTCCTTTGCTCTCCAGGATATCATGTTCCATGACCTCCAGTCCTTTCACGTTGCAGCTGCCAAGTCCTATGTGATCCTGATTGTGACTCGTTGATACTTTAATGATTTCTTTATGGCCACTTGTCATATTTTTTCCTTGACTTGATAGTTTTGAAATTTGGCTATTATGTTCCTTGGGGTTTTTACTTTGGGATCTCTTTCCCGAGGTGATCGGTGGATTCTTTCAATGCCTATTTTCCCTTCTTGTTCCAGGACATCAGGGCTCTGCTCCCAGAGAGAAACAGGCATTGTCTTTGGCTTCCTGTGCTGATGGCTGCAGGCTCTGACTGTTAACCTGGTGTTGCACTGATGTTGTCCTGGGGCTCATGATGGACCCTCCTGTCCGATGCTGGGGTGATGTAGGAGTTGCCTAGTGCTGCTGGAGGCCTTAGGAGTCTGGCAGCTTACCTGGTGCTGAGCAAGGGTCCTAGTGGTGGTGTCTGGCATGTGCTGAGGCCTGGCAGGGTGTATCCCAGAGGTTTCACTGAAGCAGGTGGGGTCAGGCCTCTGGAGATTGCCTGTTTGCTTGGGGCTATGCTGAAGCACATGGAGGTGTGGCTGCTAGAGACTGCCTGTCTGCCTGGAGCTACCCTGAAAGTTGATGGGCAGGTGCTGGCTGGAGGCTACCTGTTTGCTTAGGCACTGCTAGGGTAGGTATTTACCTGTTTGCCCAAGGCTATGTTGAAGTAAGTAGAGGCCAGACTGCTAGAGGATGCCTATTTGCCCAGGGCTACACTGAATGACATGGTGGTTCTTAGATTCCCCTGGCTATGCTAAGATGTGTGTGTGTGTGTGTGTGTGTGTGTGTGTGTGTGTGTGTGTGTGTGTGTGTGTGTGTGTGTGTGTTTTGGGGGAGGCAGTAGGGGGTCCTAGTGTTGGTGTTTTCCTGCTCCAGCATACTGGGACTCAGGATCTCCTGATAGTTTGCTGAGGTGGGGCTTGCTGGGATGTTTCCTTCCTGTCCTGGGCTGCACACCCCTTTTACCCAAATGAGATAGAACTTCCTTGCTCATTCTCCAAGTTTCTTGGGCTAAAAGATTGCTTTAGCCCTTCTTTTTGCTGGTTTTGCTGTTCCAGGATTTGTTTTGGGGTTCTATTTTATGGTTGTTTGGAGGTAAGGATGGGAGTATTGTGGAGGCTTACTGCCTACTGCACCATCTTGGCCCCCAAAAGTCCCACAATTCCCTGCTCATCATTTCTTATAGCACAACAGTATTCTGTTACATTCATATACCACAACTTGTTCAGCCATACCCCAGTGGATGGGCATCCCCTCAATTTCCAATTCTTTGCCACCACAAAAAGAATTGCTATAAATATGGGTTCTTTTCCCTTTTTTAATGATTTCTTTGGGATACAGACTTAGTAGTAGTATTGCTGGATCAAAGGTATGTATAGTTTTATAGATCTTTGGGCATAGTTCTAAATTTCTTTCCAGAATAGTTGAATCAGATTACAACTCCACCAGCAATGCATTAATGTTCCAGTTTCCCCACATCTTCTCCAACATTTATAATTTTCCTTCTCGGTCATATTAGACAATTGGATAGGTGTGAGGTGGTACCTCAGAGTTGTTTTAATTTACATTTCTCTAATCAGTAGTGATTTAGTGCATTTTTTTATATGACTAATTAATTAGATTAATTAATAAGATTAATTTCTTCCAGATATAGTCTTAATATATAAAACAGGGAGAATCAAAACAAAATTAAAATTACAGGCCAATATCCCTAATGAACACTAATAGAATTTTTAAAAAAATAAAACATTAGCAAATATTTAGCAAAGAGGCTAAAAAACCCCCACAATATAAAGACTATACAGTATGACTAGGGTGAATTTGTATCAGGAATTCAAGGTTGTTTTAGTATTAAGAAAACCATAAACTGAAATAACAATGTTAATGACAAAATTAAAAAGCTATTGACAAAATACAACTATTTCTGTTAAAGACTTAAGAAAACATAGGAATAAGTGAATCTTTCCTTAAAATGATTTATAGTGTATTTCTAAAATCTAAAGCTAACTCATATATATCAGAAATTAGTCAGAATCCTTTCCAGTACAGTCAAGGGTAAAACAAAGATGTCCATTGTCATTTCCTTTTCAACATTGTGCTAGAAATTCTGGTTGTAGAAACAAGGCAAGAAGAAGAAATCGAAGGAATAAAGATGAGCAATGAAGAAACAAAATGATCGCTTTTTAATAGCTGATATGATGGTGTACTTAACCCTAAAGAGTAACTGAAGCAGTCACTTCAGTAAACTTTCATGATATAAAATAAACCCATACAAATCATTATTATTTATGTGTAGTACTATTAAAACACAGAAGAATGATATAGAAAGAGGAATTCTATTTAAAATAACTGGAGAAAAATCACCTTGCTTTGGGCATAGGATTTGCAATGGTTCCCCTCTCCCTTGGTTTTTTGTTTTGTTTTTTCCAAATTAATCTTTAAAGTAAAAAAAAAAAAAGACAAAACTACAGAGCATATAAAATACTTGTGAAACTACTTACCGACATGCACAAAAGAACTAGTATTTCAAAGGTCTTGTCTTCAAAAGCTTAAAACTATACTGAGATCTTTGGGACACTGTAAATATACAACTACAAACCACTGTCGACAGAAATAAAGACAGATCTAAATAATTAGAAACATCTTAATTGTTCATGGATAGAATGAGTCAATGTAATAAAAATGTCAAAACTATCTAAATTAATTTACTTATTCAATGCCATGGCATACAAACTACCAAAAAAATTACTTTAGATTATTAGAAAAAATGTATATTCGTCCTTCATTGTGAAGAAGACCATGCCATCAGAGAAATGATGACATGGCTTGTACTTGACTTTGTTTTTGAGTGAAGGAGGGCTTTTAGAAAAAAATAATAGAGAAATGAATATGGAGAAAAGAAGTTCAAGAATCTCAAGGGAAATAATAAAATGTGAAGGAAGATGGACTACCAGTGCCAGATCTCAAAGTACTCTACAAGGCAGTAAATTTTGAAACAATTTGGTCCTAGTTAAAAAGTGGAGAGATTTATCAGTGGAACAGATTAGTTATATAATATACAAAAGCAAATGTATTAATAGCCTAGTTTTTGATTAAAAAAAAAACCACTACAAATCAACAAAACTCTACTACCGAAATAAGAACTCACTACTTGATAAAAACTGCTAGGAAAATTGACAAGTGATATGGAAGAAAAGACTTGGGCCAACACGTCACCCAACATACTAATATTAACTCCAAATGGATACATTTAGGTATGTATAAAAGTCAAGTCATTCAACAAAATTACAAAAACATGGAAAAAATACCTATCAGGTCTATGGAGAGAAGAAAAGATCATGACCAAATAAAAAGATAGAGAGTATCATAGGATAAAATGGATTATTTAGACTATCTAAAATTAGAAAGGTTAAAATTAAGTTAAAAGGGAAACATTGAACTGGGAAAAAAATCTTTGCAGCAAATTTTTCTGATAAAGTTCTTATTTCCAATATATGTAAGGAAATGAATCAAAATAATTAGAATAAGAACCATTGCTAAATGGTCCAAGGATATGAGCAGGCAGTTCTCAAAGGAAAAAACCCAGCCTGTCTATAACCATATGAAAAAAAATGCTCCAATCAAAGAAATGCAAGTTAAAGCACATCTGAATTTTATCTCATTTCTGTGGGATTAGTAAAGATGCTAACAAAGAAAAATGAAATGTTGGAAGGGATATGGGAAAATAATCACATTTATGCATGGTTGGTGGACCTATGGATGGGTATTACCATTCTGGAAAGCAATTTGGAACTAAATGACTGCTAGGCCTATACATAAAAGAGGTTAAAGAACTAGGAAAGGATACTATATATACAAAAATATATCTAACAGATCTTTGTGTAGTGGCAAAAAAACTGTAACCTAAAAAGTTACCCAACAATTGAGAAATGACTGAACAAGTTATTGTATCTAAATGTAAAGGAACAATCCTTTAAAACGCTTTAAGGAATGAAATAGACAATTTGAAAGAGACATGGAAAGAATCGGATGAAGTGATTAAAGTGGAGGAAGCATAATCAGAAGAATAATTTATACTGTAGCAGAAACATTATCAAAATAAATAATTTTGAAGAATTTTGTAAAGTAGTAAAGTAGGAAATGAGCAGAAGTGGAGCAATTTGTATAACAATGACAATGTACAGAAAACTAGTTTTAAAAACTGGTAAGAACTATGATTAATTCAACGACCATCCATGATTCCAGAAGAATATTTATGATAGAACATATTATTTATCTCTTGACAGAAAGGTGATGAAATAGATAGATTCATAGATAGTATATATAATTATAGATAATATTTATTTATACATATACATACATATATGTACATATTTGTATATAGCTAGGGGGGATTTCTTTCTCTTTTTGGGGGGCTTAATTTTACATATTATAAAGAATTTCCTCCCTTCCCCTTTTTTCAGTGGTGTAGAGGGTGGGAAAGAGAGAAAATAATTTTTTGTTATTTAAAAAATACTTTAAAGTAATATTGGGGGCTACAGTTGTAAAATATTGCGTATACTTCCAGATGAGGATTCCAGTGACTCTGAATTATTTGTCTCAGAACTGTTTTCCAGGTCAATTTTATCTTAATATCAAATATCTTTTATTTTCTTCTATTTTCCCAAATTTTTGATTTTATTATCATATTTTTCATTGATTCGTGGAGTCATTGACTTCTGTTTGATTGATTCTTGTTTTCAGCGAGTCCATTACTTGTATAAGATTCACCACTTACCCTTCCAAGTTCTGTGTTCTTAGCCTGAAGTCTGTGAATTTGTTTTGTTTTGAATTTGATAACTGTATTTCAGTGTAATTGGTTTCCTTTGTAATCTGTATTTTGCTTTATGCCTTTAAAATATTATTCTGAGAAGTGGCTCATAGGCTTCAACAGATTGTCAAAAGATTACAAAAAGGGTTACTACTGTTTTAAGACATCTGTTCTTCCAAATCTGGGACCATATCCAGCGCCAGCCAGTAGAGGGCCCTGCAATCTTCCCTTGATCAGCTGTCCAATCCCTACCCTGTGGCTGGGGTGAAAGTTCTTGAAACTGAGGCTGCTACCTTGAGGCTGCTGATTTTTGATTATAGTGGTATATGCCTGGAGATATCTGCACTTCAATCAGACCAGACCCCCACCCCCAGGCAGTCAGGTCTTTCCTAATATCCTCCCAAGTTACTTTAGGCCATACACCTGCTTCACCAAGACTTTTAATTATTTCTGTCACTCTAAAGTTCACTTTGAGGCATTATTATATATATTTTTGTGGGGAATTTGGGATAGCCAGGTAATTTCCTGCCTTATCCCACCATCTTCTCGGAATCCTCTCATGTAGTACTTGTGAAAAACCCATTTTCTTCTTTGAGACTGTTCTTGTAGTAATGAAATTATTTTCTACTTCTAGGATGGATTTTTGAGCATCCTTAGGACTGCAATAAGTGTCTTTGTTTTGCTTACATCTCCAGCTTTAGCTCCTGAATTAGGACTTTGTACAAAGGTCAAGCTCCAATCCCTGAAGCAATTTGGGGTGGGGTGGTTGGCTCTCCTTAATCTTATCCTAAATCACCTGAGCTTCACTAACTCCCTGGGTTAGTTCCTCTTTGATTTTTGAGGTTCAGGATACTAGATTTTCAGGGCCCTCTATTTTATCTCAGGACAGAGTAGTAGGGACCTGGGAGTCCCTGGGAGTTGTGTTTTTCTGGCTTCCAAGGTTTCTTCTGTCAGTTTGTGACCATGATGGTAGTTTCTGACCATTGGGGCTTTGTTAGAGGAGCATTCTGATGTTTGCCTCTGAACACAGTACCTTGCAGGCTATACTTGTGTCTTCCTTGTCTCTGGACATTGTTGGAGGCTGCTGACTTGTTGATCTGTTTTGGTCCTGTACCTCTCCCCATGCTGGTTCGTGAATGGCTGACTTTTTTGTGCAGTTCTGGAGTAGAAGAAGCCACTTACCGTAGTTTTTGACTCTTAATTATTATTCTCTTACCTGTGATTTTTGCTCTAGTAAGTATTTGGGAGATGTGTGGTCTGCCTCAGTTTTAGATGTTGTCATGTCCAGATGCCCCAGTTCCTGTGATTCTGAACCCCCAGCTGCCAAGGTATCAACCCCATCCTCCAGCCCCAATTGCCTGCTTCATCTCAAGTCTTTCTTTCCAAACAGCAGAAGATGGAAGGAGTGAAAAAGGAAAATATTTAGGGTCAAAAGAAATATTTTCATTATATAGCTAAAATTCCAGGGCCCTGTTCAAAGGATAGTCAGATCTGAAGTAGAACAAAACAATAAATGAACCCCTGACTTGTAGTATCTGCTGATTCCTGAGGTATAAAATGCTCACACTGAAAATTTAGCAGTACAATCCTGATTTCACCTTCATTTTTAATCTGATCTCAGGCCCACCATTATACTTTTGGCTCTCTCCATGCCGTTTTTCTTGCTTTCCAGTCTCTACTTTTGTCTTCTCATCTCACTTCCTTTTACCCTCTACTTTCCAATTCTACTTCTGGGAATAGTAATTAAATCACTAGTAGCATTCCTGATGAGGAAATCTTAATCAGTTGCCCTATTGATACACCACCTGCATTTATAGAGCATTTTAAAGTTTGCAAAGTTCTTTACAAATATCCTCACAACAACTCTGGGGGGCAGATGTTATTGTAATCATGCCCTTTTTGCAGATGAGGAAACAGAAGCAAATAGAGATTAGTTGACTTGTCCAGGGACATGCAACTAGTAAGTATCTGAGGCCAGATTCACCATCAGTTCTTCCTGCTTATGAGTCCAGTGTTCTTATCCATTGCACTACTTTTAGTTATCACTGTTTCTTACTACCCTGTCCGAAATATCTCATCCCTGGCCACCATTCTTTTGTGTGTGTGTGTGTGTGTGTGTGTGTGTGTGTGTGTGTGTGTGTGTGGTCTTCCACCATTAGAATTTAAGCTCCTTGAGAGCAAGGGTTGTCTTACTTGTATTTATGCCTCTAGCCCTTATCACAGTGCCTGGTACATAATATCTTATTCATTCATTCATTCAAGATAATATAGGTATTTGAAAGAATAGAGTTCAAGTGTGTTCACAGGTGAAAAGAATAACAGGGTAGCTCATGCAATGAATGTCACAGAAGAGCTTGAAGAGACAAGTGTGTGAGCTAAGTGGGTAGAAGCCAGGGATGGGCAAGCTGGATGGACTCCCTAAAATTCTTGAACTCATGTAGGTGGCAGAACAGGAGTGGCTATCAGTATCATTCACAACAATAACACAAGCACCAACATGCCTGAGTGATTGTGGAGGCCAGCTCTGCAATGTGTTAGGATACACCCATAATAACTGACCAGGCCATTTATCATGATTCTCTTGTACTCTGTGTATAAATTATACAATTCAATAATTCACTTTGTAAGATCAAAGATTTTTGTCTTGGAGAAGAAAACATGCATTTATGTAGTGCTTGGGAGGTAGGTGCTATTATTATCCCCATTTTATAATTGTGGAAATTGAGGTAAAGAGAAGGTAAGTAACTTGCCCTGGAATTATAGAGTTTTTTAGTATCTGAGTTCTCTCTGTCTGTCTGTGTTTGTCCTTCATTTTCGAAGAAGACCAAGTATCTGAGTTAAGATTTGAACTCAGCGCTTCCTGATTCCAGGCCCAACCCTCTGTATACTGCAGCATTTAGCAGACTCAAGGGAGCTTAGAGGTCATCTTGCCATCTTCTCTTTTACAGATAAGGAAACTGACTTTTAAGCCTCTCCAGGAAGTAAAGGAAAAGCTCTTTCCCCTCCAATGCCTTTAAGTCACTGAGGAGAAATTGGTTTTCATTTTTCACTGGTATATGATAAATTAAGGAGTTTTATCTATACTTGGTTTCTCACAATATTGTAAGAAGAAAACTTTATTATCTCCATAATGATTTGAAGAGGCATTTTTAAAGAAGTACAAAAAATAAGATAAAACAAGACAGTTTAAAGGCAAATAGTTCTTTGCATTATAAAGATGATGGGTTTGCCTTTGCCATTATCATCTTCAAGCATAGCGATGAGAAATGGAATTGCCTGGTAAAATTTTTTTCTTTTTGGTAGCAATCAGGGCCACACAGCTGAGGCCCCAGGGCCTTTTGATACCAGGCTGGTGCTCTATCTACTATACCACCTAGTTGCCCTGTAAATTTTTTTTAAAATAGTAACAATAGTGATTTTGCTTGTACTATCCTGCTGCTCAGATACTGCCTCAGAATAGAACTCTGTAGGTCTTAGACTGAGGGAAGAAAGAGTTAAATTCAGCAAACATTTATTATGTAACTGTTATGAGCAATCCACCAACAAGTCTTTATTAATCTACTTTATTCCAAGCATTGTGCTGGAGTCCGGGAATACAAAATGAAGCAATCTGTTGCCTGAAGTTTCTATTCTATGAGAGGCAGGGTAAGAAAAGAACTTGTGCCCACATTTTTTTCCAGGGCAAAGGAGCCCAGGAGGACACAGCAGATGCATCATGCTGTTTGAGTAGGGCACGGGTGAAAAGCAGTATTTGGTCATGTGTGTCCTTTGCTTTTGAAGACAGACCTTGGCAGTTTCCCTCCTCATGCATCTGTCATGCCTGAAGGTGAGCAGAATAAGTAGGCTGATAAGGATGGGAGCAGCCCCAGGCCAACTGGGAATCTGGGAAGATGGAGGAAGGAGTGCACCGAGAAGACTGGTGATGACTTCTGAGACCCTGCCTGACTAGGACCAAGATTATATTTAAGGAAAAGTGTCGCATGGGTTCTTAACCGCGGGTAGACGGCAGGGGACGCAGAAAACTGAATGAGGGGGGGAAATGACATCTTTATTTTCACCTTCTAACTGAAATCTAGCATTTATTTATTGACAAAGGCAATGAATGTAATTCTGCCCATAGACTTCATCAGACTGCCAAAGGTGTCTATGACACAATAAAAAGGTTAAGAACTCTTGACCAGGGTCAGATTCCAGGAAAGAGAAGAATTGGCAGAGCAATTGCTGGAGAAAATCCCGAAGGCGGGGTAGGACTCAGGGAGGTGGAAGAGAGGAGTAGGTGGGACAGTGAGGAGTCGAGGATCATGAAACTGAGAAGAGCTGGAAGGAAATGGGAAAGAAAAGGCTCTGTTCCCCATGCGTGTGAAGACAAGTCCCAGGAGAAGGAAGTTGGCTGCAGGTGGACAGCGCCCTGGAGGTTGGAATCCCTGTTAAGTGGGGATTGCTCTGTTTTCTCCACTGGGAGGAGGAGAAGGAGGCTCTGAGAGACGCGGCGAGCGTCCAGTCCCGCAGGACTTCCCCGCCCTGGGCATCACACCGGCCTACGGAGAAACGCGGATTGCCCAGACGCGATGAGAGTGCAGCTCGAGGTAATACCAGACCCTTGGAGGGGAGGCTGAGCTGGGCGGAGGGAGGACTGAGGAAGAGATGGGTGTGCATCCCCAGCGGAGCCAGAGGAATAGTCTTCCTAACTTTGCGGCTTTCCCGCTCAGCTTGGAGTCTGGCAGCGAGTGACTGACAGCAAAGCTCGGGGAGGCAAGGGGAGAAGGGTCAAGTCCCGGGGTCCGAGTGCCCACCCCGGGATCTTCCAGCTTGGGTCCGAGAAGCGCGCTGGAAACCAGATGCTGGGGTGGAGAGAAGACTAAGCACTTGTCAGCGTCTCTGCTACAGTAGCGATTGTGGGTTGTCAATTTTAAGTCAATTTAGGCAGGTCCTCACTTATATCAAGAGGTACTAATTATAAGGATGATAATGATGACATTTTGCTTGTTTGGAATTCGAAATTCGATTCAATTTAATATTTATTTGGTTTTGAGTTAATCGAAGTGGAGCGGTGGAGAGATCCCCCGATCTGGAGTCAAGGGCTTAAGTTCGAATCCCATGTTCGGAGTTGACTAATTGTGCACTCAGCTCTCCGGGTTTGCTTTCCCTCCTCCTAATACCCTTAGACTCAGAATAGTAAAACTAAATCTTAAGAGTTTATTTCGTTAAAGTCCAGAAATGTCATACCATGGAATCAATGCTCTGCTGCTAACAAACTGTGATCTCTCCGGGCCTCAGTTTCCTCACTTGCAAAGTAAGATTCCTTCCAACTCTAACTACCAGCGCTATAGCCCTTACTTGGGTGAGGGTATGGTGTCCCCATTGTAAAGCTAAACCACAATAAAAGATGTTGCAGTCGGATGATTTTCTTAAGAGGTCAATTAAAGCAATAATCCATAATCTAATTGATTGATAAGGTGTGCTCCTGAAGTCTGGAAATCCAGCCCCACAAATGCAGGCATTTTTCCCCTTAAGTTACGCGTGTATGCATAATGTATACATATAATATAAATAGAGAACACATAATACTTTATGTATACAGTACTTCATTTATATGCGTAACTACATATTTTTGCACCTGTGATTTCTTTAATATGGGAGCTCTCCTTCCAGAAACTCCCTCTACTTGAAATACTTGAAATATACTTGAAACTATTATACAGTTCAGAGAGTGGCATGAGGTCACTATGAGGTTTTAAGTGATTTCCTTAGGTTTTTGCAGCCAGCCAGAATGTGTCAGAAGAACTAGGTCTTCTTGACTCCTGGATCTCTACCTACTATCCCAAGCTGTCTCTCACAAGACTGGACTCATGCAAATTTTCATATTTATGTATATATGAATATTGATTATGGATTCGAGATAGATTCCCTAGAAATAGGGAATTAGGGTTGGCTTTGTTTTCGATGTCACTCCTCCTTTGTGAAATCTTTGCTGAGATTTGTGTTTGGAGGGGATATTTGAGATTTCTCTACAGTTGATAAGGGTTTGCTCACGTGGCTCGGATGGAATGAGAGCCAACTCCCTCCCCCACACACACTTTATTATTTCTTCTGCCATTGTTTCCTTAAGATCCTTCAACGTCTCTGACTCAATGGCTAATAGACCCCCTGAGCTGTCATCTGATCTGCTGACTTAATCTACAGAATCTTGGGACTGGCCAGCTGACATCACCACCTGTCTTTTCTGTCCGCTCCTTCCCTTGTCTCCCAGCTTTAGCACATGGCTTGGGGCTGCCTTGTGATACCATTCAAGTCAACCTTATTCTGTTCACCTTCAGGCGTGATCAGCTACTTGGGGTGGAGACTGCAAAGGTCTCTATTCAAAAGCAAAGAACACAGTCTTGTAAATAGCGCTTTTCACCTTTTTAGAGCTTTCTTTCATGTGTTAACTCCTCCCAATTGGCTACACATACATGTGAGTATATATATAGAGAGTATTACATGTATATACACATACATATATAAATGCATGATCTTTATGCTTTTTTTCCTGCAAGAATAGGAAATATGTTTTTGTATTTGTGGGGCTGGATTTCTAGGTTTCATGAACATACCTTATCGATTATGATTTAATTATTTATGGATTAAATATGAATGATTGCTTTAATTGACCTCTGAAGAAAGCTGTCTGACTACAGAGGGACTGTCTTGCTTTTTTGCTCATATTCTCAGGATGTGGTACATAATAAATAATTAATATTTTTTATTTATTCATTCAATCACAGGCACTATTTTCCAAGTAATTTTCTTAACTGGAGTCTTTGCTAGGTCTCACAGATTTCATTCCATTTTTATTTTAATAATTGAATTAGGGCTATATGCTATCCACGAAATCTTTTTAAAAGGCATGTTTTATATTGCACATATAAATGTGTGCCAAACATTTAAATGCTTTGCAAATATTATGTCATTTGATTCTCACAACAACCCTTCAAGATGTAGGTAGCTGTTATTAGTTCCATTTTGCATTTGAAGAAACTGAGGCAAACAGAAGTGAAGTCACATAGCTATTAAGTGTCTGAGATCAAATTTGAACTCAGGTCTTCCAGACTCCACACTCAACATTCTATCCAGTGTACCCATTTAATTGCCGTTGTCCATAAAATATCAAAAAGATCCAGAAATAGACTTTAGTTGTTCTTGGAAGTTACTTCCATGGAGGATTTATGGAGAGATGTGGAGAAAAAAATGGTTAAGAATGAGAAAATATGGATGGGTTGGAATCTGCATTGATGGAGAAGGTAGCCACAGGTATAAAAGCACGAAGTCAGCTTTTTTTTTTAAATAAAAATTTACCTAAAAATAAAAAACAGCAACAAAATTCAACTACCTCAAAAGCTGCCTATCAATGCCATATTTTATCCTTTTATGTAGTATGTCATAAACCTCATTTCCTTTCTAGAAGTCATAATCCTTTCGATAACACATAATTAAGCTTCTAGGGTGCAATATAAGATTTTATAGAACATTCAGAGAGTAAATGGTTCAGGACAAATTCCAAGAAGGATGAGGTACTACTTGAAAAAATTTAAATTGTAAACCAACTCACTCTGATCCTTTCCAGTTTCCAATATAAAGACAATATAACACCCAGTTCAGTTTTTGAGAAGGCTTGGAGAGAGTGTGGCTAGCAAGGTAAGGAACATTCCATGGGGAGCCAGGCTGAGATATTTCTCTTTTATCTCAATGGCTAACTCTCGTGTCTAGATAGAGGTGAGGCTTGCAGCATTATGTGAGTATCGTGATTACTGCCCTTTCATGACTGGATTGTCCTTTCTGCTTGTTTTTAAAATATTTTTTTTACATATATGTATAAAACTGTGGGTGTATAAATGTAAAACCTTATATATAGTTCTGAATGTATTTCCTTCCTACTCCACCCACAGGAAGTATTATTTACTTCCAATAAAATATGGAGAAAGAAAAAAAATAAATTCCACAAAACAAAATTTAAAAGTCTGTTTTTATATGTGATAGATACTACAGACTTAAGCCCCAGCTTTTTATTTTGAAGCTCACACCATACCTGGAATTCACATTGGAAGTGCCTACCTGTCCTGTAACCTCTCCCTCTGATTGGATGATTCTTCCCAGAAAGGGAGATATTTAAGAGAGGGGGCTGAGGCAAGCCATGTCTCATTTCTCTCCTGGTTTACCGCTCTGGATTTCCCCTACAAATCTTCCACCTTTCTGTTTTCTCTCTTTCATCTTCCTTTTCTATGTAGTCTTCCTCGATTAGAGGGTAAGGTCCTTGAATGCTTCTTGACATTGTTTTCCCATCTTGGCAGAGAATTGATGTCGCTATCTTCCCATATCTCTTTTTTTGGAGCCAAGTTTGGTTACTGTATTTTTGCAGCATGTAGTGTTGGTTGCTTTGCTGTTTCCCCCTTCGCATTGTCTCAGTCTGTGTTTGTGTTCATCCTTTTGCTGATTCTGCTTACTTCACTTTGTATCTTACCATGCTAGATTGTATTCATCATGTTTATAATATTTTGCATAGCCCTACCCCATTTAAATCCAACTCATGTATAAAGTTATGGTATCACCTTCCAGATGTCATGGTCCTTTTCCAGAAGGAAGGATAAATAACAAGAAAGTATTTTCCTTCGTATGTGGACTGCACTCTCCTGTTTCTGCCTAGTAGAATTCTTAGTTTTCTTTAAAGTCTAGATCAAGCTCTACCTGCCTCATACTGGGGCCTTTCCTAATCCTCTCCCGCCAATAACTACTCCCTTCTCAGTACTGAGTATTTATTTTTGTAAATGCATTGTTTCCCTGATGGAATGTTGGCTCCTTGAGGAACTCACTTTGTCTCTGTATTTTCTGGGCTTAGATTGTACTAAACACTTAAAAATGAATTTTGATTAATTGATGGCTAGAAATTACCTACCCGATCTTTGGGATCAAATGTGAAAGTGTCTTTTTAAACCCTTTCACCTTTGGGGACCAGCTTCTTAGTCTGCCAAAACAAATAGAGCAGTCTAGTTAATCCTTAAAATCCTTTTCATCTCTCTATAAATGCAAAGGAAAGGAAAAGGGAGTCCTTTGAACTCACTTCTGGAAGAAGTAGGAAGGCATTCTATGTGTTCTCTTGCTTTGTTCTGGATCTAGTTCTGTTGATAATTTGGAAAGTTAGATGGGTTTGGTTGAGATGGAAAAAGTTTCAGAGATTGCAACTTAGAGACAAAACTAGGGAAGCACAGAACTCAGCTAGAGTTTGGCTGGCTATAGGCAAACTTTCCTTTCCCATTTTGTGGTGCCATCGATATGAAATTAATTCATTGTTATATTCAAATGAATATTATCTAGGGTAAACTCTCTTCCTTACTTTCAAACCAAGCCAATAAAGAATTTAAAAGAACCATTCATTGGTATATAGAAATATATATTTTTTCAATGCAAAACACCGGGTTGGGAATTTAGCTGTATTATTAATTATAGTTATGTTTATTATATTTAATTAGAGCAAACCCTAAAGCAAGCCTTTTTAACCTGGGGCAGTGAACTTGAAAAAAAAAAACCCAACTTTGATTGCATTTCAGCATAATTGATTTGTTTGGAAATTTTATGTATCTTATTTTATGCATTTAAAAACATTCTGAAAAGGGTCTCTAGTGTCACCAGATTACCAAAGGGGTCTGTGACACAGAAACAGTTAAGAAATATCTACTTTAAGATTATAAATTGCAGAAAAGATACTGATTGGATTGAGTAAAAGAATTTTCTAATCCAGGCAGGGTGTTCCTTATCGAGGAAATCACAAATCCTCCCCTTATCCATTCCTAGACATTAGGGAGTGAGGCAGCCATGCCTAGTGGACTGAGTAGATAAGACTTAAGATACTGCAACCCAATCTGACTCTGGGCAAGTCATTTGCCTCTAAGTGTCCCAGGCAACTAACTCTTTAAAAGGATTATAAATTGCAGAACAGCTGCAGAACTGCATTGAGAGAGGGAATTTTCTCACTGGCGGTTCCCTTTATCAATGAACTCTCGGTCCTGTTTCAAAAAAAAGAAAAAGATTAGCTTAACAAGAAGTATGGTATTTAGTAAGAAAGAAACCTGGATTTGAAGACCGAAGTTCAGTTAGCCCTGAGAGGTTTGGTGAGTCTGCCTGCCTCTACTTCCTCATCTACAAAAAGGGCATAATGACAGCTGTATTATGGAGGTCAGAGGGCTGTTAGGAGTTGTTTGTTGTTGTAAACCTTAAAACTCTTTTTAGCTGTCTGTTGTTGAATGAGATTGATATTTTGCCAGGCTTTCTGTACCTTTTGTCATTTTCTAGGGAAGGGGAGGCATGGAAGTAGCCTGCCTGACTGGAAACAGCTTGTTGAGCGTGGCATCATGGGCAAATGCCCATGGATAGTACCTTTATGTTACTAGGGCAATATAGACTGTTTTCTCTTTATTTCTCTGGAGAGCTGAGTATTTTTATTTCTGAATAATATCTTCACTGCATAGTATTTTTTTGTAATTGGGCCTGTGGTGGTTTTTTTGTTTTTTTTTGTACGTTTGTTTTTTGTTATAGAATATTCTCTGGAACTCTGTATCAAAACAGGTATCTTCAACTGCTCTGTAATTCATAGGCTGAGAGAGCTGCCTGGGGGGCACTTAAGGGGTAAGTTATTTGTCCAGTACTAGAAGCAGGACTTTCACTGACATCCTGCCTGCTCATCTCACTCCCTACTTCACAGACACCGGAATAGGGACTGGACCTGTGATTTGATTGGCATGGGGAGCTCCCAGATGAAGAAGGTCCCTCTACCAATTCAAGCTGGCATAATTTATAATCTCAAAGAGTTGCTTTGAGCACTGAGACCTCAAAGGACTTGTTCAGGGTCACACAAAGTGTTAAGACTTATTATGTCTTCCTGGTTCAAATGCTAACTTCTTTCTGCATGCATCCCTGACTGTCCCTAGAAGCAGTTAGTAGGAAAGTGGATAGAGGGCTGGGCCTGGAGTCAAAAAGACTTGAGTTCAAATATAGCTTGAGAAACTTCCTGGCTGTGTGATGCTGGACAAGTGACTTAACTTACATGTCTTAGTTTCCTCTGTTGCAAAATGGGAAGGATAATAGCACCTACCTATTGGTTGTTGTGAGGATCAAATTCGAGAAAACTTGTAAAAGTACTGGGCACAGTGCCTGGCACATGCTACATTCAGAATGCTTATTCTCTTTGCGAATTCCTAATACATACGAAATGCCATCACAGTGGGTTTCTGATAATTATTTACAACAAAATCTTGTTTATGTCAGAACTCTGCCATGTATGATTTACCCCCGTGTCAAAGTGGGCAGCAATAGAATAGAGTTTTAAGAACTCTAGAGTAACATCTTTGCTTCAAAGATCTGTGTGATTTTTTTTTGGGGGGGGGGTTAATATGAGTACTTCCTACATGATTCATAATCGTATGACTAAGTAGATCACTAATTTATGAATGATAGCTTAAAAGCTGGAAGATATCTTAGAAGCCATTTAGTCCAATTCTCTCATTTTAGAAACTGAGGGTTGGAGAATTAAAGTGACTTACTCAAGGTCATGACAGTAGTCAGTGGCTGAGCAAGGACTCACACCCATGTATGTACCCTCCCTTCAGATTCAGCCCTCCTTACATACTGCCAGGCTGTTTGCCCTCAAGGATTATTACTGTAATACTCTTTTCCCCTCCCCATCATCCAAACCGGTCATGAACCTCTTTTACTTGGTGAGGCTAGTCGTCTATTAGGCATGACATTCTTGCATGACTAATAGAAATGAAAATCACCCACCTCACCTTACCTTACCTTATGTGAGTGATACTGAGGTTCTGTCTACAAGCATAGATTGCCACTCCCCCATCCCCCAAAGCCCCTCACTTTGATTCAGCCATCCCTGCTATATCTCCTCCCTGTAGTGGCTAACCTTGAGAGAACTGTCTACAATGAGTCTCTCCACTTTTTCTTACTCTCTTTTCAACTCTGTAGTCTAGTTTCTAACCTCATCATTCATCTGAAACTGCTCTCCAAAGTTACTAATGATTTAATTGCCAAATTCAGTGGCATTTTCTCAGTTTACATCTTGACCTTCTTGACCTCTCTGTAATCTTTGACACTGTCTTTGGTAATCCTTTCTTGGTTCTCCTCCTACTTGTCTGACCACTGCTTCTCACTTTTTTTATTGGATCTTGAAGTCAGTCCCGTTCACCTCCAGGCTCTTCCCTGGTCTCTTTTCTGTTTCTACTATTTCTCTTAGTGATCACTTTGGCTCTCATGGTTTTGCTTATTATCTCTACACAGATGACTGTCAGATAACCTTTCCTCTGAACCCCAGTCTCACATATCCAAGTACCTATTTAGGGTGTCCTGTAGACATGAAGGTACCTGTGAGAGGGTATGATATTGAAGTTTGGAAAGTCAAGAGGCATTTGGAGGAACTTACTACTGAGAGAAGGGGATCAGCATGGTGGAGGACCAGCATGACCTTTTTAAAAAAATGCTAAATACTGAAATATTTATTTAAAATGGACAATTTTAATATTTAAAACTTCATGCTGGAACACTTTTAAAGAACCGACATCAAGAGGTTACATTGTGGTAGAAGCTTGGGTTGAACTTTGGTGGGCAACTCTTAAAGGTCTCCAAAAATCCCTTTCTTCTATGAGAATCATCATTATTATTCCAAGAGCTATTGCAGAGAAGCCAAAGCAAAGAATCGTTGATTGCAACAAGAATTTTTCAGGAATGTAGCCAACAGTAGCAAGTATGAAAACAATTAATCCAATTATGACCATTATTCCTCCAATGCAGAGAATGATGAGGGGTTTTCGGTATTTGGTCCAGAAAATTACTTCTTGCCTTGTCTGTTGAGAAGTATGTTGAGGAGGGCCCGATGGAGCAACAGCGTTGACTATACCCATCCTTGTGTTCCAACCAGATGAGTTTTTTGCTTGGTTTACTTTCTGGACTCCCAGGTGAGGAGAGTTAGCTGTGAGGGAGGTTTAAGGGTGGAACTGTAATTGGGGCCTGGTGTTGACTTCTGGAAAGGTCTGAAAAGAAGCAAAAATTAAGGCTTCACATCAGGAAAAGTGTGATCATTAGAACCATCCAAAAGTCATATAGACTTGCCTCTGGAGGCAGTCTGGAGGCAGGCTTCAGTCACAGGCTAGATGACTAAATAATCCATTAGTTAACTAACAAAGCATTTGTGAAGGACCTACTCTGTGCTGGATCATAGTCTCTACCCTCCTGGAGCTTATATTCTATTGCAGGAAATGAGTGAATATATGTCAATATGTTTGTATAATATAAGCAAAGTATATACAGGGTAATTTCTAGGAGGAAACACTAGTGGAGAACAGGATAGCATAGAGAAAATGGTTGAGTTGATAGGTGAAACAAACTAGGAATTCTAAGAGGTGATAGTGAGTGGGGGGTGGGGGGAACAGCCTGTACAAAGGGACAGAGACATAGAGCGAATGTTCTAAGAGAGGGATAGTAAGAAGACCAGTTTGGTAGGATTGTAGAGAGCTTGGAAAAGGGTAATTTGTAATAAATTTGGAAAGGTAGGCTGGAGTCAGGTTGTGCAGGATTTTAAATGCCACATAGATGAGTTTGGATTTGATCCTGTTGGCAATAGGGAGCCAGTTGGAGGAGTTCATTGAGCAGGTGAGTAAAATGGTCAGTCCTTTGTTTTAGACAGGAGTGTGCTTGGTAAATGTTTAACAACTGGCTCACCAAAAATAAAATAAAGGCTGGGAGGAAAGATAGTATGCTAATAACTAAGTAACAAATTATGTAAGGATAAATTGGAGATAATCTCTGAGGGAATACATTAGGATTTTATAGATGACTTTCAGAAGACAGAGGGAGGATAAACCTTGAACATAAACTGGCCCCCTCCCATCTATTTGAGTTTTGTAAAAATGAGTCTTTTCCCCACATGTGGTATTTTTATGGGACAAAGTGGACCTGTGTCCTACATTTTTCTCTCTATAGGAAAGAGAAGGAACTGTTCATCGACAAATGATTTATTTATAAAATAGGTCCACCTGGTGTTTTTCAGGTGTTTGGCCTGGATTAGTTAATCCTTTAGTTAATCATTCTTTGAGACTGCTACTGTCAGCCTCTGCTGTAGCTTTATAAACAAACAACCTACAGCAGGTTTTTGTCCTCTTCTTGCCTTGTTACCCAAGGTGGGTTTACTCTTTGACCTGATGGTAAACAAGTGAACATTGTTGGATTAAGAAATACAAGTTGTAGAAAGCCCTAAAATTCAAATCTTGGCACTATTTGGAATTCTCAGACCAGTCTCTTAAGGCAAATATAAACTAATTCAAGCTTTTAACTGTTAAGATCTTAAACAATCTAGAACAGAATTCATAGGCAAATACTAAGTAGCACAAGACTGGACCTTTCTGTCTGATTGTTTTGCTGGAGAGTTCTTTAACTTTATAACCGGTGACTTTAAGAAAGAAAGAAAACAGCTTTTTCACAGGGACTCCATCTTCATCTTTTTCACAGTTTGACAAATACTGTTATCATTCTAGTGCATTGAATACAGTGAAGTTGTATGAGAAATACCCTTGATAGACTATAAGCTTTTAGAGGGCAGGAAATTTTTCACTTTTTTCTCTGTATCCCCAGCACCTAGCACTGTGCATGGCACACATAGAGTAAGTAGGGTCTTAATAAATACTTGATGTCTATGTCAATCTATATAAATCTATCTATCTATCCATCCATCATCTATCTGTCTAATATATCTATGACATGGGGCATCCCATTTACCCAATGGAAAAACTTTTCTATAGTCTAGAATTTCTTTTTATAGATATCTATATCAAGCATTTATTAAAAGTACTTACTATGAGCCAGAAACTGTGCCAAGAGCTAGACACATATAAAGACAGGCAAATAAGACAGTCCTTGCCTTCAAGAAGATTACCCTATTGATGAATGAGCTTGTTAGATTTTTTTTAGCTCTCATTCAGGTTCTAAATTAAAGGATGTTATTTATTAATTTTTTTTTTTTATTCAAGAATATTTTTCTTTGCTGAGCTTAATACACTATAAATAGAAGCTCCCAATCTGTGGCTTCTATTTAGGTGACAGCTATCTCTGAAAACAGAGGAATAGCAAGACATAGGCCTATGTAATATGAATAAGCAGGAGTTGAAGAAATGTGGAAGATGGAACTCTGGGACTCAATTTCCCTTTCTGTAAAATGAGATTAGATCAAATGATTATGGTGGTCCCTTCCTGATCGCAATCCTATGCCTCTACTATTAGAGAAGGGAATCAGAGTATAATATCTGCTAATTCTTTTAAAATTACAAATAGATTGATTACCTGTTATCTGAGCAACAAACTGTGAAGATATACATGCTGAGAATTTGTTTATTTTGATAGATTTGAAGTCTGGTGCATGTGGTGCTTATAGTTGAGACTGTTTCAAAATCTAGTCGTATAGATTCACATGTTCCCATACCTGAACATTATTGTACAGGTCCTAGGAAGTTGTCATGACTTTTGGCTTGTAAGTGAATTCCTCAAAGTTGTCTTAATGAACATTTCTCTGTTGATTATTTATTTTGAATCAGTTTTTCAGCTTGTAGTTTGTATTTCATCTTTTAAAAGCCACTTGTTTATACCCTCTGGCTAGGTGGCATAGTAGAGTGCTAGACTTGGAGTCTAGAAGACTTGAATTCTGATCCTACCTCAGACACTTATTGGTTGTATGATACTGTCCCTTAACTGCTCTCAGCCTCAGTTTTTTCATCTGTAAAACAGGAATAATAGTATCTTCCTCTGACAGTTGTTGTGAAGAAAAATAATTTATTTCTATATCTCACTTTCTAAACTTTAGAGCATTATATAATTCTAGCTACTGTTATTATTGTTTATAGAATGATAGAATCTGATAGATTAGCACCACTTCACTGTAGATTTTAGATATCTCAATTTTTATTAGAATTGTTTAATGCAAAGACTTTCCCCAATCCACAGTTTTCCTTTTAATTCTGGATACGTTGATTTTATTTATGTATAATTTTTAAATTTTATATGATTGAGATAGTCTATTTTGTCTTTCTTAATCTGTATAGTTTATCATCCTTCCCCATCCATATACATTAAAATGCATATATATTACTTAATTTTTGATGGCATATCTTTTTAGATTTAGATCATTGATCCATATTTTGAAATTTATATGATACAATACACTTAACTAAATCTTGTTTTCTGCCAAAATGTGTCCTAGTTTTCCCAATAGTTCAGTCTGCTAAAGAGAGAGACCCAATAATTTCTTACATCATTGATTGGCTTACAAGAGCATTTGCTAATAGGTATTGCTAATCCAATTAGTTGATTTCAGTGTTGTAGTCAAAATGGAGCCTAAAAGAAATTTGATCTTACACATATTTGATAATGCATAATAGCTTTTGTTCTTCATAACATCAGACATATATAGCACACTTTAGTACACTAATGCACAGTTGTCAAACATGCATGGTGGACTAAATCAAATTAAAATACAGTTGGGAAATATTTAACAAAATATAATGTTAGCATGTAGATTTCTTTTTAAAAATTATATTTTATTTTATTAAATATTTCTCAATTATATATTTTTACTATTAATTAAAAAAAAATTTTGAGTTCCAAATTCTCTCCCTCCTGCCCCTTTCTCACCCATTGCATATGTGGTTTTTCTAAATACATATGTATGTGTATGTGTGAATTTATATATACATATATACATATATGTGTGTGTATATATAAACACAAAAAGATGCCCACAGGGATCCTTAGGATAGCCTGCTTGTCCCCATTTCTTTTGGAGTTTGATATTACACTTTTCTAAAGGACCTGTGAACTCATCCTAAGAGAAAGATTATAATTCATCTATACCTGCCCATTCTACCGAACTATTATCCATGTGTTTCCAAAAATTTACCAAAGAGGGTCCCCCCAGAATCCCAGAGCCCTTCTTTTAGTTCTCTTGATGTCACATGGATGGCTTGCATTGTTCTCTGTCCCTTAACTCTTGTTATGTGATTTGCCCACATTTTCCTCAGTCCTATTCCGATTCTTATACTTATGTATAAATTACCTGTTTGTAATGTGTTTTGTCTGCTTTTGCCCACTGTATTGCCATTTAGATGTTATGCATAATGTGTCACTCTTTGAGTTATACTCAGCTTTATTTTGTAGGAGTGCGCAGTATTTCAGGTGAAAAATACCCACTATTAAAGAGATTGGTGTTTGGTTCAGAGAGAAGCCTGGATTTATTAAACGAAGTGCACAATTGCCCAAAAGGGGTCCAATCTTCTCTCATCCTTTTCAACTCTGAACTCAACTAATTTTCTATTTTCAATGCCTGTTCTAAGTATGTGCATTACAAGACCAACTTGATGCATTGTTTATCCAATTGCATATCATAGTCTAGACCAGAAGTGAGGAACCTGAGGCTTCAAGGCCTCATGTGGCCCTCTAGGTCCTCAAGTGTGGCCCTTTGACTGAGTCCAAACTTCACTGAACAGATCCCCTTAATAAAAGAATTTGTTCTGCAAAACTTGGACTCAGTTAAAAGACTACACCGGAGGATCTAGAAGGCCACATGTGGCCTTCAGACCACATGTTCCCTACCCCTAGTCTCGACTTTAGGCATTCTTTTTAGAAAATTAATTTTTAAAATTCTGAGTTTAATGAGCATGTCCAAAATTGTATGTCTTATTTTGTACTTTGAGTATAACATCCAGCAGTCAGTAGTAGTATGTTTCATTCTTTCTGGAATACTGGTTGGTCATTGCGTTGATCAGATTTTACTCCCTTCAAAGTTGTTTTTCTTTACAATATTATTGTCATATAGACGCTGGTCTCCTGCTTCTGGGCTAGGGGCATTTTTAATCCTCTTGTGTTTTCCTTAGTGAGTAGTTAGCCCAAACTCTTCTGAATGATTATAGATCTTATTTATGAAACTCTGTGGCATTCGGGGGTTCATATAATCTACACAATGTCATCCATAAAACAGGAGCATCTGTAAGGCCTCACCAGCTATAAGAATTCCTTTTTTCCATCTGGATTCTTCACTGGACCTCCTTCATGACAATGGTGGAAACCTTTGGCAAGTCTATTTTTTGTCTTATACCTTGATTTGTATTAATATACTTAGGGTCATGGAGCAAAATTATCTTTATTGTTGTATCTTACAAGGAATTGTGTTGGATTTTGGCAAGTATGGCAGCCACGTGTTCGAGGGGAAGAACCTTTAGGATTGTGTTTTACTTGACTGAAACAGATATTTTGTTGTATTTAACACAAAATAAGCATAATGAGTCCTTTTTATCTGCTGTTCCTTCAATTGTGTAGATGTTCAGATGTGGTCGGCTATGGAATACAGCCTCTAAACATGAAATCTCCCCATACCTGAAAACAAGCAACCCAAAGGATAACTCAAATCTTTCTTTCCTTCAAATGTCTGTCTTCGTTCCCTCCTTCCATATTTCTCAGACTTATCTGTACTCTTGCCTTTCACTTCTGATTTCTTTAAGATCATAAAGCACCTAGATAAGGCCAGTGAGACCCTGAGAGTTTAACTGCCTTGAAATTAATCCTAGACCTTCAGACTCCAACTACAATAGTCTTTTCATTATATCATGCTGTTTTCCTTCCTCTTTTTTTACTTCCTACCTCTCCACTCCCTTCCTCTCCACCAAATTGATGTTTTAACTTCAGAGCAATTTTGGTCTAAACCAAAGCAATTGAATGAAAAGGAAAAAAATCAACAACAACAGAACTGTCTTTGTAGCCTTTCCTGCATTCTGACTGTGTTTATTTACCATGGGTTGGTACCTCCTTCAAACATGTTTGATAAGAGGAGAAAAAGAGACCTCTGTACTTGAAATCCTGTACAGGACTGCCACAATAAAGGCGTTCTTTACCCAATTGGAGGAACTTCTTATAAGCTTCCTTAAAAGATTATATACCTAAATATACTCATAGATACACACATATGTGTATATGTATGTATAGATAGACACATATTTTCATGATGCTTGGATTTGGTAGGCCACTGCTTACTTAGTCCTGTTCGATATACTTCAGGGTCTCCTTGAAGGCTGGTATACTTTTGTAATTCTTAATGAAGTCCTTCCTGATTGTCTTTATTGTATTTTAAAGAAGTACTATTAATTAATTGATACATATTGGTTTTGACACAGCAGACCTGCCCTCTACAAACTCACAATCACCTTTAAAGTCCAATCCCTGAGAATTATAAAGCAAAACCACTTAAAAGTGTGAATGCTATTAATAGTACATACCAGTTTTTACTTTCTTAGTTGGCTGTTACGGGAAAGACCGAGTACTTTCATCTAAACAATTTAATATCCACAGTATTTAATGTATTTGACTTAATATTAATTGCTGTTTAATGTTGTCTGTATTTACCTAGTTTTGGTCAGTGTGTTGTCTTTTTTCTCCCATTCTGTTAATCATTCCATGTTCTTCAGAATTCTGAATACTCATAATTCCTTAGAACACTAAGCCCATTCAATTCATATTCCTCAGTTTCTTCAGCCATTCTCCGATCATGGGATACCTAGTTTGTTTTAAACGTTTTTGCTGTTACAAATTGTGTTGCTTTTTTGTGCAGGTAAGTCTTCTCTTTCTGTCCTCAGTCAAAAACTATTAAATGCTTATGGCATACCATGTACTGTGATGATCCAAAGATAGTATTAGAATATTTGATTATTTAGCATCTTTGGGGTATAAATCCAGTAGCGGGATCCCTGGTTCATGAATAATGTAATAGTAAATGTCTATTTTGAAAAAGCAGCTAATTCCAGTTATAACAATTGTTCGACAAGAAGATGGGGCTACTTAAGGAAGTATTAGGTCACTGATACTCCCTTAAAAATGTGGAGAATTCAGCAACTATTAAAGTCTGCTTAAAAAATTCTACATTTCATGGGTATTTTGTGTTTTCTGCAGGGAGTATTGCTAAATGTTATCTGCCATAAATGCTGTTCAGTAGCAACTAATCAAGGGTCCTTTGAGGGTTAGAGACTTACTTTTATGAGCTTTATTTCTTAATTAATTGGTATTTAGAAACTGTTTCCTTGGGTCTTGCTCTTGGGTCAGGTGGGCCAGATTGGGTATTTGTAATATTTTGGAAACACTCAAGACCCAAAAAAGCCAAATCTGACATTTCCTACTCCTAACACAGGTGGGGCTTCCTTTTCTATGCAGTCATTTTGTCTCAAACTGAGAGAAACTTCATCTACAGTTGGGGAGGTCAATCAATAAGAATTTATGTCCTGAGGGAAAATGAGTACCAAATGGGTGGGTTTCTATAGAAAATACAAATGTAAGATTTGGATGCCATTTTGGGATTCGACCTAATTCCATTCTGCTTAGACTATAGTCGTCACCTCAAAAATATTTGTTGATTGATTGATTTCAATGGTAGGACTCATCCAGATTGTGAAGTTTACTTCCAGTGTACAATTATTCTTTGTGATTAAGAGCAATCCTGCTGAGTGCTAGACTGTATTAATATTGCAAGTTCCCCCCTTTTTTTCCCCTGGGGGGAGGCAGGATGTCTATGGCACTCACATGCGGCAACTTCTGCTCTGAATCTTTCCGTGTCACCTGTCCCATCTTGGCCTCCCCCCCGCCCCCTTTTTTGGAAACTTCCATGCCTCTTGGTTATATATCTAGGCCTTTTGGAATTCACCCCTATCAGCAACTTGCCTGTAGAAATAGGAAACTAATCAGACATACCCGCATCAGAACCCTCCCCTTTTTCAATAAAACCCTTGAGTGCCTTATTACCAGCTGAGTTACTGATATGTCCTGATTCTGAGAGGATGAAGCATCCAGATTATCATATGCATATTTAAGTAGATAGATATGGATAGATATTCTAGGAGGAATCACTGAAGATTAGCAGACTTTTGTTGTGCCAAGAGAAAAAGTCAGAAGGTGATCTCTTGCAGATGTAGGGGTTTCCCCCTCCCTTGCCCCCTATCCTTTTTCTTCTGCTGGGACTTTGAAGGTCTCTCTGATTGTGCCTCTCTCCTTCAAAATCTTAACCCAGAGTGTTTTAATTTGGGACTAGGATTTTTCCCTTGTATGAACTACCTGCACCATCTTAAAGGATCTTTTTATTGGCCCATTTGACTCTTGGGAAAATGAATGAATAGCTATTAAGTGCTTTCCTACAAATGCTGGTGTAGATTAGGATAGGGACTCTCTCTCTCTGTGTTTTTTATATACACATATAGGTATGTGTGTACATATGTGTGAACTTGTATGTATATATTACACACACATACTTTTCACATATCTTTTATTTGGACTTCATTGAGTTTTGTTGCCACTTCCCACTTTTCTAAGCTTTCTAGAAAATGTCAATATGTAATTTTATGACTTGGAAACTTTGTGGTCTAATAAAATTCTGTATCCAGATAAGCTCCATAAGAGTGTGTTTCAAGGTATAAAACAGATCTTTTGGTATCCTTAAGACACTCGGTTATTTCTTTTTGCTTGTGTCAAAGTATTCTCATCACTTAAGGTGAGATCACTGTTCAATTAATTTTATTTACAATTTTAAAGTATTTTATTTCCCCCCAATTACTTGTAAAAACAGCTTTTAACATTCTTTAAAAAAATTTTTAGTTCCAGATTCTGTCCTTTCGTCCCTCCTTTCTCCTTCCTTGAGATGATAAGCAATCTGATATTGGTTATACATGTGTCATTATGTAAGACACATGTTCAATTAACTTAAAAAATTCTAATTTATTAATTCTTGAAATATGTTTTGTTTTCATACGAGGCACTTCTCATTCAACACTCAGACCAACTTTCCCACAAAATACATTTCTTGAACATATTTATGGGGAACCCCCTTATGGAATGAATCTGATCTTATACGGCGTTAGTAGTTTAATCATTATTGGTGGAGAAGAATGTGTTTTGATTCTGATAGTGTGCCACCAACATTGTCCATTGTATTTGAGCAGGGTTGTTGCTGCTCTTCATTGTTTTTATTTACGTTGAATTTATTATTCTTTTGACTCTGGTTTCTTCACTCTGTATCATTTCCTACACATCTGCTGATTCTTGAATCTTCAAGTTTACTGCTTTAATCTTTCATGTCATTCAGCCACTCCCCAACTATTGGGCATATTATTTTGTTTCCAGCATTTTGTTGTGACAGATAGTGTTGTTTTGGATGTTTCTATATGTGTAGAGCTTTCCTTGTTGTCATTACCTCCTTTAAGCCATCCCAGGACCCAGCTGAACTATTGATTATTATTTAAAAAAATCTACTCCCATACCTGTTTGGCCCCCTCAGAACTTCTTTGCTTGGTCTGGAGTTTGCTTCCTTGTGTTTTTATTTTATTTTATTATTCTAGCTTTGTTGTAAAACCTGGAAATGAAAGTCTACAGGGTTTGCAAACTATGTTAACTCCTCCTATAACTATTGGTGGGCCATTATTTGGTGCAAATCTGGACAAGGAGGGCCTGCCCCCACATCTAGACAGTTGACCCGTTGGTGATCCAGGTGATATAATCTCTTTCATCAACCCACTCAGTGGAATCTCTAGGTGAAAGGCTATGAACTGTTTTGTACCTTTTCTTTCACAATTCCAAATGTTCATCATGATTATATTACCTCATATAAACTGGTTATATTAACTTCCAGCTGTGAATTAATGTGCTTCTCTTTTGACAGGTAACTTTTGCACAATGAATTAGTTGAATACCGTCAGTTTTTCATCTGGTTTAACAACCACTTCCCAGTTAATAACAACCAGTTAGTGCTGTTTACTTTAAATGGTGTAGAAACCTATAAATACTTAGCTTTCAAGTGGTTTGGCCTCGATATTTTAATTGGTGTTGATGTGCTTCAAGATATTTCAGGATTTTTGCCACTTTTACCATTACCATTTTCCCATTGATACCATGTTACATGTTCGCTCCCACAGAATGAGACTGAAAGTTATTTTTCTTTTTAGTCTCAGAAGTCCTGGATTGAAGGAGTCTTCAAAAAACGGGAATGTACCCGAATTATACCCAGTTCAAAAGATCCTCACAGGTATAATGTTTAAAGTATACTTTTTATATGTGTCCACATCTGTAAATAAGCAGAAGAAGGAAATGTCAAACCGCTCCAGTATCTTTGCCAAGAAAACCCCAAGTGGGGCCATGAAGAGTTAGGCACAACTGAAATGACTGAACAACGAATCCCTACCATGTCTAACTGGCAAATACTGTACTGCTTTGTGAATTAGTCTCATCACAGTTGCTCACTATTTTTTGAAGTGAAAGACTTGTATATATTCAAACACTTATTGCCAAATCTATTCAATCACATATGTATTATCTGTGTGAATGGCAGACTAAAATGTACAGATAATCCCTAGTAATCTTAATTTTCCTTTTTATAACTCTTTGTCTGAACAGAATAACTGACTGATTTGTGCTTAATTTCGGCAATCCTCATCCTTTAGAAGTGACTACCAATTGGTAGATGGATGGATAAATGTCAGTCAGTCAATAAGAATTTTTTAGGTGCTCCTTATTTGCCAGGAAAGAAAGACAAAAACATCATCCTTGACCTCAGGTAGCTCATACACTAATGTAGAAGATGACATACAAGTAATTGTACATACAAAATATAGATAGGGTAGATGGAAGTAATTTCAGAGGGAAGACCCTGGGAGGTGGGACTGGGAAAGATTTCCTATTGGAGGTGGAATTTGATCTGAGTCTTGAAGGAAGCCAAGAGGTGGAAGTGAGGAGAGAGGAATTCAGACATGGGAAACGGTCACTGGACAGCTGGGAGGTGCAGCGAATAGAGCACTGGGCCTGAAGTCAGGAAGACTCATCTTCCTGAGTTCAAATTCGGCCTGATACTTGCTAGCTGTGTGACCCTGGGCAAGTCACTCAACCCTGTTTGGCTCAGTTTCCTCATCTGCAAAATGACCTGGAGAAGGAAATGTCAGAGCACTCCAGTGTCTTTGCCAAGAAAACCCCAAATGGGGTCACAACTGAAAATGACTAGACAAAAATAGTGTCAAACTCAAACAGATGGTCACTGCCAATGCATCGCATTGGGGGATGGAATGTCAACATCTGGGAGACTGGAATTTGGATAGTCTATCAGGGATGTTGTTTCTTGGAAAACTGAGAAGAAACTTCATTTTTCTCAAAACAATACTAACAACAAAACAGTAGGTAGAGAGTGTAGTCCAGTGTTTTGCCTGTCTACCACCATATTTTTAGATTCATTTGGCTATTTGGGCAGATATTCCAGTGTTCTCTTTGAGTATTAAATTACTGTGGCTCATTGTAAGTAGAGCTTTTTCTTATCTTCTTGAGTAGATAGCTGAGGCTGTCTTCTTAGTTATATATTTACTGGTCACACCCTAGCTGAGGTTTAACTGTGACTAACAAAATGACAGGAAGTTCATTTTACTTGGCCTCCAAAAGTTTGCAGAATTCCAAGGTAACTCCTTTTACCTTCCAGTGGTTTATGGGATGCTTACAACTATGAAAGGAAGACTGAAGTCTTGTGACTCCTTCTCTTATAAAATGTGAGATTGCCATCATAGAACCATGAACATCTAGAAAAAGGTTTAAAATGATGTAAATTACACATCGTCAGCCCTAACAGCTCAGAAAGTCTTACAGTCAGTTGCATGCATGGTTCAGTAGAGGCTATGGTTTTTATGAAAAGGTGATTATTAACTTCTTACAATCCCACAAACATGTGTACACAGACACGAAAACAGACAGACTAACAGGAATTGGAGTTTAAGAACGTGATTTGCTGACCTGGAGTCACAAAGCCCAGATTTCAAACTTACTAGCTGTGGGACACTGGGCAAGTCACTTAATCCTGTTTGCCTCAGTTTCTTTATCTGTAAAATGAGCTGGAGAAGGAAATGGCGAACCATTTCCGTATCTTGGCTAAGAAAGTCTCAAATGAGGTTGTGAAGAGTTGACTGAATAATAAAAGCAATCCCACAAAACATAAATTAGCATAAATACTTCTCCCACCTCAACTTTTTACCTAGTAAGCATAAGTTAACTTAATGATGAGTCATGGTAAATGAAATCTAGAGATGGTCCCAAGTTCTGCTTTTTGGGGCATCCAGGTTCTATAGTGGATAGAATCAAGAATCAGGAATCAGGAAGATTTTGAATTCGAATGTGGCTCAGATATTTACTAGCTGTGTGACCCTGGGCAAGACACTTAACTGTTGTTTGCCTCAGTTTCCTCATTTGTAATATACTACTTCTAATGATGATGATTATTATATAATAGTAGTAGTACCTACCTCCCAAGGTTGTTGTGAGGATCAAATCAAATAAAAATTGTAAAGCATCTCACATGGTGCCTGATCCATAATAGACACTACATAAATGATAACTATTATTTTTTATATTAACTTTGACTTCCTTTTCACCAAATCTATTCATCCCTGATAATGAGAAAATATAAATTATTTCATTTTCATAAGGTTATATGATTGACCTTTGTAGTTACTTAGTCAAACCTTTTCATTTTGCAAATGAAGAAACTGAAAGTCACTTAGCAAGGTGGTGGAAGAAATGTAGGAGAATGGGGGAGATTTGAAACCAGATCCCACACTGCTGCACCAACCTGCCTTTCATCTTTATCCTTTCTTCTTTTTTTTTTTTTTTTCACCTTTTGGTTGAGATTGAATGGAGAAATATCTAAAAAGTCAGGCAGTTATCCATGTACAGTCAGACAAAGGTTTCTGAATAAATTGTAATTCCTTGTATCAGGACTCTGGTGTCTGGCCTTTTTTTTTGGCCACTATTCTTTGTTAGTCAAGATTTCTTTCTTTAAAATTCATTTGCAAGATAATTAGGGTAAACTTCAGGAGAGAACATGGGATTTTCAGTTGTGTTGTGGTATGATGTCTGGTATTCTTATCCTTTGAAGATAGATAATCAGTATTTGATAGTTATGTTGATAATATTAACTAGAAATAAGAGATAAATTCTTCACACACCCCACAATAGTTTCCTGTATATATATTCCTAAGAAAACAACATTTGTACTTATCTGAAAGCTTTATTGGTCTTAAAATTTATGAATAAATTAATTAATATTTTCATCTGTTCTTTTAGATGCACTGCAGAATGCCAAGTATGCCAGAATTTAATAAGGTAAGATTAAAAGAAGGAAAAAAGAATCACCATGTGACTTGGCATGTAATTTTAACTTGTTCCTCTGGTAGTAAGCTTTTGGTGGGCACTAGGTAGAAACATAGTGCACATAGCACCAGGAAGTCTTATCATCCTGAGTTCAAATTCAGCCTCAGACATTTGCTAGCTGTGTGATCCTGGGCAAGTCACTTGACCCTGATTGTCTCAGTTTCCTCATCTGTAAATATGAACTGGATAAGAAAATGGCAAGCTGCTCCAGCATTTTTGAGAAGAAAATCCCAAGTGGGGGGTTATAAAGAATTGAAAATGACTGAAAAACAACTAAACAATAACAAATATGTTTAACAAATTGTCATTGGGTAAGTTTAGAGTGGGCTTGCCTTGTGCATATCATCTTTCTTCCCCTACTGATAGAGAAGATAATTTTTTTAAAGAAAAAGAAGATTTGGGAGTAAAATCTAGCCATGATGAAGCATTGTTCAGATGAAGAATTAGTTAAGTATGAGTGGCCAACAACAGTCTTCCTTAAGAGACTCCTACTTATAGATCTCCTTTTAAAAGATCAGATTTGCAAAGAATCGGTTTGAACCACGAGAAATTTTTTTAGGCATAAAACTATATTTGCTTCTAGATGAAGAGAATGACAAACTTAAATTACACAGAGAAGAAAGAATGCTTATGAAAATTTCTGATGTCATTAACAATTTGTCTTTTAAAATTAAACTTTTTTTTTAATTTTTAAATTTTTTCAATTGGCAAAAATCTGCCTTCTCTCCTCCCTCTCCAACGGAAAAGGAAGAAAAACAACTCCCAACTCCCTTGTTACAAACCTACATATTTATTTAAATTTTTTTTGTGTTTTAAATTCTCCTACACTCACCATCCCTTCCCCCATCCATTGAGAAGGCAAGCTACATAATACCAGTTATATATGTGAAGTCATGCAAAGCGTATTTCCATATTAGCTGAAAAACAAATTTTCTACATTGACCATTGTTGAAGAGAGTTACTCTGTACTCTGAGTTGTTCGTCTCTATCAAGAGGAGGAGTTTTTTTGGTTTGTTTGTATTTTTTGTTCAGTTGTGTCTGATCTCTGTCTCTGACCTGGTTTTGGGGTTTTCGTTTTTTTGAGGGGGCAAATATACTGGAGTGGTTTGTCATTTCCTTCTCCAGCTCATTTTACAGATGAAGAACTAAGGAAAACAGGATTAAGTGACTTGCCCAGGGCCACAGAGCTAGTAAGTGTCTGAGGCCTGATTTGAACTTATGAACATGAGTCTTCTCTGATTCCAAGCCCAGTGGTCTATCCATTGTGCCACTTAGCTGCCCAATGAGCAGGGTAGTTAATCCTCTGGTATCCTGGTTGGTCATTATGCTGATCTGCGTTTTTAAGACTTTCAAAAATCATTCACTGTGATTTTTTTCCCCTGGATTCCTGACCCTGACTTAGTTTGATTTTATCATTCTGTCTGGTGCATTTTCTAGTTCTGCTTGGAGATGTTTTTATTTTGTGGAGGGGAGAGGAGCAGGAGGAAGACTGTATTTCTTGCTCTAGAATGGGAAAATGACACTTCTCAAGTTCTGGGTAATATTTGAAATTAATACTATGTATTGCACCAGTGTCAGTTTTTTATGTTAACATTTTTGTGGATAAAATATCCAGAATTCACAGGCTAGAACTAACAGGAGGAATTTGTGAAAGGGGATGTATCACCTAGAGTTATAGAAGGGATTAAAATGTGGGTTAAAAGAGGATGTCTTTTTTCTTCTTCCTCCTAGCCTAGTTTGCAGTATCCCTTACTCCATGAAAAGTCTCTTAAAACAATTAAGTAAAATTAACAATATAGCCTCATCTGAAAGTGCACCCAAGTGTATCCATATATGTAGCACCCTCTCCCGAACCTATTAAAAAAAAAATGAACGGTAATCTATTTTCTCATGCTTCCATCCTCCTTACAATATTTAAAATAGGGGAGAAGAAAAAATATTTTTCTTATAACAAATATACATAATCAAGCAAAACAACTTTTCCAATTGGATGCATGCAAACTTCTATGTCTATTGATCTAGATATGTATATATATATGTGTGTTTGTGCATGTGTGTGTGTGTGTGTGTGTGTGTGTAATTTTGTATGCCAAATCGATCACCTTTTCTATTCAGGAAGGAGACAGTAGGTTTGATTATCAGTTCTCAGGAATCATGGATGGCCATTGTATTGATCACAGTTCTTTCTTCTTTCAAAGTTGATTTTACAGTGCTGGTATTATATAAAATGCATATAACTTTATCTTTATCGCTATTAAATTTAATCTCATTAGATTCAACTCCATGAAACCATTTTGAATTCCAGTTCTGTCATCTGACTTTTAAACTATCACTTCTAGATCTGTGGACAGATGGACACACGGATAGATAGAAAGACAGACAGATTGAATGATAGGTATACAGAAAGATAGACAGACAGACAGACAGATAGGTTTCTTGGCTTTGCTGAATTCTTTTCTTCCCCTTTTGTTTTAAATTCTTAGCAGATCTGATAAGCAGGCTATCTTTGCCGCATTGATAAATATGAGAAACAAAATAGGGACAGAGACAGACCATTGTGGCACTCAAATGAAGACAGTCCTCAACTGTGCCATCAATCCATTAATAGCCACTCTTTAGCTCTGGTCATTGAACCACTTCTAAGTCTGACTAACTGTACTAATATTCAGTTCACATCTTTCTGTCTTGTCCACAAAGATTTCACAGGACACTTTGTCAATTGCTTTGCTAAAATTCAGGTTTACTACACTAAGATAAAAGAATCTCAGAGCTAAAAGGGATGTCAGAGACTATCTAGTCTTTTTCCTTATCAAGCATCCTCTCTACAAAATACCCAATAAGTGGTCATCTAGGTGTTGTTTAAAGTGAGGGGAAACCTACTACCTCCAACTAGTTGAGATGTTTTTCTTTCGTCAAGCTTAAATCTGACTTACTCTTTGTAGCTTTCACATATTAGATGGTTCAGCTTCTAGGCCCAAGTAGAACAAGGGAAATCTCTCTTCCAAATGGCAGGCCTTCAAATACTTGAAGAAAATTCTCTCATGTCTCCCCTAAATCTTCTTTTCTTTAAACCAAACATTTTCTGGTTCCTTCAAATGGTGTTTCCATGACATGATCACAAGTTTCTGGGAGCTTTCCCTATTGTCAAGGTCCTTCCCAAAATGAGGTACCAGAGAATTGAACACAGTACTCTAGATGTGGTCTGATAAAGGAAGAACATGGTAGAACAATACTTAGTTTTGCATATTATGCTTCCCTTTATATAGTCTAACATCACTAAGTTTTTTTTTGGAGGGAGGTAAGGACTACTTTATCATTCTTGACATAAGAATTTGTAATCCACTAAATTCCCTCTAGATCTTTCCTGTGATCTAAATCACAGTGGATAGAGTAATGGATTTGGAGTCAGGAAAAATGGAATCTTTCAGATCCTGTTTTGAGTATCTACTAGCTCAGGGCAGTTTACTTTACTCAAGGCAGTCAGAAAGTGACTCTCTTAGTGTCAGTTTCCTCAGTTGTAAAATTGGGATAATAATAGCATCTGCTTCATGGAATTTTTATAAGGATCATATCAAATTTTAGAAGGATCAAAAATCAAATTTTTATAAGGATCACATAGACAGTACTTTAAAAACCTTTAAGTGCTGCATAAATATGATGATAATTTACTGCTGTGTAGCTAAATTCTCTCATTTCATTCTATTGAAGTTAGTTTTTTTAAATCCAAGTGAAGACTTTACATTTAATCTTATTAAATTTTATCTTCTTAGGGTTAGTCCAATGAAAAATTTTTTGCTTAAAAATAACTTCTTAAGCACTTTGTATGTGGAAAGCACTGAACCAAACACCAGGGTTACAAATAGAAAAAAACAAGGGAGTTCCTGCAGTCTAGAAGTTTATCTCCTTTCTTAACATTCTTTTAAAAATATTTTTATTGATGTCTTTTATTTTTAGGTTGTCTGCACTTCTCCTTTTACCCTTCCAGGGGTCCATCCCTTATAATAAAGAATTTAAAACAAAAGAGGAAGAAAAAAATTCAGCAAAACCAATAAATCTATCATCTTTGTCTCTCTCATCTATCTGTCTTCCTACCTATCATCTTTCTTTCTTTCTTTCTTTCTTTCTTTCTTTCTTTCTTTCTTTCTTTCTTTCTTTCTTTCTTTCTTCCTTCCTTCCTTCCTTCCTTCCTTCCTTCTTGTCTTTCTTTCTTTCTTTCTTTCTTCCTTCCTTTCTTTCTTTCTTTCTTTCTTTCTTTCTTTCTTTCTTTCTTTCTTTCTTTCTTTCTTTCTTTCTTTCTTTCTTTCTTCCTTCCTTCCTTCCTTCCTTCCTTCCTTCCTTCCTTCCTTCCTTCCTTCCTTCCTTCCTTCCTTCCTTCCTTTCTTTCTTTCTTTCTTTCTTTCTTTCTGTCTTTCTTTTTGTGTATCATCTGTCTTTCTGTCTGTCTTTCTATCTATCCACTTATCTCTCTATCAATGTTTCTACTGGTGTTATATAAAATGTTTCACACTCATGAATTCACACCTCTGGAAGAAAAGTCTCCTATCTCTTCTTCGGGGCCCAATTTATTCTTTACAATTTCATAACATCGACTTTTGAATATTTTGTGTTTGAGCTGTCTGTTTATCTTGTAATCATTGTGTGTATAGTTTCCCTGGTTCTGTTTATTTCACTTTGTATTAATTCATGTAGACCTTTCCATGCTTCTCTGTACTAATTATGTTCAACATTTCTTACTTCACAGTAATATTCTGTTATATTCATGTACCATGTTTTATGTAGCCATTCTCCGATCAGTGAGCATCTATATTGTTTGTAGTTCTTGGCTGTAACAAAAGCATTGCTGTTAAAATTTTTGTATATGCACTCTTTTCTTCATTGATCTTCTCGGGAACATACGATGGGATCTTTGTGTCAAGAGTATGAATATTTTAGTGACTTTAATTGGGTAATTTCAAATTGCTTTCCAGAAGGGAAAGCACATATTAGTTCACCAGCTAATTTACCAGTTCCACCAACAGTGCATTAATCTGTCTGTCATTCTAAAACCTTTCTAACAAAGAAGATTATTTCCTTTTGTCATTTTTGCCACTTTACTGGGTGTGAGGTAAAACCTCAGATTTATTTTGAGTTATAATTTTTATCACTAATGATTGGAAGCATTCTTTCATATGATTGTTAATAGTTTGGAATTCTTATTTTGAGAACTCTCTGTTCATATCTTTTGACCACTTCTCTATTGGGCAATGGCCTTTGGTCATATATATTTTTTTCTGCTAAGGAGATATTTTTTAATTCTGTTTCTGTCACCTGCAAATTTGATAAGCATGTCACATATATCTTTATCAAAATCACTGATAAAAATGTTTGTTTTTAACATCCTTTTCTTTTTATTTTACATTTTGAGTTTCAAATTCTTTCCCTCCCTTTAGCATAGGCCCTGGAGTCATGAGGACCTGAGTTCAAATTTGATCTCAGACACTTACTAGCTGTGTGATCCTGGGCAAGTCACTTAACCCTGATTGCCTGCCCCGCCCCCCCCCCCCCCAAAAAAAACCCCAAGAAAAACATTGAGTAAAGTACACTTCAGTCTGCACTTAGAGTTCATTAGTTCTCTGGTGGTAGGTGGAACTCATTTTGATGAAAAATGTTTAGAAAAAGATAGCATAGGACTAATCTAGATTTCTGAGGACACCTCACTTGAGAATTCCTTCCAAGTTGATTTTGAACCATCAAGGGCTACTTTTTGTGTTTTGTAATTCAATTAGTTCTGAATCTACCAAACTACACTCATTTTGCCATTTTGCCCATAGGAATGGGATGAAAGACCCTGACAAAATTTTTGCCAAAGACCAGGACAGTTATATATATAGCATTTTCTTGATCTGCCAATCTAGTAACCTTATCAGAAAAGAAAATGAAGTTAGTTTGGCATTGGCTGTTCTTTGATCTTTATTTTGAAAATATGTTCTATTGATACCTTTTGTCTTCATATCAGAGTCATTTTCCTCCCTTCACCCCCATGAGAGAAAGAAAAATAGTTAAGTTAAAACATTTGATACTGTCTAGTAAGCAGTACCCATTAGGGATTAAACCATGTTGACTCTTGGGTATCATCCTTTTCTTTTCTACAGGCATATTAGCCATGTTTTTAGTAATATGTTCTAGAATTTTGCAGGGTATTAAATTCAAGTTCACTGACCTGTGGTTTGAAGATGCCATTCTCGTGCCTATTTTTTTTTAAAATTAGGATATTTCCCCAATTTTTGTCAGGGTATGTCATCTCTCCCTTTCTCTGCTTTCTTTCAAAGATTGATGACAATGCTTTTGCAATAATATCTACCAGTTCTTTCAAGATACTGAGACCTAATAGCTTGAACTTAGCAGAAAAGTTAGGTGTTATCTTAATACCTCTCTATTTATCTTCAGATAAAAAATAAGTAGAATGCACATGGCATTCTTCTAATTGACAGTCTTGTGAGTGACAAAAAAGGAAATGAGGTTAGCCTGACTGGATTTGTTCATGCTGGACCTCCACCGACTTGTGGTAATCACCACTTCCCTTTCTATCAAGTCAGACTCACCCAAGAAGATATAAACAGGAGCAGGTAATTACTTCTAAGGTTGAATATGAGAAGTCTAGTCAGGAACAGTGAAGCTTACAATGACTTGAGGTTTAGGATAAATGTTACAAACAGTTTTGTTAGCTGTGTTGAGGTAAAAAGGGAGATTAAAAAAAATCCCCTTGTTGACATTTTCTACAGTAAATTTGTCCGATATGAAAGTTAAGCTCAATGGAGCTTATAATAGTTTAAAAATAATAGTCTAAGTAAATACTTTAAAAACTTTTTTTTTAATCATGAGGCCATTTGCTTGCCTCTGGCCTAATGACACATCTGACATTCTCCACATTTCTTAGGGATAACCAACTAGGAGTCACATTTGCAAGGTATTTACAGAGAGAGATTTCTTTTACTGATTTTTTAAAAATTTCTTTAGGAGAGTTAAGTGCTTTCCTCCTCTTTATTTATATTACATTACAATTCCCTTTTAGTTTTCTTGTTCCATATTTCCCAATCTGAAGACTCTTCTTGATAGAGGAGTGCCCTGGTGGCATTGTGGATAGACCACTGGACCTGGAATCAAATCTGAGTTCAAATTTGCCTTTAGACACTCACTTAGCTGTGCGACTATGGGCAAGTCCCTTAACTGCTGCCTGCCTCAGTTTCCTCATTAGTCAAATGGATATAATAGTAGCATCTATCTCTCAGGGTTGTTGTGATTTTTTTATACAGGAGTATTTTTTTAGCGCCATCTACTCTATCCTGTATTTGTGAAGTTGATTTTTTGATCCAAGAGTAAAACTTTATATTTATTGCCATTAAGTTGCATTCACTTTATTTACTTTGGCCTGCCATTCCACCCTGTAGACATTTTTTTGGGGTCTTGATTTTGTTATGTAACATGTTAATTAATTGTCATAGTCAAATTTGACAAGCATTCTTTGTCTCTGGAGAGACCCCCTACTGAGTGGATAGTTATTTATTAATGATGAAGAGGGAGAAGGGAAATAAGTATTTACTATTATGTGCTAGGCTCTGTGCTAAGTGCTTTTACAGATTTTGCTTTGTCTGATCTTCACATCTTGTGAAATAGTTTCTATTATTACCCCATTTCGTAATCGGCAAAACCTGAAGCAAACAGATTAAGTGAGTTGTCCAGGGTCACACAGCTGGTAAGACTAGTCTGATGCTAGATTTGAATTCAGGTTTTTCTAGGCTTCAGGCCTGGTGCTCTCCCTCTCTTTCAGCAGTTCTTTCTTTTCCTCTACATCGAAATAATTTCTGCTTCCGTTTCAAGAATTTTATTCTTGAAAGTTGCCCATTCCTCTTGCAATAACTTGTGTCTTTGGATTCTCCCTAACTTTTCTCCGAAAATTTTGAAATATTCTCTTTTGAGACTTGGGATATACCTTAAATCTGGGGTGTCCAACTTGTGGCCTGGGCCTGCAAAACTTCCCAGTGCCAGCAACAGCAGATTAAAATATAATTGGGAAATGTTTAGCAAAATAAATAATATTACAGTACAACATAGATAATGTTAATTTGTGGCTTTCTAATTTAGTACTTCTGTAGGAATCTGTTTTTATTTGAGGTTGACATCACTGCTTTGCTTTTTTTACTCATTATGAGTTGTTTTATGGAGTTCAGCCCAGGTCTTCCTGGTTCCAAGGTCAGCTTTTTATGTCACACTGCTTCTCCCTCCCATGCTATTATAGCTCTCCCACTTGAGCAGATACTGGAGTGCTGTCTATGGTTGCTAGGAGTCCCTAACGGCATGAGTTATGTAATCCTCCTGCCTTTAAGTGATCAAATGTTATGATATTTGTAAAGTACTTAGCATAGGCTGGCATATAGTAGAGGCTTAATGTTTATTTCTTTCTTCTATCTTTCCTTCTTCCCTCCTTCCCTTTTTACCTCCTATGAGCTCCTGGGAAGTTGGTAGGTGAAACTTAGGAATTAATTGGACTGTGTGTCCCCATGCCTTATAGAAAATATAGTAGATATTAAGGTATTTAAGAGTAAGATAAGCCATTGGACTGACTACATGGACAATAAGAAGAATTCTAATGGATTGCCTCTTGGTTGGCTGAAAGTTCTTGGTAGACAGGCAGTCTTAGGCTCCTATAAAAATAGTAGCTCATGCTTTCAGGTTTACAAAGTACTTCACACACATTATGTTGTATTATTTTGTTCTTAAAACAACTGTATGAATTGGATGCCATTATTCCTGTTTTACAGATGAAGAAACCAAGGCACAGAGAGATTAAGTGACTTGCATAGGCTCTGGAAACAGAGCTCTTGCTGGGTCTAGGCTTTGGTGAATCTGGATGTTTTAGTTTCAGAAAAACATGTGGGTTTTCAGTTCCTAAGTGGGCCTTCTTTTGGACGCTTGCCTTACTCCCTGGTTTAAAGACTATATTGCTTGGGCTACTTAGTGCAACTGCCTGCTTACTTAATTTGAACAGGCTGTTTTCTTGACTCCTCTCCATTGGTGACCTGGCATTTCAGTATCCTTGTCTTCTTTTGGCACACAACTAGTGTTGATAGACACTATTCTTCTTCTTGATAGACAGTGTAATTCTGGAATTGTCTCCCACAGAATGTCAGCTTTTTCACCAGCTAGCTGATGCCCTCTGCTGGCATCTGAAAAATCAGTTCAACCCTCAGGCTATCTCTCTGATACGTGGCATATAAGTGGATCACACAGTCTACTATAGATAGATAGATAGATAGATAGATGATAGATAACCTAATGCTTTCAATGAGGATGAACATGGTATCAAAGTCAACTACCATACTGATGGTAAGTTCTTCAATTTGAAAAGGCTACAAGCCAAGACCAGAGTGGAGGGAGTGTTGGTGCATGATTTTCTGTTTGCACATGATTGTGCACTCAATGCAGCCTCTGAAGCTGAGATGCAACAAAGTGTGGATCAGTTCTCTGCTGCCTGTGCTAATTTTGGCCTAATAATTAACACCAAGAAAACACAGTTCTCCATCAGCCATCACCACACCATTCATATGTGGAACCATCAGTTATAACAAATGGAGAAGTTTTAAATGCTGTGGATAAGTTCACTTACCTTGGGAGTGTACTTTCCAGGGATGTACACATTGACAATGAGGTTGATGCACACATTGGCAGAGCTAGCTCAGTGTTTGGGAGGCTCTGAAGAAAAGTTTGGGAGAGAAGAGGTATTAGACTGACTACCAAACTAAAGGTCTACAGAGCCATTGTGCTGACCTCATTGTTATATGCTTGTGAAATACGAACAGTCTACCAGGGCCATGCCAGGAAACTGAATTGTTTCCATTTGAACTGTCTTAGGAAGATTCTGAGGATCACCTGGCAGGATAAGGTACCAGACACTGAAGTCCTTACTGAACTGTCAAGTATTCAAACTATACTTCAGAGAGCGCAACTCTGATGGGCTGACCACATTGTTCAAATGCAAAATGTACATTTGCCAAAAAAACTATTTTATGGAGAACTCTCGTGGTGCATGGTGGTCAGAAGAAGCGATGCAAGGACACTCTCAACGTCTTTCTCAAGAACTTTGGATTTGACCGTGTAACATGGGAGACACTGGCACAATATCACTCAGCATGGAATGCCCACATCAGAAAGGGTGCTGTGCTCTTTGAGCAAAGTAGAATTGAGACAGCACAAAATAAATGTAAGATGCGTCAATTTGGGATATCCACCCCAAATATTCACACAGACCATCTGTGCCCAACCTGTGGTAGAGCATTCCCAGCTTGTATTGCTCCAATCAGTCACAGTCAGATACACTGAAATTTCACTTTATCAGGGTGATGACATTTTGGTCCTCTTTGAAGATGAAGGACAACAACCAACCAACTAACTCAAAGAATAAAATGCTAAACTGTAGTGTTCAGACTTAAGAATAGGGCAATATAAAAAATAAATTTACATATAGCTTTATGTAGAACCCTCTTTCTCCAAACACCTTCTCTGTGATCTTATTAGCTCATGTGTATTCACTTATCTCTATACAGATGACTACAGGTTTTCCTTCCTTCCCTCCCTCCCTTCCTCCCTCCCTTCCTTCCTTCCTTCCTTCCTTCCTTCCTTCCTTCCTTCCTTCCTTCCTTCCTTCCTTCCTTCCTTCCTTCCTTCCTTCCTTCCTTCCTTCTTTCCTTTCCTTTCTTTTGCATCTGACATTGCATCCCCCATCCCTATGTCTTTGTCCAACCTATTCCCCATGCTTGGAATGCTTTCTCTCCTTATCTGTCTCTTGGAATCCCTTTGTTGTTGAGTTGTTTCAGTCCTGTCCAACTCTTTGTGACCCCATTTGGGCTTTTGTTGGCAAAGATACTACAGTGGTTTGCCATTTCCTTTTCCAGCTCATTTTCCAATTGAGGAACTGAAGCAAACTGTGATGGGGCAAAGAAGATCTAGACAAAGTAACCTAGGAAAATTTCATGGATGGATATGGATCAAGGATAGCTTCTGAAGGAGGAAACACCTGAACTGTGTCAAGTGAAGATAAAAAAGGAAGTGCATTCCAGACATTCATGGGAATGATCTTCATAAAATCATAGCAATAGGTGGAGTCCAGTTTTCCTGGAATGTAGAAAGTGTGATTATGGAAATAAAAACTATAGGATGGAAAGGAAGATACTGGAGTGGTTTTGTCTTTTCCAGCTCATTTTACAGATCAGGAAAGTGAGGCAACAGGGTTAAGTGACTTGCCCAGAATCACTCTGCTAGTAAGTGTCTGAGGCCAGATTTGAACTCAGGAAGGTGAGTCTGATTCTAGACCTGGTGCTCAAAGCTTACCTCAAGTGCCATTTTCTACATGAAGATTCTCCTGATCCACCTACCTGCCAGTGCGACCTTCCACAAAATAACCTTGTCTTTTTTTGGCTATATTTTGCACATACTTATTTTATATCCACTTTTACATGGATACAAGTTGTGTACATGATGTCTCTTCTGGTAGACTAGAAGCTTCTTGAGGGGCAAGAACTGTTTCACTTGTCTTTGTAATGCAAGTGCCTAACACAAAAGTTGGCACAATAATAAATGTTTAATAAATGCTTGACTCAAGTTTTACAAAGCTGTTTTCTCATAAATTAAGTCCTGTGAGGAAAGTATTTCCAGAGATATTTCCCTCATTTTACAAAATGACGAAATTGAAGAAAGATTAAAGAGTCTGCCCACGGTCACTTAACTAGTAAATCCCTGAGGTCAGATGGAGCCTTTCTCTTTCAGAATCCATCACTCTCTCCAGCACACTATGTTGCCTGGACCTTGCCATCTTTCTCCTTCCTAGATGCTTGGCCAATGCTGCTCTTCCATGGTAAAGGAAGAGGTTAAATGAAAAAATATGAACATGTGAATGTGAGAGGTGCTTTTTATAGTCTCATAACTAGAATAATAGAATTCTGCAGAATTTCAAACAATGTTTACCTTCAATCACAGTTGCCTTTTGTGTCCTGAAATATAAGGCCTTCAGGATAACAAGATTTTGAATGCTAAAATTCCCTGAGTTTTTTTTTTTACTTTTTATTTTTTAAATTTTTGTTTTTTATATATTTGCATTTTTTAAATTTACTTTAAGTTTTCAACATTCATTTCCACAAAATTTTGAGTTCCATATTTTCTCCCCATCTCTCCCATCCCCCCAAAACTCCATGTGCATTCTGATTGCACCTTCCATTAATATGCCCTCCCTTCTAACACCCCTCCCTTCCGTTATCCCCTTCTTCTCTCTTGTCCTGTAGGGCAAGATAAATTTCTATACCCCATTACCTGTATTTATTGTTTCCCAGTTGTACACAAAAACAATTCTCAACATTTGTTCCTAAAACTTTGAGTTCCAACTTCTCTTCCTTCCTCCCCATCCCCCCCACCGAGAAGGCAGGCAATTCAATGTGGGCTATATATGTATAGTTTTGCAAATGACTTCCATAATAGTCACATTGCGTAAGACTACATTTCCCTCCTATCCTGCCCTGCCATTTCTTCTGTTCTCTCTTTTGACCTTGTCCCTCCCCAAGAGTGTTTACTTCTAATTGCTCCCTTCTCCCATTTGCCCTCCTTTCCATCATCCCCCCAACCCTGCTGTCCTTTTCTCCCCTACTTTCCTGTAGTGTAAGATAGATTTTCATACCAAATTGAGTGTGCATGTTATTCCTTCCTTGAGCCAAATGTGATGGGAATAAGCTTCACTTTTTCCCTTTCACCTCCCCCCTTTTCTCCTCCATTGGAAAAGCTTTTTCTTGCTTCTTCTATGAGAGATAATTTGCCCCATTCCATTTCTCCCTTTCTCCTCCCAATATATTCCTCTCTCACCTTTTAATTTTATTTTTTTGATGTGATCCCTTCCTATTCAATTCACCCTGTGCTCTGTGTGTGTGTGTGTGTGTGTGTGTGTGTGTATGTACAATCCCTCCCACTACCCACGTATTGAGAAAAGTTTCAAGAGTTACAAATATTATCTTTCCATAAAGGAATGTAAACAGTTCAACTTTAGTAAGTCTCTTCTGATTTCTCTTTCCTGTTCACCTTTTCATGCTTCTCTTGATTCTTTTCAGCTCTGGTCTTTTCATCAAGAATGCTTGAAAGTCCTCTATTTCATTGAATGACCATTCACCTGAAGTATTATGGTCAGTTTTGCTGGGTGGGTAATTCTTGGTTTTAATCCTAGTTCCTTTGACTTATGGAATATCATATTCTAAACCCTTCAATCCCTTAATGTAGAAGCTGCTAGATCTTGTGTTATCCTGATTGTATTTCCACAATACTCGAATTGTTTCTTTCTAGCTGCTTGCAGTATTTTCTCCTTGACCTGGGAACTCTGAAATTTGACTACAATATTCCTAGGAGTTTCTCTTTTTGGATCTCTTTCAGAAAGTGATTGATGGATTCTTTCAATATTTCTTTTGCCCTCTGGTTCTAGAATATCAGGGCAGTTTTCCTTGATAATTTCATGAAAGATGATGTCTTTGGCTTTCTATTTTCTGACACTCTACCTTAATTTCTCTTCATTTCTTTCTGGGTAGCTAAGTGGTGCTGTGGATAAGAGCACTGGACCTGGAGACAGATAGACCAGAATTCAAATTCAACCTCAGGCACTTACTAGCTGTGTGAACTTGGGCATTGGAGAAGAAAATGGCAAACTGCTTTGCCATCTTTGCCAAGAAAACCTCAAGAACAGTTGGTCCACAGGGTCATGAAGAGATGTACATGACTGAGCAACAACAAATTTCTTCCCGGTTATGTGTGTGTGTGTGTGTGTGTGTGTGTGTATATATTTATGATATAAAAATGAGACATCTACTCTTCTAGTATTTATGTTCTTTTTGTGGATTATTCATTATCCTCCCTGACTTTAGTTTTACAGGTTACTAGAACTTTTTAGATCTGTGTCCTTAATTCCTTCATTAAGGACTTTGATTTAGTCAGTCCCTTTATTTAGTCATCGGGGTTAAGTGTTTATTTCTAGTATTACTCATTAATGGTTAAAGAAACATCTTCCTATTTTAATTTAATCAAGATTTAGTACTTATAAAATGAAAGTGGAAGGAATAGATCTGGAGTATCAATTTAAAATCTTAAGAATCACTGAGTTTTAGAGTGCTATGGGACATTGTAGGTATTCTAGTATAAGGTACAGTTGAGGGTACAGGCCCTCAGAGGTTAAATGATTTAGCTAGTTAGTGGCAAAACTCTCAATAGTTGATTTTATCAGTATTCAGTGGGCATCAGCCATGAAATATAGAGAAATTACAGTGTGTTATCATTAATTCTACATAATACAATTTGCTTTCATTTTAGGTGCTATTGTGGACGATTGATTGGAGACCATGATCATGGGATGGCATATCGTGGGGCTGAATCTTCAACTACCAAGGGCCAAGAAGAGGAAGAATGGTCTGTGGAAAAACATACAAAGAAAAGTCCTACTGATACTTTTGGCACCATTAACTTCCAGGATGGGGAACATACCTACCATGCCAAGGTTTGTTAATAATAGTAAAATTTTAGTCAGCTTTAAACAAGAATAACCTTATTTTAGCACTCTAATACAAAGAGAAAGGTTGATTGTAAAAAGAATAATTATGGGTAGATCTTTAGCAGGCTTTGTTTTGAGATCATATCTATCCTACTACAAATGTAATTGATCCCTGATATAGTAATGAGCAGAATTTCTTCTTTTGTACCTAAGAGGCAATGAGCTTTCCCAGATGTGAACTGGAAAGAGCATCTATTCCATTGCCTCATGGCTAGATGCATTTGTTTAGACAAGCTTACCTCTAATGAAGGAGAAAATCCCTTGCAGCCATTTGATTGAGTGACAAAAGATCTTTCTTTTCTAAAGTTCTGGAGGAAATCTTCTGTGGCAGAATAGAGCAGTGGCTAAAGTATAAATATTAGAATTTCTAGTCATTTCTAACCAATCCAGTTCAACAATCACTTATGCTTCTTGATGATAAGAATACAAAGAAGAAAGGTGATTGCCCTCAAATAGTTCTTCTAGTTCTTGCCCTCAGGGAGATTATAGTCTTTTAAGGGAATTAAGGTATATACACAGATAAGTATAATGCAAGATAAGGTGTGATGGGGTAAAGAAAATCTAGCCAAAGTGAGCTAGGAAAATTTGATAGGATGGATATGGATCAAGGATAGCTTCATGGAAAAGGAAACACCTGAACTGAGTCCGGTGAAGATAAAGAAGGAAATTCAATCCAGGCATCCATGGGAATGATCTTCCCAAAAAGCACAGAGGCAAGAGATACATTTCAACTTTAAGCAATAAATAAGTCCAGTTTGCTGGGAAAGTAGAAAGTGTGATTAGGGAAATAAAAAACATTGGGTGGAAAGGAAGACAGAGCCAGTGGTGTGGAAAGTTATTGGGGAAGGAGGGAGAGTGATATAGAAATCAGTAGATGTCACTGCAGAAAGGATCTGAACAGTAAAACAACATGAGATGATTTGTCCTCAAAAGAAGGGGTGATTGCTTAGTTATGATGGCATGAATGAATGTCTATCAAATGCCTACTATGTGCAAGGCACTAAGCTAGTCTCTGGGGATACAAATAAGTAAATAAGTCCCTGCTCAAGGGACTCCCATCCTAATGGGGGAACTAACACCGATGGAAGGCTTCAGAGGCAAAGCAGATGGTAATGTCTTTTTAATGTCATTTCTACTGATAAAATCATATTGGTTTCTGTTGTTGAATTGTTTGACAGTGCCAAGGACTTTGGTGGCCACAGTTTTCTTTTCTGGGTCTTTTAGCAGTTGTGACTCAACTACCTGCAAAAGTAGTTGCTAGGCTTCACATCCACAGGGGTTGCTTCCCAGGGTGATGATTGAGGGCACTAAGGTGGAAGCATTGTTCTTGGGTTTAGGGTCCCAGGCTGTTTCTATCAGAGTTTGAGGGGAAATGGTGATCATAGTGGTGGTGATTCAACATGAATGGCATATACTGCCTCCTGTCCCTTTCTCAGGATTTTTTGGAGGGATGGGTCTCTGTAAGCATAATTATAATAACCAATCTTTGGCTTTTATTTCACTTTGTGTATTTGGGGAGTGGAAGGACAGGGTTGAGACACCATTTGGGTAGGGATTATTGAATTATTTAAAAACATTCTTCTGAGGATGAGTCTGCAGGCTTTACTAGACACCAAAGAAGTTCATGATATGCAAAAAGTTAAGAACTGCGGTCATAGATGAAAAACCCAGAAGCAGAAGGGATGGTAGAGAGAAAGAATGGAATTTCTATTTCTTGTAAAATATTTTCAAATAATTGTTGGGCTTTGAGATCAATAATTCAATAATGTAGGGCACCCCAACGATATATAGAGTTGATATTAAAGAAAAATTTCGTTAAAGGTAAAAAAAAAGAGTTACTGATTTTAGCAGAAAGTACCTATAAAAAAATGAACTAAGAAATGAACTAAGATAAGGAAGTGAATTAAATCACAGTTTCTAAATCTCATAATTGGAGTGATATCAAATGCTTCCTTGAGCTCAAAGAATCTTGAATTCATTGTAAGCATTTAAAATCTTGTAAATTATGAAACACTGATTTATAGTTACATTTTATTTTTTAATTTACAAAAATCATTTTTTCTCTCTCCAAGCCTTCAATAGTAAAAAAATAAAAACAAACCCCTTGCGATAAATAGGCATAGTCAAACAAAACAAATTTCTGCATTGCTCATGTCCAAAAATATATGCATCATTCTGTTCTCTAAGTCTACCATCACTTTCTGTTAGGAGGTGGGTAGCATGCTTCATTATCAATCCTCTTGTATTCATTAGTCCATTGTGTTGATTAGTGTTCTTAAAACTCAAAATGTTTTCAAAATCTGCACTGATTTTTTAAACTATAAAGAGAGACAGAAAACTCTAATTCTTATCTACCTGTATTACTGATTTTGAGCATTATCTTGAACACTTAAAAAAACCCCCAGACCTATTAGTAAATTCCTATATCTGTGCTATATCCACTTCCATTGGCTGTGTGTTTATAGAGGATACACTCATGTTAATACTGGGCTCAGCTGACTATGATGAGTAAGCTATTTCATCTGCTGCACAGATTATATGTCATTCTAAAATGAATTTTTGGAACCTATGTTCTCTTCTTGTGTTTGAAAGAAAAACAAAACAAAATACCAAATACAATAGCCCAGAATAAGATTCTCAGATTTAAAAGGCAATTCAAGTGCCATCTGGATCCCAAGTGGTTATCTAGCTTTTTCTGCAAGATCTCTAGTGAGAGGGAAGCCACTATATCTTGAGGCAACCCATTTCATTTCTGGACAGCTCTAATTTGCCACAAAGTTTTCCTTACATCAAGCCTAAATTTGTCTTTGGGCAACTTTGACTCAGTTCCTTACTGTTGCCCTTGGGGGTCAAGCAGAAGTCTAATTTTTATCCACCAGGGAGCCTTTCACATATTTGAAGACCAAAGATAGTGTCCCCAGTAAGTATTTGTGTCTCTGGGGAAACATCTGCAGTTCATTCAACTGATCTTCACGTGGTATGATCCCAGATCATTTGTCACTCTGGTAAATCTTCTGTGGATGCTTTCCAATTGACCAATGGCTTTCCTAAAATGGAATGACTATGAATTCATACAGTAGCCCAGATGTCAGCTGGGCAAAGCAGAGTGCATTGCTAATCTAATCATTTAACCAATTATCACCAATTAGCTTCTACAAAATGATATTTAATTTGAAGACGTAGCAACAACAAAAGGACAAACATGTTCCTCAACATGCCAGGACATTCTCTTATAACAGCTTGGTCCCCGTGGTGATTAAGTTCAGACTTAATCTATTAAAAAAATAGGATTGGTCCCACTGAATTTCATGTCCAAATTTGGTACAACCCCTGGATGAATCTCAGCTACTGCTCTTCTGGGTCTCAAAAGTTTTTCCTGAGGCCTTAATTCTGAGCTGGAATTCATCTATTCCTGGACCTTCTGGTGACTTGTTCTCCTGAACTTTCAAAGGTTACAAGGTCATAAATATCTTTAATTTCCTTTACCTAGAAGGAAACATAATAATATCAGAAACGAGAGCAAGGCCATGCCCTCTGGGCTTCATGCTGGCTCCAGATAGAGGGAGCCCCAAGCCCCACCTTTACCCAGAGACCCTTAGCAGCTCAGATTCCCTCGCCAGTGCCGCCAAGTCTGGAAAAGTGCCCAAACAAGAACCTATTGCCTTTTTTTTCTGCACCCCAGTCCTGACTACATAGCCAATTAAAGAGACTTTTCTTCATCATGTGGATTGCAGATTGGAGCCAAGTTACAGCACTTAGGCTTATGCCCCAGTTTTTTTAAAGGTACTTTCTTTTAAGTTATCATTCCGAAGTAGTCTCCCCAGCTTTTTCCACATGGGGAATTGCATCAGCCTCCTAACTGATTAACTTAACCTGATAGTGTATACAGTGTTCCATACCCTCCCCTGCTTATGGAAGTTCCCTTGCTGAGAATTCTCTCTAGGGCTGATCTAAAACAAAATAAAACAACAACAACAAAAAACCAAGTTGGAAAACACCTACGGTAGGGTCTCCTAGAATTTTCCATTTTAGGAACCAATTTGACAATCAAGAAAAGCTTATGGTTTCCTTCACAGAGTAATATTTTTAAATGCATAAAATAAAATGCATAAAATTGCAAAAGAAACAAATTATGCTGAAATGCAATTATCAAGAAATCGAACAAGTTTATGGAAATCAGGCCAAGAACTCTTGATGTAGAAGAAGTTGACTGTGATGCCAAAGGAACTTGAAAGCACCTTGAACAATAATTGGTTGAAGAAACTGGGGATGGTTATTTGGAGAAGAGAAAATTTCATTGGAGGAGAACAAGTTCGTTGTTTTCAAATATTTGACATAGTCTAGGAAAGAGGGAATAAATTAATTTTGCTTGGTCTCAAAAGTCAGAATTAGAAATGTTGTTATAGATAGTTAGATTTTTACTTGGTATTAGGGAGAACTTCCCAATAATTAGAGCTGTTTTAAAGTTAGGTGATCTCTCTTGGGACATTATGAATTCCTTCTTACAAGAGTAGTTCATTGGGTGGTTGGATGACTACTGGCTAGGCATATTACAAAGAAGTTAATGCATCAGATAGGAGTGTTGACTAGGTGATATCTGAAATCCCTATTAATGACAAGAATCCATGACCCCAAAACAAATATATATTATTTTCAAATTCCTTGTTGTGGATTTTTTTTGTAATATTGTCACCATTCATTACCATGTATGAGAATTAATAGCTAATAGTCGTAATCATGGGAAAGTCACTCTAATAGGAATTATGCATAAGAAAAGTTTAGATTTTAAAAAATTATAGAATTTTAAATTTCATAGTATATTAGCTAAAAATATTATACTTGTATCTCTTATTTTAAATCATATAAATTATTAGGCTATGCAGCAACACTTTTGGCAGTAGCAAAGAATTGGAAATAAAGTAGGTGTCTATCAAATGGGAAATGCCTAAACAAAGTGTTGCACATGAGTTTAATGGAATGTTATTGCAGAGTACGAAACATGATGGGTACAGAAAAGCTTGGGAAGACTTATAGGAACTGATGCAACATGAAGTAAGCAGAATTTTAAAAATACATAATAAATACAATAAAGCAAATGTAAGAACAACAACGAAGCAATCAGAATTAAATTCTCTGAAGGGATAATGATCAAACTTGGTCTGAAAGAAGCCATTTGAGAAGACACCTTTTTATCTGTTTCTTTGCAGAAATGGGAGATCATGGGTGTGAGATACGGCTTAGAATGTTATACTTCTCTGATGTGTTGTGAAGTTTCGTGGGACTTTTTTCTTTCTTATTTTCTCCATACTTTATTATAAGGAATGACTCTGAGAGGGAGAGAAGGGGAAAATACAGTGAGAAATAGATGACATAGGAACAAAGGATTGCAAAAATATTTTCAAAATTGTGTGGTTATGTATACTAGAGCTATGAATAACAGCACTAAAGAAACAAAACCTAATCTCTAATCATCCAGATTTACTAAAATTCTATTCCCGAATGTTATCTATACATCTGCTACAGTAGTTGGTTCACTGTGGTTATGTGGAGTGTCTCAGCAGATCCTCTCATGAACCTTGGTGAAACTGCTTTGGGACTGGCAGGAGATCTGTCAGCAAAGAGAGAAATTGACTTATAGTTGTATGAAATTGATTAAGGGTGTGTGTGTGTGTGTGTGTGTGTGTGTGCACGTGTGTATGTGTGTGTAACAACTCAGTGAAATGAAATCTATCACTAACTCTCTGTACCTCAGTTTTCTCATCTTTAAAATGGGTATAATAATAGCATCTGCTTCACAGGATTGTTTGTGAGAATCAAATGTGCTAGTATATTTTGTAAGAACATTTTGCAAACCTTAAAATGCAGTATAAGTGTTAGCTATTATTATCAACAATAATTATAGCTATTATTATTATTTATAGCTAGCATTAATAACAAATTGGAACTAGTTGCAATAACAATAGTTAGCCCTAATATATTATAATATACAGTTAATTATTATAATTAATCAAGTATAAATAACAGATAATTATACAGTATATGTTATGCCACTAATAATATACATTATAATATGGTTACATCATAACATGTAACTAATATGTATGCATGAACATATCATAACATATAGCATATTTTTAAGAAATTGTATCAATATAATTAACATATAATGTAGAAATGTATATATATTATAATTACTATTAGTAATTTTGCCCATATTGAAAAGCTCACTATTTTCTAGCATTATGCTTAGTGTTCCTGTTTGTTTTATTTATCTGTCTATATTTATATTTCAGTATATACGAACCTCTTATGATACAAATTTGGAGCAGCTATTACATCTGATGCTGAAAGAATGGAAAATGGAACTGCCAAAGCTTGTGATCTCTGTTCATGGGGGCATACAGAACTTTGTAATGCCCCACAAACTGAAGCAGGTTTTCAGTCAAGGGCTGATCAAAGCTGCAGAGACGACAGGAGCATGGATATTAACTGAAGGGATCAATACAGGTAGAGCCCACTCACTTTCATCTGCCCTCTTCACATTTCCCCCTTCTCTCTTTGTCTGGTCCATTCTGGGCAGTGGTTTAGGGGGCACGATGTCATTCACATCTCATAGAAGTCCTAACATATGTGATGTTTTGTGAGGGATTAAGTTGCAAAGCTAAGTGACCTGAAAACCAAACTGGGAAGTCTATTGCATGCATTGTCTGGAAAATGCTGGTAGTGCAAAAATTACATAACTGGAAGTTAATTTTTTTCTGTCATAGAAGCAAGGAAAAATAAAACACTATTCTCTCCTGAGTCTCCAATTATGGAAAAATTTTAAAAAAAGAAATTTTAGTTCATGCAGTCTACCTTAAAATTGCATCAGCACATATTTTTGGAAATTCATTGATGCAGTCATGTTTGCATTTTAGGCAATTTATTCTAGTGAAATGCATTGCAGTTTTATTTATTATATTGCATCTGATTTTAAAAATATTCTTTGAGCATCTTTTTATCAAAATAGATCATTGCTGAGGATTCCTGTGCCCCTCTTTGACTTCTAACCTTGAAAGATAATCAATACTTATATACTGTATGATTTTACATTTCTAGCATCTCTTTCATGAGTCTCTCTCTTTATTCCCACACCAGCATCCTTGAACCAGCCTATACTGTTACCTACCTAGACTATTGCAATATCCTTCTAATAGGTTTTTCCACTGTCACATTTTCCTTTTCTGCAGTACCATTTCTCTTCTAATACATCTTTATTGTCTCTCTGTTGATGCTCAAGTAAAGTTCAGATTTCTTGTTTGGCATTCAAAGCCTTCCCCAATCTGTCAGCATCCCGACTTTCCAATTAAATTAAATTAAAATTATTACTTCCCCTCTTTACTCACTGTTCTATCCAAATTAGATTACCTTTCTGTCCCCAAACATGCCCTGAGGTTTCCCACCTTTGTGTATTTGCTCATGCTGTTCCTTATAGCTAGAACAGCCTTCCATTACCATTCATTGACTGAACCAGCAGTCTTTTAAAATTGAATTTTCAATAGTATTTATTATATAGGCTTTCTTCAACTGGAAATTTATTGCTGTATATTTTGAATCCTCTCTCACATTCCGCTGTGCACGATAATGCTTTTCCCCCCCTTTTCTTATTTTGTATTATTTTTAGTTTTAGTATTTCTTTTTTCTTTTCTTGTTTTGTATTTAATTTTAATTATCAAAAATATTACAAATGAAAATAAATAAATAGTCACAGAAATTTGTATTCAAAAGCCATCTCCCTCATGAAGGATTCTTTTCATGTCTCTTCTGTTGTTAATAACCTTACTCCTTAGACTTCATGTTGTACTTTTTTCTTCTTTTAATGCACTTATCATGAATTATTATGCATTATCGTTAACTATGTACGTATCTTATTTTCCAAGTAGATTATAAATTTTATGAGGACAGAGGCCTTTCCTCATAATAACTTTGTATTTCCCCTAAAACTTAACAGAAATATTTATTAAACTGAACCAAGTTTATCTGACCCACTCACTTTTCTGACCTGCCTCTAAATTAACTATGCCACATGATCCTTGTTCTTCTCTACTTTTGGTAATATTCTTTGTCTGCTATGCTGATTTCCCTTCTTCTTGGCCTATTAAATAGGGGATGTTTTAAAATATTCCATTCTTAGTTCGATGCTTTTCTCTTCCTCTCATTTTTCCTCTGATTATTTTATTCACTCCTATAGTGAGCATATGTGTGTATATCTATCTATCTATCTATCTATCTATCTATCTATCTATCTATCTATCTATCTATCTATCTATCATCTATCCATCTATCTATCTATCTATCTATCTGTCTATCTGTCTGTCTGTGTCTGTCTATCTATGCATCTATGTATCTACGTATCTATATATCTATTTATGTATCTATGTATCTATGTATCTACCTACCTATCTATCCCTATAAATACATATCTATATCTTTAATTTCTGTGCAGATGACTCCCAAATCCATGTATATAAACCAGATCTCTATCTTGAGCTTCAGTCTCACATTTCCTATTGCCTGTAGTAAACAATAGTTTCTTAGCCAATTTTTTCCCAGCTCCAGTCACTTCCTCTTCTACTCTGTTCTGAACACACAGACAATATCAGTCAATGAATATTTATTAAACACTTGTGCTAAGTGCTGGGGATACAAAAAAAGACAAAAATCAGTCATTATTATAAGGAACTCACTGTCTAATGGGGGAAATAACGTACAGGCTACTATTTATAAGCAAGATATATTTAGGATGAATTGGAAATAATCTCAGAAAGAAGGCATAACATTAGAAGAAGATTGGGAAAGACTTCTTGTGAAAGTTGGGATCTTTAGCCTGACCTTGAAGGAAGCCAACGGAGCTAGGAGATGAAGATGAGAAGGGAGAGAATTCCAGATATTGGGAACAGCCAGTGAAAATGCTGGATTCGGGAGCTAGAACATGTGTGCTCGTCCTTGTTGCCGAAGAAGACCATGCCCTTAGAGAAATGATGACATGACTTGCACTTGACTTTGTTTTGAGTGAGGGAGGGCTGTGCAGGTTACCAGACTCACTTCTCCTCCAGAGCCATCTGAATCCAGTGGCTAGATATTTATCAGGATGACTGGAAATAAACCAGGATGAGGCCATTGAGAGCTGGAAATCTTGTACTAGGAATGAGGCCTATATCACTGGATCTCTGAGTACATGGGGGAGAGGTGCTCAATGTTTTGCTTAAAACAAAGAAGGAAAAGGTTTCTTTGTTCTGAGTTTATAAATACTGCAAATACATGACTAGCACTTGACTTTGTTTTGAGTGAGGGAGGGCTGTGCAGGTTACCAGACTCACTTTTCCTCCAGAGCCATCTAAATCCAGTGGCTAGATATTTATCAGGATGACTGGAAATAAACCGCGATGAGGCCATTGGGGTTAAGTGACTTGCCCAAGGTCATGCAGCTAATGAGTGTCAAGTGTTTGAGGTGAGATTTGAACTCAAGTCCTCCTGACTCCTGCACTGGTACTCTATCCACTGCACCACCTACCTGCCCCCACATCACTCTAACCTTTCAGTGGATCTGAATTGCTTAATTTAGAATTCTTTAGCTTATTATTCAAGACCTTCTAACATTTGGCTTCTATGGGGCTTTCTAGCATTATCTCCTATTACTCTAATAAACGTATTGCACCAGGAAACTCCATGTACTTTGATCTCTCGCTTATGATATTCTATTTGTTTGTATTTCCTCCTCTCTTCTCTGCCTTTCCATTCTTTCAGACATGATTCTCATTCTCCTTCATGAAGTTTTTCTTAATTATTTGGAAATTGCCTCCTCCTCTTTTCAATTATTGTTTGTTTATTTGCATATTCTTACCATATTCTACTTTGTAATGTATTGTTCATTTTTTCAAGCATTTTGGAGTACGTACAATATGTAAGGCATTTATTTAGTGACAGTGTGGTGTAACAAGCAGAAAGCTGGCCTTGAATTGAGAAAGACCTGAGTTCAAGTTCTCCCTTTGACATATACTGGCAGTATGACCTTGGATAAACCGTTTAACCTTCCAGTACTCTAGGGAACTTCTCTATGACTATAAGTTGTAGGGAAGGTGACTTGCATTGGTATACTTGTGCCAGAGAAATTACAGGTCTTTATTGCCATTCCTTAGAATGCATAAGGCATCGTACTAGTCAATATGTCACATTTAAAAATAAATAATGCCTGATTCCTGCCCTGTTTACTCATATTCTAATAAGGCAGTTGAAACTTACAAAAAACCTAATTACTGATACAAAGTAGACTATTATTTTATATAACACACACAAGCTATAAAGAAAATGCTGCTGTATTTCAGAATAATACACTTCATACTAGATTATCATATACTGGATGGTTTTGTTTCATAAATATATACCTGGTACAGTGCTTTATTTGTGGCCAGTTCTCAATGAATGCACATTGGATGAATATGTAGGTGAATTGCCAGAAGTCTGATGAAAAGGAAATAGAAAATTAAAAAAAAGGGGAGGTTTTATCCTATCATTTATGGGTGATTGAATGGTGCCTTTTCATATTTTCCTGGGGTACATTCTGTTCACATTTTTATAAGGAACAGAAGATTGTACTTGATTTCTAGGTCAATTTTAAACTGGATATTTTATTTCTACTGAAAAGATGAAAGAAATGACAGAATTTGGGGAGTTAAAGAAATAAATAAAATTGATCAAAGTTTTGTCCAAGGTACATGCTTGAAGTTTTAAGATCTTGGAAATGATGAAAATAATTCAGTTACTTTAGAGTAACTTTCAAAAAAGAGCCCAAAGGGTGGAGCCAAGACGGAAGAGTAGGAACAGAAACTTAACCAAACTCTCCCAAATTCTCCTCCAGACAACTTAAAAATAATGCCTCAGATGTAATTCTGGAGTGCTGAACCAACAAAAGGTTGGATGAAATAATTTTCCAGTCAAAGACAATTTAGGAGTTCGACAGAAAAAGTCTACCTCACCAGGGTGGTGGTAGGCTTGGAGCACAGTACAGGCCACACTGCTGCACCAACAGCAGACCTTGGAGGTGTTACATGAGCAGCAGATATAGCTTTGGGAGCCCTCCACCCCCCGATGGTAAAGGGATCAGATAACTGGTCAGGAAGAGATTGCAGAGGACTCTTTGTGGGTACTACATTCAGGGCTCTGTTGAGTAGCCCATACACAGTTCCAAGTCACAGTCCTAAAGTGAAGAGGAGCGCTATTGCTTGTGGCTGAAGGAAAACAAGAGTCCTGGTGATAGGTCAAGGGTGGAAAAGAGTCTCAATTCCAAGGCAGAAAGAAACACTAGTGATTGTGGCGGTGGGAGACCAGGAGACCTAGTCACAGTCCCAGGGCCAAAAGGAGTGCTAGCACTTGTGGTATAGGGGAACAAGGTCCCTTTCTGAGTAAAGATCAGAATATAGGCCAGGAGAGCAGTGACTGCACCTCTACTTAAATCACACCACCTTGGAAGCATTAAAAATTTATAGACCCCCCAGAACTAGCTCTGAAAACACAAGCAGGACTCCAGGAGTAGAGTCCAACTTTAACATGAAGTTAAAAGTCAAGAAATAGGTTGAAAAAATGGGCAACAAAACCCTTGACCATAAAGAGTTACTATGGTGACAGGGAAAATCAAGAAATAAATTTAGAAGAAGACAACAGTGTTAAAACAGTGACATGAAAAGCCTAAAAGAAAAAGGCAAATTAAATACAAGCCCCAAAAAGAATTCCTAGAACACCTCAAAAAAGATTTAAAAAACGAAATAAGAAAAGCGGAGGAAAAATTGGGAAAAGAAATGAGAGAGATGCAAGAAAATTATGAAAAGAGTTAACAGCTTGGTAAAAGACACACACACACCCTGAAGAAAAGCATGTGAACTTGTAAATCATAATTGGCCAAATGGAAAGAGGTACAAAAATTTACTGAGGAAAATAGCTCTGTAAAAAGAATTGACCAAATGGAAGAAGAAATACAAAAGTTCACTGAAGAAAATAATTCATTCAGAATTAGAATTGGGCATATGGAAGCTAATGACCCCATGAGACATCAAGAAACAATAAAACAAAATAAAAAACAGGAAAAAAATTTGAAATATTTCATTTGAAAAACAACTGTTCTGGAAAATAGATTGAGGAGAAATAATTTAAGAATTTTTGGAATATGTGAAAGCCATGATCATAAAAAAGAGTTCTAGACACTATATTTCAAGAAATTTTAAAGGAAAACTGCCCTGATATACTAGAACCAGAGGGTAAAATAGAAATTGAAAGAATCTGCTGATAACCTCCTAAAAGCAATAGCCAAATACCAGAGCCCCCAGGACAAGGAGAAAATATTACAAGTAGTCAGAAAGAAATAATTCAAATATTATGGATTCAAAGTCAGGCTCACACAAAATTTAGTAGCTTCAACATTATAGTATTGAAGGGCTTGGAATATGATATTTTGAAAGGCAAAGGAGTTAGAATTATAACCAAGAATAACTCACCCAACAAAACTGGATAATCCATGGTGGGGAGGGAAAGGAAGGGTGGGGAAATGAACATTTAATGAAATTGAGGACTTTCAAGTATTTCTGATGAAAAAATCAGAGCTGAATAGAAAATTTGACTTGGAAGATGATAATTTTAATTCCTAAGAACTTTATCATTATTAGGGCGGTTAGAAAGCATATCAACATAGACAGAGGGCATGGGTATGAGTTGACTATGATGGAATGATTAAAAAAAATTAAATTAAGGGGGAGAAAGATGCAATGGAAGAATGAGGGAAACTATCTCACATAAAAGAGGGAGAACTCTGAGGTAGAGTGGTAAGTTTCCATACACATTTTATTGGAAATAGGGCCTTCAGGATAGAGGAAAGAAGAGAAGTCCAATGCATGACAAGAAGATATAGGAAGGGCATACCTATAATGGTTTTCCTTTGAGAAAAGGACATGGTGTAGCAGATAGGGTGTTGGATTTGAAGTCAGAAAGACTTGGATTCAAATCTTTCCTCAGACAGTTACTAACTGTGTGACATTGGTTAAGTCACTTAACCTCTCTGGACCTCAGGAAAGGAAACTTAGCTGTATTTATGAGGGGATTGGATTTGATAACCTCTAGCTTAGAGCTCCAGCTCTAAATCTGTGATCTCATGATTCTAGTGGGGATATGGCATGAAAGAGTTTAGGTAACCAAAGGACAGAGGGAGAATATTGTGAGTGTGTGTATCAGGTGTCCAATGAGGAAAGTGATGCCAAGACAAATTAGGTTCTGAAGGAGGGATAGAATAAGGGGGAGAAACTCCATGAGAAGACAACATTGAAAGGGATGAGGGGAAACACTGGGATTAGATTGTGGGCTCTTTGAGGGTAGAGACTGTCTTTTGTCTCTTTTTGTATCCCCAGGACTTAGCACAATGCTTGGCACATGGTAGGTGCTTAATAAATGTTGATTGATTGATTTGGAGAAATTACAGGTGTTGGGGGCCATCTACCTGAAATATCTGCTTGCAAGGGGAACAATGTATATTCTTACTTTCCTCCTCCTTCTCTCTTCAAGCCACTGTGTTCTACACAAAAGTCTAAAAGGGGTTAGGGAGGTAAAAGGGCACAACGAGAATTAGCAGGACTTAATGTTTGATCTTTCAACTGAATATTTGTAGGAGTCTCCAAGCATGTTGGAGATGCCCTCAAAGCACATTCCTCTCAATGCCTCAGAAAAATCTGTACAGTTGGAATCCCTCCTTGGGGAATCATTGAGAACCAGAAGGATCTTATTGGAAAAGATGTGAGTAAAATAAGCCTTTAAAAATGTTAACGACTTTTTCTTGTTTTTAATGGTGATAGAAGGAAGAAAACTATTTCTCTTCTCTTAAGAGGAATGTTTTCTTGATAGTCAATTGTTAGGATTTTGATTGTGAAGAGTAATCGTCAAACAGTTTTCTACTCTGAGAAGACAGCAGTAATTTTGTTGTTAAGAAAAGCACCCTTCTTATAGACTGTTAGATTATAACACTTCTAAAAATGTGTGATATTGACAGTCCTAGTGAAGTCTTATGTCTGAGTGTTTAATCCTATAGGAAAGAAAATATTGACCTGAAAACAGATAATCACTAGACTGGCTCTGATTGCTTTGGTTCTTTCAGATGATTAGTTTTTATCAAACTCTAGGTTTAGTAGTTGCTGAAGTAGGTTAGCTGAGAGGTGTATGCATAAGAGGCTCATAATAAATGTCCGTTGGTGTTTGAGGGATTCATCAGCAGAAGGTTCAGCCTTAACGACTTATAAAGGGTAGTAGCATCATCATCACCACCACCACCATCATCATTGCTGTTGTCATCATCTCCTTCTATTACTACAACTATGACTGCTACTGCTACTACCACCACCACCACCACCACCACCACCATCATCATTGCTGTTGTCATCATCTCCTTCTATTACTACAACTATGACTGCTACTGCTACTACCACCACCACCACCACCACCACCACCATCATCATTGTTGTTGTCATCATCTCCTTCTATTACTACTACTATGACTACTACTGCTACTACCACCACCACCACTGTCAATAACCGATATTTACACTGTGCTTTAAGATTTTCAAAGTCCTTTATATTTGTTAACTTGTTTGAGTCTCAGTCCTGTGACATAGATACAGCAACCCTGTGAAGTGGATACTACAGATATGATTGTCTCCATCTTGCAGATAAGGAAACTGAGGCTTAGAATGGTAAAGTGCCTTGCCCATGATAAGATAGCTAGTAAGCACAGGAGATAGAATTTGAACTGAGACCTTCCTGACTCCTATGGTAGCACTTCATTCTGTAAAGTTGAGAGGGTACTGAATGAGACATTATGTAGTTCAGTCAGTTGTCAACATGCATTTATTAAACACTTGAAAACAAATGCAAACAGAAAGACAGTTCTTGACTTCAAGGGCAAAAGATACCACAACAGAGGAAGCTGAATGGGGGAGAATGTCATGGTAGAGAAAATTGCTGGAATGAAGCTATATTGGTCCTGGGTGACTTCCTTAAACAGAAGTTCTGGGAGGAGTCATCCAGTGAGGGGGCGGGAAGGGAGTGGGAGAGAGGTCTAGTCGAGGCTGTTTCCAGTGTAAAAAAGGACTGGAGTGATAGGTACTGATGAAAAGAATTTCCCCATATGAAAAAATCATGTATCTTTATATAGAATTATTGAAGAAGATGATACTGGTGTATTTCTGTAGGGTGATTCGCTATTTCATTTGTATAGGATCATCCTCTTGATTTGGGATATTGATTGATTGGGTACGCTGGAATTTAAATAGCAGAGTTATTTACATTACTGAGAATCACTAGGAGTTATGGTTTCTTTAATGTAGGCAACTCTGAATCTATGAGGTCTATGATTTTAGTAGATAAGTTCTGTAGAATAGCCTGAGGCACCTAGAGGTCAAAGGACTTGCCCAGGGTCAAGTCAACAGGCAGAAAGCACTTATTATGCATTTACTATATGTCAGGTGTCAAGCTAAGCACAGTTAAGAACTGCTAAGCTTGGATTCTAGAAGATATGAATCTGCCTCTAATGCTTGACTTTATGGTTCTATGAGAATGTGAATTCCTGGAGTGTGGATACGGTCTAATTTTTCTGTGCGCACCACAGTGCTTTGCACATGGTGTGCGCTTAATAATTGCTTATTCATTTATTCGTTAAAACCAATCCTTGACCACAAGGCACAGGATTTTATGTCTTCTTGAGTGAGTCCAACCTCAGCAGTCCATCTACTATGCCATGATGCTCCTATTATTATCACTATCATTACTGTTTTCATTATTCTAGTAAAATGGAGAAGCTTTAGGTAAAAGTAATCAGGTTCCCATATTTTATATATGTTTTTCATTTTTTTAACTGGACCTTGTACAGTTAAAGGGTTAAAGGGATTCTTCCCATCTCCAAGGAACTTCTACCAGTGTGGATTGGTATCTTCAGTTGATGGTCTTAAAGAGTTGTGTGTCCTCTTGCTTTGTGTACATGTAAGACCTTAGTTTTGAGTTCATTTGGTATTGGAATTCGCTGGGACTCATTTACTTTACAGCTTTGGATTTTGGACCTTTGTTCTCATTCTGGATTTCTTTTCGCTTCTTTTGATCACTCAGGTGGTCTGCCTGTATCAGACTCTGGGCAATCCTCTTAGCAAGCTGACTACTCTCAACAGCATGCACTCCCATTTCATTCTGTCAGATGATGGCACTGTGGGGAAATATGGAAATGAAATGAAGCTGAGAAGGAACCTAGAAAAATACCTGTCCTTGCAAAAAATACACTCTCGTAAGTACTACATGGTTGCTGGTCAACAAGTATTTATTGAAATATTTATTGAATAATTCATGTTATAGTGTGAACAAAGAAGGTGCTATGGAGCTAATTGGATCATAGATAGAGATCTGGAAAAAAAACTTAGAGGCATCAAGTCTAACTCCCTCGCTTTTCACATGAGGAAACTGAGGCTAAGAGAAATTAAACAATTTGCTCCTGTTTTTATAGTTATTATATGTCTGAGGTAGAATCTAGATTCAAGTCTTTTTTACTTCCGGGCCAAGTACTCTTTCTACTGCACCACTGCCTATCTGTAGTAAATAGGAAGAAAAGGGAGCAAAACTAGCATGCATTCAATCACAATGAATGGAATGAGATAGAATGTATTAGTGGGAATAATGAATTCCCCTGGAAGTGGTCACATTCAAATTTGCCCTGAGTATTTCCATTGGATTGGGAACAGTTATCATAATTTACATATATAACTTGGGACCTAGCTAAATGTTAAATTATGTAGTGAGTCTATAAAAGTTTAGAGAGAGAGAGATGGTGATAGAATATGGAAGTTCTTGATAGCCAAGTAGTGAAGGAATTTGGGAGTCATTGAAGATTTTTGAGTAGGGGAACAGAAGTATCAAAATAGTGTTTTAGGAAGAGTAGTCATGGATGCAAGGTAATTGAAAAAAAGACTGAGGTCTAAGAGATCAGTTAAGAGACTGTTGTAGTAATCTAGCAATGAAATATGTCTCAATGAAAGTGGCAGAAATGGGAGTGAAGCTGTTAAATTTAGAGGAGGAGCTTGGTCCTTTTTTCCTTCATAGCCCATGAAACATGCAGCTAAGTGGCACAATGGATAGACTCCTGGACCTGGAGTCAAGAAGACATACTTCAAATAGGACTTCAGATATTAGATGTGTGACTCTGAGCAAGTCAATTATCCTCTGTCTGTTTCAATCTACTCATCTATAAAATGGGGATAATAACAATACCTACCTCCAAGGGTTGAGAGGATTAAAAGAAGATAATATTTGTAAAGTTCTTTGCAAACCTTAGTGCCCTATGTAAATACTGGTTGTTATTGATAATTATGTTATTATGGATATAAAAGAGGTCGTACTAGAGAAATACTAGTTACTGATAATAAGAGTTACCAAGATGTAATCCTGGAAAGAGGACCTTATATTCTTGTGGACTATTGGCATATGCTTGAAATCTCTTTAATTTTAGTTTTTGATTCCTATTAAAAACAGAATTTAAGACAGTATATTATAGTGGATATAGAACAAGAAGACCTAGATTCAGATCCGGCCTTTGACACACAAAGGTTGTATCACCCTGGGCAAGTATGTAGGCACATTTCAGGGGCCTGCTCAACCCTCTAATTCTCTAAGTTGTGAAACAGTTGCCGTTCAGCATTGATTGAGAGCATTTTCATACCAGTAGTTGACTTCACCAATGAAATCACACATCTCTACAAAAAGTAAAACAAACCAGCTCCCACTTCCTAGGGCCTTAGAAAAGTAATGAGTAAAGCTCATCAATACCAAAGGATCAATGAAGGAGCTGAGGGACAGGCTTTGATTACAGAAGGGAGATGAACGTTCTCGGAGTGACCAGGGTGGTCGGGATGAAAGGAAGAGAGGAAGTCACCAGGAGAAAAATGGTACAAAACTGTGGTTCTTAAGATAAATTTAATCTACTTAGACATTTTAACAGAGGCTTCTCTTTTGGAATATGCCAGATTCCCTATAGCTTTTGGTGCCTATTTCCCCAAATCACCCTGTATTCAGCTAGGTGGCCCAGTGGTTAGAGTGCCAGGCCTAGAGTCAAAAAGATTCATCATTCTGAGTTCAAATTTGGCCTTGGACACTTACCAGGTGGGTGACCCTGGGCAAGTCATTTAACCCTGTTTGTCCCAGTTTCCTCATCTGTAAAATGAGCTGGGGAAGGAAATGGCAAATCACTCCAATATCTTTGCAGGAAAACACCAAAAGGGGTCACAAACTGTTGAACACAATTGAATAAAAACAATGAAATATGTGTACATGTTGTGACCTACTCCATGTCCCCTATCCAACCTCTTTCAGGGCAGGGACTTTTATTCTCCAATTGAAACCCTTTAAGCCTAATATAATACCTGACACATAATAGATCCTTAATAAATTACTTACTTATTGATTGATTGTTTGGCTGAACTCTCCAGTGGGCTTTCAACAATTCTTCCAAGCTCATTGACATAATTCTCTAATTTCCTTGGATTTGTATGTCCTGTACAGCCACAGATAAAAATGTTTCTTTCAAGGACTTTTAAACTTCCAAGATTTTATTTTGTAAATCAATTAATTTTAGTTTTTGATTCCTATTAAAAACAAAATTGAAGGCAGAGTAGGATAGTTGGATATAGAACAAGAAGACCTAGATTCAGAGTCATCTTAAAGGTGCTATACCTTTCATTGATGGTAGAGTTGATCCTATTATACTTTAAAAATTAGTGGTTCCAAAGACATATTTTTTTAAAAAAAAGCATGGCATAAGCATTACTCAGAACACAGAGTTGGTCTTCTTACCTAAAGGACAAAGCACACTGTGCAAACATGCTATCATAATGGTTTTTTTTGGTCTGAAGTGGACAGAATGGCAATGGTACAGTAACCATTCACTCACCCATTAATGATAGGATGAAACCTTATTTCTTTGTGTTGCTCCCTTCATTGCTTTTCAGTCACACGGATATGAATTCTTGATCATGGCTGGGATTTGAAGAAAGATAATGAATATACCATTTTTTATTGAGACCTAATACAATTAATAAAATTCCTAAAAAATATAATCAAACTGCTAGAGAAGTCACTAGGTTCAGTTGTTTGGAACATGGCCAGTACAGCTTAGCTAGCTGTAGCGCCAATGCCATATTCACAGTGCCTACAGCAGTCATGAATATTCTGGCACCATTCTGAGTCCCGAAATACAACAGACTCTCCACATGGAAGACAGAACCAAAACATTCCACCTCCGCCTCTTCCTGTCCCACCCTGCTCCACCCCTTCCTGTTCCATGTGACTTAGACTCATGTGACTCAGGCTTCCATGGGACTTAAGCAGGTCACATTGTCCTGTTAATGGATGGGAAAGCTCTTCCCTTAAGCAAAAATATATTAACCCGTTATGCAAAAACACATGCACATTAGTTTATTTTCCAAAAGAATGTGCTCAAAGTTTGAAGGCATGGATTATAGTTAAGAACAAAACAAAACAAAAAACCAGCTTTCCCACAATCTGAGTCTCCCCAAAGAGGAATGGTTTCTCTCTTGTGTCTTTACCAGTATAGTAGGAGACTTATTTTGATAGTCTCATACTATATGTCTGATCACTCCAGTGACTCATGAGTTCACTTTACCAGGACCCTTGGTAATCAATCCTCCAAACAAGAAATGCCAATAATGAACACAAACTGATGTCCACAGTATCGACAGGACACTGAAGAAATAAAAAATAAAAGTATTTCTTTTTAGAGGGACTGAATTTTTTTCTGCCACACAAAAATGCAAATAACAGTGCTCTCAGGCTTCAATAACAACATGTTCATGAGATGATTTGTCCCTTTTTGGGGAGTATGATGTTAAACATCATAGTTACAGTAACAAATAGTTCCATATCTTTATTAATATGATAGTAGTTATAGTAAAAGTATTTGGTTCCTATTTTGAAATAAAAAGCACTATAGTGATAGAATTTTGAAAATTTAGAAAATGTTCTCTTGGTGATGTAGCAGTATGGAAATAGCTAATAGAACATACGAATAATTTTACTCTGTTGGCCATAGTATTCCTAGGGCTGTGGTCTTAGGGAGTTCTTAGTAGGTCATGAAGGAGTTAAAACTTCAGATTATACATAATGGTGTTTTGGCAGTTTCTGTCTAGATTTAATTGTTCAGAATATGTAAATCATCCATTATGTCAGCATATAAAATAAGCCTGAATAATTTGAAAAACTCAATTCACTTCAACATCTGAATAATGCTGTGATATTCATTTATTCATTCATTAATTCAACAAGCGTTTTTGAAGTGTTTACTGTTCCAGGTGCCGAGGCTACAAAGATGAAAATGAAACAGTCCCTGATACCAAACTGGGGAAATCTCACTCATTCTGAAGGAGGAGAATGATTGGGAGGAGGGCAATGAAAAGACTCAACTGTAGGATTTTTAAAAAGATTTAGTTTGTCATTTTTGATATAAGTGCTGGGCATAAAAGTGAACAAATATCAAGTTAACATGTATTAATTTTACAATAGAATTAAGTTCACAAAGGGCCTGTTATATAACAATAAATCATAATCATTTAACTTATTAGAATTTCTGGATACAAAGGTTGAAGGCATATAAAAAAGTCATTACTTTTTGGCTTCTTGGTTCAAAAAAAAACTACTGATATTAGGGAGGAAAGTATTTAAATTTTTAAGTACTCAGTGTTTTCTGTAGTTTCATTGAAGCTGTTTATGACTTGATAGGTTAATCCTAGAGAGCTGCCCAAGGAACAGAGAATTTAAGTGGTTTGCCTATAGTCACACAGTGAGTATCAGATTGGGATTTGAACTCAAATATTTCTGACTCTCAGTCTAGTACTCTATCTACTGTACCATTGTGCCTCTACAAACTTTTAATCAAGACTGAAAACATAGAGGAAGAAAAATTTTCAAACCCATCATTCACTAACAATCAGGTTTTCCATGTCTTGGTTACTAAAAATGCAGAAATAATACAATTTTTTTTTTGAGATTTTGTAATGTTAGGAAATAATAAATTCTTTACTTTTAAAAAAAGAGTAAATAGAAGTGAACTGTAATCCTGGAAAACAATAATCAGACTTTTAAATTCATGGACCCCACAGAAATCAATATGCTATACAAAATAGATTTTGGATATATTTGTCAATTTCCTTTTCTCTTTTTCTTTTTCTTTTTCTTTTCAGAAGATACATTTCACTCTGAGAATTCTAGTATATATTGTTTTAACTTCAAAGTCATCTTTCTTGATCTTGAAATACCTTGTATGCAAAACATGATGAATGGGTGGAAAACAGATGGGCTGGATAACAGTCCTGTCTTTTAGGAAACAAATTCTGTCTTTTGGTTGAGAGCTCTACCTTGGGTAACAGTTTGGTTTTCTGTGTTCTGAAACAGGAATGGGCCAAGGTGTACCAGTGGTGGGTCTGGTGGTGGAAGGAGGTCCTAATGTGATCCTCATGGTGTGGGAGTTGGTCAGAGAAAGCTCCCCAGTTCCCTTGGTGGTCTTCGAGGGCACAGGGAGAGCGGCTGATCTCTTGGCCTTCACTTACAAACACACAGCTGATGAAGGGTGAGTTTGATGTCTGCTCATCTGCCATGGTTATTAAGCACTCTAAATGAATTGGGCAGGGCAGACATATATTTTTACATTAGGATAAAATAAAGCATGGAATGATAGAGCTGGAGGAGATCTTAGAGGTCAGCTAGGCTAAGCCTTTCATTTTGCAGATGAAGAAACTTGGGTCCAGAGAAGTGACTTAGTCAAGGTTACAAAAATTAAGTGGTAGAGTATGTCCCAGATAAGCAAGATGGGAGTACTGACACTGAAAACTTTCATTCTGAGGCTTTTCTGTGTTTTAGTTGGTGCCAGAATGGCCCTTGAAGACTTAAAAAGGTAGGATTTAGGATTTGGGACTGCATGGAAATAACAAAAGAGAAGAAAATGGTTTTCCCCTCTTTTCTAAACTCAGGTGTTGAGAATTATAGACTGTATTTATCCATAGTGGCTAAATGGAATATGTAACCTCTCCCATTTCACATTTCTCTCATCAAATAAATAGGTAGCTTTGATTTGCCCAGTGAGATATTCTGCCAGTGCTAAAAGTGTAGAAAGTCTGCTGTTCCATTAAAACAAGCTCCAGATAAACAAAGCCTGAGCTCGAGATCAGAAATGCAAAATATCCACTTCTTTTTACCGCTCATTACCCTTGCTCAGTGCTCCTAGAGAATTTTTTAATGACACTTTTTCTCAAGGTCTGGCTACCCCTTGCCCACTTTGAACTTGTATCACACTTACCTCAACCTTCATTTTGTCCCCGGCATACTTAAAAATCTCAGAATAGGTGTAACAGTGTCATTCTTAGTTTTATTTCTTCTGTTTCTGATTATTTCCTTTTTTGTACTGTGTCAAATTATATCCATTTGTCTTTCTCCTAGGGAACTCCGCCCTTTGGTGAAGGAAGAGATCATTCATATGATTCAAAACACTTTCAATTTTAGTCTTAAACAGTCCAATCACCTTTTAAAAATTCTGATGGAGTGTATGGAGCATAGGGAGCCTGTGAGTATGATTAAGGAACCTGTTTTCTTTTTTTTTCAAGCCTGAAACCCTTGGCTTTAATAAATGTGTATTTTTTTTAATCCCCCTCCAACATTCAGTTTTCAGTTTTCAAAATTATCGTTACTTATTCTATACAGTTTGACTTTCAGTTCCTTTCCTGTCCCCCTTATACTGCTGGTTTCAAATCCAGCTGATTATAAATCATTTAGGCAAATAGGAATTCAGCCATTCCGTTCAATTTGACATCAACTAAACATCCATTATGTGCATGCACGGCTAAGAAAGCAAAAGAAAGGAAAACAATTCTTACCCTCACAGTGCTTATTTTCTGTTATTGGGACAGAAGTTGTACTCACATAAGGAAATAAAAGATACTTTAGGAGGCTAGTAAGTGACAGCTTGGTTACATCAGTCATGCATTTTATTCATTTAAAAATTGATTTAAATTTTTACTGGTATCTTTTGTGTTCATATAACCTTCATTTACAGCTATATCTTTCCCCCAAGAGCACATCTTTTGCAATTAATAATAAAAAGAGAGAGGAAAAAGTTAAGCAAATCCAATCAACATATTTACTGAGTCTGAAAGTGTTTGCAAAGTTCCACATCCTTAGTCCCCCACCTATGCAAAGAAGAGAGGGATGCAGGCATGCATTTTAATACCAAGATCTGTTATGAGAGTCAAGAGGAGATCAACTTCAAGAGAGTATCCTGAAGTATTTTTATCCTAAAGACTACAAGCTGTTGCTTCATCTGTGGTGTAGTAGTGGGGAAGATTTCAGATAGGTGCAATAACACAGTCTAATAGTCAGTAACCACTTATTAAGCACCAGCTGGGTGCCAGGCACTGTGCTAAATGTTGGAGATACAAAGAAAAGCAAAAAACCAAAAACTAAAAACCAAACACCAAAAAAACCAAACAGTCCCTGCCCTCTAATGAGGAGCTTGAGCTAATGAGGGGCTGACATAGGTAGAACTTGAAATCCCTTAATTATTCACATCTCATTTTTTTCCAACAATTTTAATACATCTCTCCTGAAGCATTTACTTGAGATCCTTAGAAGTAGAAAAAGTTATTAGAAAGTTTTCTAGGACTGAAATGATCTCTATTACAAGGTTTTCCCCCATGCCTATGTAATCTTCATATTTTCTAGCTGGAAAATCTGAAATATTAGATATATTTAATACATAGATTGGGTAATGAGATCCTGAATACTTGAGAGTTGACGATGTTCATGCATATCCGAAGTTTGTCACATACATGGAATTGGTATAATTATAATTAGAAAATTCTTAGAGTTAATCTAAGTCAATATTCATTTCACAGATGAGGAACAGGATCAAAAGATTTAAGTTACTATGTTTAAATTATATATTTTTTTCCTCTGAAAATTCACCTTTTTCTTTCTCCTACACCCCCACTGAGAAAGCAAGAAAAGCAAAAATCCTTGTACAGATGAGTATCGTCCAGCAAAATACATTCTCCCGCTGGTCATTTCCAAAAAAGAGTATGTCTCAGTTTGCACCCTGAGTCCATCACTCCTGTACATATGAATAGCATGTTTCTTTATCAGTTCTCTGAGAGTGAGGTTGGTTGTTATGTTAGTTAGAGTTCTAAAGTCTATTTCAAAGTTGACTGTCTGCGATATTCTGCTCATTTCACTCAGCATCCATTCATGCAAGTCTTTCTAACTTTCTTATTATATTTATACGCCATAGTTTCAGTCATTTCTCATTTGATGGGCAATGCTTCAGTTTCCAACTTTTTGCTATTGGAAAAAAAAACCCATATAAATATTTCGATACATGTGTAGGTTTTTTCCCTCTTTTTTTGATCTCTTTCTGATACATAGATCTGGCAATGATACTGTTGTATCAAAAGGTATGCACGATTTAATAGCTTTTGGGGCATAGTTCCAAATTGCTTTCCAGAATGGCTGGACCACTTCACAGCTTGACCAGCAGTGCCTTAATGTATCTACTTTCCCACAGTCCCTCTAGCATTTGTCATTTTCTTTTTTAGTCAACTTTGTCAATTTAATGAATGTGAAGTAGAACACTGCTAAGTGATTGCGTTAGGGGCAGTTAGTTTGTGACAGGTAGTTAATTGGAGAACTGGCTCTGAAATCAGATCTCCTGACCATCAATTCAGGGCTTTTGCTATGCTGCTGTAGTCAGTATATGTTTCATCTGGAAAATATGCAGTATTAGATGTATCCTTTCATAATGTGAAACCTTTTAAAAAGTTTTATTTATTTTTACAAGCATTTATTATCTCTACTTTCCATTTCTTCCCCTTAAACAATAAAAAAGAAAACCCTTTTTAGCAAATGTGCATAATCCAGTAAAATACATTCCCAATTTTGATCATGTCCAAAAATGTATGCCTCCCTATGAGAAGTCTTAGTTATTTTATTGGCTCTTTATCTTTATCTTTTGCATCAGTTTCAGTAATGATAATAGCTCATATTCCTGTAGCATAAGTTTATAAGGCAAAAACCCTGTGAGGTAGTTAAGTAGTGAAAAATATTATTACCATTTTAGAGATGTTGAAACTGAAGCTCAGAGGCTTAGGTTACTAGCTTCAGATCATGAAATTATATTGGAGCTAGGATTCAAAGCCAGCTCTCCATTGACTTTAGAGCTCAGGGCTACTTTTACTATACCATCCATACTGCTGCTTCCAGGAGACATTAATGGTGTTCCAGGAAACAGATGTGTCTCATGCCACAAAGATTTTCTGTCTGCTCACTACTTAGTACCTATCTTAGGTATTTTAAGAGGAGTGGATATTTGAAATAACTTTACTTTTTTTTAGTTCATGTGAATAGAATGATCTAATCTGTTGTCCAATTAAAAACACATTCATTTATTTCTGAACTTTGCTTAAGAAATCTCTAATTAAATTTTTTCCCCATGATACATTTAAATCTTCAGTTTTTTTTTACTAAATGGCCATGATTTTCTGAAGATATTTTCAGGGGTAGAAAACTTTTAATCCTAGCTTTGTCTTTGACTTTACTGAGGGAATGAGTGATGCTTTATTGGTGACCTGAAAGAAATTTGCCTTTCATTTTTCTCCCAAATGTATGTTATGCTGGGTTTTTTTTTAAACTTGCTCTAGATCACCATATTTGATCCTGATTCAGAAGAGCAGCAGGACCTTGATTTAGCAATCCTGACAGCTCTGCTTAAAGGTAAGGGGGTCTGAACAGGTTTTAAACCTGTTTTCCAGAGATTTTCCAGGGATGGATAACTTCTTTTCTTTTTCTTTCCACTTGGGCAAAATAGGGAGTTTTTTGAGTTAAACACATTTTCTTTCTTTCTTCCCAGGTACAAATTTGTCAGCCTCAGACCAGTTGAACCTAGCAATGGCCTGGAACAGGATGGATATTGCTAAGAAGCAGATTCTTGTTTATGGACAACATTGGAAGGTGTTGTGAAAGTATTTCTTTTGTGTGTCAATTTAGACCCTAATAGGAGAGCCCCTGTTATCTCTGTTGCGAAAGTATCCAGATCCACTGCCTTCTTCCTTGTCCTCTTCCCCGCCTGGGTGGTGGGAATGAGCTCTTAAGAAGCTCTCCCTATTCTGACTTTGTGGTCAGGTGGAGGTGGGAGAGAGCACAGGGTGTGGAGAGAGGACCATTGGGCTGCACTTAGATGATGTCAGTTCCAGAAGGCTGTGGCTGTACTTTGTCTCACTGTGAGGGTCACTTGCTTTGTCATAGATACATTCTGGGGTTTGAGACACATAGAGACCCAGTAAAGTCTGTTCTAACACTGCTTCAGGGACCAGTTTCACTACTGGAGTTTGAGTATCCTCAGCGATGCAATTTTAGAAAACATTTTGGCTTTCCTTGATCCATGTGTATGAATGTGAATTTGGAGTCAGTGGAGTTGGGTTCAAATTTTGACTCAAACACTTACTTACTCCTTGTGGTGGCCCTGGCAAGTTCTTTAACTACTCCAGGCCTCCCTTCCCCATCTTTAAAATTTAGGTCTTTTACAAGATGACCTTCCAGCTTTAAATTTATGGTCTTTTTTATCTGATTGTTAGAGAGAAGAGTTCGTCAGTACCTAAGTCATTCTGTAGGGGTGTTAGGGGAGCAGGTAGAGAATCTTTAGTGTCCATAATGGTAAGTATTGGATGATAGATGGTATGGGTGATTCTGAGGATCAGGGCAGCTTAGTGAGTAGAGAATTGACCTCAGAGCCAGCAAGTTCTTGGTTCAAATCTTACTTCTGGCACTTACTGGCTGGATGATCCTGGGCAAGTTTCCCAGGCAACTTTCTTTAACTATAAATTGCAGAGAAAATTTCATTTTGATTCGTTGAAGAAGTTACTAATTAACAGTTCCTTACACCTATGAAATTATAGGTCTAGTAAAAGAATAATACTATTGACCATAGAAATCATCTAAAGGGAAAGTGGTTATTTAAAAAACATATTTTCTTCAGGTAATATGGCACTCCTGTGCCATTCAATTGGCCTTCATCCTTTACGTTTTGTATTGATATCATGTTTGGAAACTTGTCTACATTAAAAGTTTCATTCAGTTATGCTTAATTAACATTTATTCTTCACATCTTTACATTCTCTTCCCTTTCTTTGTTTCCATGGGAAGAGTGTTTCTGGGAGCTATGGGGAAGACAAAATAAATGGGATAGGAAGTCATCAAATTAGATAATATGTGTGAAGCACTTAGCATTGTCCCTGGAACTCAGTAAGCACTTGTCCTCCTTCCTCTTGCCCCATCCAACAACGGTTTTGAAAACCAACCAGAAAAAAAGAAAACTAACAAGAAACTTTAAGAGTTGACGTGTATATGATCACCTATGAACAATCTTTGTCCCCCCACCTCCCTAATCATTAAGGCAAAGGAAAAGTGAATGCACAGATTCTACTTCTACTCCAGGTTGGCTTTTCCTGATTTCTTTTCTACTTTAAGGCTACCCTTGATGATTTTGAGTGACTCTGCTTATTTCATGGAAATTATTCTAGAGAAGAAGGGAGAAATTTAGATTTTCTTGGACAAATTTTTATTTTTTTAAAAAATTATTTAGCATTTTCCCCCAATTACATATAAAAACAACTTTCAACATTTGTTTTTAAAATCTTGAGACCCAAAACCCCCTCACTGAGAAGGCAAGAAATTTGATATAGATTATATATGTGCAGCTGGACAGCTTTTTAAAGAGAGATAACCATTCACATTTATCTATATAGATATACATATATAGATATCTATATATGTATAATTTTCCCCAAGCCCTTCTAAATTCATATTGAATGAAGATAATATTTTAAAATTTGATTTAAAAAAATTTTTTAAATCAAATTTTTTCCCATTCAAATTCATAGACTCCTCTTGAAGTCTGCCCAGGTTTAGAACATGTTACATAAGTGTATGTTGTCACCCCCATTAATAATAGTAATAATAGCTAACATTTCTAAAATGCTTTAAGGTTTGCAAAGCATTTACATATGTTAACTTATTTGAATATAAGCTTTTGAGTTTTACCTTTGGCTCTGTATCCCCATGGCTCAGCCCAGTGTCTGGCACTTAGCAGATGCTTAAGAAATACTCGTTTACCAACATACAACCTGGAGGAAAGTTAAGTTATTTAGCATATACATGCACTTCAAAATGAGGGAATTTGACTAGAGGTGCTCCAAGGTCCATTCCAACTTTGACATTCTTAGGATTTAGAGTGTGATTTTTGCATTTTTAAATGGTGATAGAAATTCATAGTGGTTATATCTTTTGTAAATTTTTATTAGTCATATCTATTATTGCTGGGCTACTGAGTTCCCGAGTTATGCATACAGGATCTTCTGGCATTCCTTAAAGTTTCAAAAAAAAAGTGATATGACATTATTTTCCTTCCAATAGGGGTACCATATTTTCTTACCTCTCTTTCCCCTGATGGAAAGACTAATGTCAATGTGATGGCATTCATATGTATTTTTTTGAGTAGCTAGGATGTGCTCTGACATATGCAGTGCCCTGTGAGCTTCACACTTGGGTTCTGATGCCTTGTGTCTTGGTCAAGAACATAGCCTCTTTCCTCCCTCCCCACCCCCAAGTCATTGTTTTCATGGGAAAATATGATCTACTTTATGACTGGTGTTTAAGAACATATTATGTAAAAAACAGAAGTTTCCTGGATTTACCTTATCTCTCCATTATAAAGTGCCTTTAATACAAAAACTGAATAATTTTGTTCTTTGTATTCCCCATAGTGCCCAACAAGCCTGCTTTGTATATTTATAAGCTCTTTTTAAAAATATATGTATATATATTTTTTAATTATCAAGCATTTTTTTCTCCCACCCTTTCTCCCCACTGAAAAAAGAAAAGAATAGCAAAAACTCTTCTAAGAAATGAGCATAGTTAAGCCACAAAATTCACCATATTGGCTCTATCAAAAAACATGTGTCTTCTTCTGCATCCCCTCTCTGTCTGTATATGGGTAGCATTCTTCATCATTCTTCATCATCTCTGAAATCATGATTGATTATTACATTGATCAGAGTTCTTAATTGCATATAGTATAATAGATACCTATAGATTATTTACTTAATAGATATTTACTGAGGGTCAGTTAGGTGATTGTATAGATTTTCCCCTTCCACAAGAGTCCTATGGCAGTACTCCATTGAGCTATGCAAATGAGCCTGTTTTTTTAAGTTGCCTCTGTCAAGTTCTTTCAAGCAGGAAAGGCTTTCAGTTTTGGGCACGGTGATAGATTGTATCTGCTCTCTGGATACCAGCCTCATTAAATAGGAAGAAGCTAATTATTAAATGCTTGATATTTTTAAATTAAAAAAAAATTGGCCACACCAACCTGTGAGGTACTTAAAATGCAAAGTGTCCCTCTGTTGTACATGGCTACCTTTAGCTTCTGCGTGAGAATGATTGAGTGTTGGCAAAGGGGGACAGAGGTAACTAAGGATCACACAGGTTTTGGACTATTTGAAAATATTAATTTAACTGCATAGTATTCTTATTGTGTATTCTTCACCAATGACAAGTGAGTTGATACCTTACTGGAGAAGTGAACCACATCCAGACAGATAATTTTTTACTTTAAATGAAACTATAATTTATCAGAATGATGCAGCTCAGTAGAAAGGCGGATGACATGCTTTCCTTAGGCAGACAAATTAAAGAATGGAAAATTAAGGAAAGAGCTTGTTTCAAAGGGAACATTGGCCACCTTGTTTCGCATTGCTCACAATAAATCTAAGCCAATATTCCACAGTCATGATCATTACAGATTATGTGCCAGCATTTGTTCCAGAAGATGAAGAAATAGAGAAATTCTATGAAAGGTCTGACAAGGTCCTCTGCACATCAAAATCTTGGATTAAAATTATAAGTAGCCCAAAACACAATGGCAAGATCAATAGTGAGTTAAGTAGGCTAAAAAAGAATGCCAGTGTCTTATTTGCAAGAAGTGGTATAAAAGCAATGAAGGACATAGGTGGTCTAAGAAGGGGAGTAAGTTATAAATGGTATGAGTAGAATTCAGCAGCTTAGGGGCTATATTTACATGCTACTTACAAACTGAGAAAGGCTTCTGAAATGTTGGATGGATGTTCTGTGAAGGCTTTATAGAAGGACTGGGATAAGAACCACATAACATTATACTGTGTGAAGGGGAGTTGTACTCTGCCCCAACAGAAGGGGAATACATATGTTAATAAGTTTCATTGGTTCATAGGATTTAGTTCCAGAAGAAACCTCAGAAATATAACTAGGTCCTGATTAGTGTGAAGAGTAAAATCTTTGAAGTGGTTGCATTTATTTGAATTTACACTATCTGAAGTCATAATTATGCAAAATATGGTAACTGGTTCCAGACCAGTGGAAATATTCAGTATGAATTTGAATAATATGTCCACTTGGGAGGTTCATTATTCCCAACATTTGGAACCTAATTGTAGCTTAATAGTTCAACCCCTTCATTTTACAAGTGAAAACAGTGAGGTTGTGGCTCTTCTAAGATTATATAGAAAATAAATAGGGGACCCATTATTCAAACCCAGGCTCCTAATTCCAAATACAGAGCTCTCTCCATTACATTATGTTGGCTTTATTCATCTAAACTATGTGGGTGTTAATTTCCTCAGTTTTACTCCCATTTCCTGACATTCTTTCAAATTATCTACTGATTTCCTTTGTGTTTATTTTCTTTTCACTTTCTTTTTTCCCCCCATTTTCTTTCATTTAATTGAAGGAACCAGTTTTCACGTAACATGGACCAGAATACGTTCTTGTTATTTTAGTATATCAAAATAGTTTTGATGACACCTGGATGCTACGAGGGACAAAAGTCAGGGCACAATTGCCACCACCATTAAGTATTCATTTACTTTAAGTTCATGTATAGAATTTATGCTTCTAGCCTTGGTGGGAGCAAGGTAGCTGTGCATAAAACTTTCCCCTCCTCTCTTTTTTAAAAAATATCCCCAGAACTTAACACAGTGCCTGGCGTAGAGAAGGCACTTGATAAATGCTGGTTGACTGACTCCTATCTTACCCACGCCTGTCTGAAATTTGTGCCCAAGTGATTTCCTGCTCTAAGCCTCCAACCTATATGCCAGTGTGTCATATTTAAATTTGAGTTCTATTATTAAAATGCCACTGTGAGACTGTTGAAGTTTCTTTGACTCCAGGTTTCTGAAAATATTTCTTATTGCTAATAACTTCTTTGACTTCTATCTTTTATCTTCAGACTAGAAGATAGCTGCAGTATACACTTGAGAATGAAGGAAATGCTAATTAGAAAATAGGGGTGATCCCAAAAAGATTAAAGAAAGAGAATAACAACCCACATGTAATAACATATCTTTATCACAGTATTTTTGTTGTAGCAAATAACTGGAAACAAAATGGGTGCCATCAGTTGGGGACTGGTTGAATAGATTTTGGTGTATGAATCTACTGAAATATGACTGAGCCATAATAAATGATGAAAGGGACAGATTCAAAGAAACTGAGGCAGAGTGAAGGGAACAGAACCAGGAGAACTAGTCAGATGATGTATACAACATTGTAAAGGAAAACCATTGTGAAAGTCTCTGCCATAATCAATGAAATGACTAATCAATCACAACTCAGATGTCTGCTGATAAATGTGCTAGGCAGAGACGTGATGGATTATCGAGGTAAAATGAGGCATCCTTTTTCTGACACAGCCAATGTTGGGATTTGTTTTGTGTGTTATATTATATTATATTATATTACATTACATTATATTATGTGTTATTAATATATTATATTTATCTATAATTAATTGTGTAATCATATATTATAATTAATAATAATGTTATATCATTAATAATATATTGATAATTTTAAAAACATATCATATTACATATTATAAGGGGAGATTTTTATTTTCTTTGAGTGGGAGGGAGAAGAGTAGTTATAATGATAATTTAAAATGGAAGAAAAGAAAGGAAAGATTGTCAGTGAATAAGTTTAAAAAATAAACAATAGAGAGCAGAAGAAAGTGTAGAAAAATCAGATAAATTGGAACTACCATGTTAAATATTAAATACTTGACACCTCCTCCCCTACCCCTGCAGTTAGACCAGTGCAGATTCAAGATTTCATAAATGGTCCACTTTTTCTGATTTTCCTTTTTATGGGGAGATGTTCATGTTTGTCGATATTTGTCAAGTTTATAAGAATAAAAAGAAAGTTAAAAAAAACAAAATAACAAAACAAACCAGAGGTGATGTGACATTTTGGTAAAGACTTGACTTTTATGTAAATTTTTTATCTCAAGTCATCATTCAGATCATAGATCTGGAGCTACAAGAGACCTCAGAGGCCAGTTCGTGCAATCCCCTGCTTTTATGAATGAGGATACTGAGGTTCAGGGGCAACTCATTTTCCCAAGTTCAAAAAGGTAGTAAATATCAGAGGCTGGATTTTCACCAAGGTAGCTCTTGTAAGCCAGTAAGTTGCAAAGGAAGTGCTGACCTATACTGGTAGAAGTAGTTTCCTCATTTACCAAAGATAACCCGTGTTGGTGAGTTAAGGGGATGTCTATGCCAAGCATAAGGGGACTTCCCCAGTGGAATGGGAAGATGAGAACAATTTGTTCCAGTGACCATGAAAGTGACTGAAGCAGGCCCTTAGAGTTTGGCTGGGTATCGAACAATCCACTACATCCTGAGTCATTGCCAGTTGTATTGACTTTTGTCTTAACACTGGACTTAGATGATTCTGGAAGAGGAGTGAGACTGATGACTTTATGAAACTCTGCCTCATTTAAATCCATTTCACGTACAAGTCAAGACATTACCTGTGGTGTCATTGGTCCTTTTTGAAAACAAAGGACAAAAAACAGTACCAAAGAAATCACATGCCCCTTCTCTGTCTACATCTCTCCGACTTCAGAACCAGTGGTTTTCCATTGTACCATGCAGTTCTCCCTCCAGTGCAAAGATAAATGACCATCATCATTACCATTTAGATAAAACAATATTTAGATTTTTTAGCCGATCTGAAAAACTCAATTGCGTTTTGAACTATATGTAATATTTCCCTTTGAAAATGTCTGTGTTTCAAGGTGTCATCCATGTGACTTTTTTCTTTTTGTAGTTCTTTAGTATCATGGTTAGAGCTGGATAAGACCTCAGAGATCTGGAGATGAAAGGTATTTGATTTCTTTTTCTTGATATTTCTTGTTTCCTTCATGCCTTAAAGCCTGGCTCTTTGGAACAAGCCATGATGCATGCTTTAGTGATGGATCGGGTGGATTTTGTGAAGCTCTTAATAGAATATGGAGTGAATCTGCACCGCTTTCTCACTGTCTCCCGGCTAGAAGAACTCTACAATACAGTGAGTACTGCAATTGATTTCATCTGCCTCAGGATCCAGACACTTTATTCTGGGACCCATAGTTCATACTTAAGAAGATACATAGGAATTAAATTATGATGGTTTGGTGAGAGATAGACTTTTATATCTAAGGTGAAAACTGAACAGTGGTAGATTTTTTTATTTGCTTGTTTTTACTTTGATATATGAGCTTCAATAAAATATTTGGCCAAGAACAGTGGTACACAACTGTAATCCCTGTTACTTGGAGGATGAAGCCAGTGGATTACTTGAGCTCTGGAGGACTGAATTGCAATGAGGTTAAATTGGCTGATTGGCATTGATATGGTAAGGCCCTGGGAGCTGGGGGGCTACTAGGTTACCTGAGGTGGGGGTGAACTGAATCCAGCTTGGAAAAAGAGCAGGTTCCCATTAGAAGGATCGGGGACATCATTATACAATAATTTGGTAGGTCTTTTGAGATATTTTAGAATTTCATTCCTTTTTTAAACTTTCATGATAGTCAGTAGTGAGATCATCCCAACAGTGGCTACTGTACTTCTAGCCTGTGTGAGATAGAAAGACTAACTTTTAAAAAAGAAAAGGAAAGAAAATATTTGCAATATTTGCTTTTGTTATGTTGAAATGAACCATTAATTGACTAAAAAGAATTTATTACTAATAATATGTTAAGATCTTCTATCACTTCTATAATGAACATTCTACTACTCCTTGAGTAAATCAGGAGTTTTCTCTACTCCTTGTCTGCTCAGCTGGCCTCAAAACAAACCATATGCATAGTCTTGTCTCTCAGACTTTGCTTATGTCATCCTTTTAACTTGCAATGGCCATGCTACTCCCTTAAGCTGATCTAAATCATTTCTTTCTTCCAAAGCACAATTTTAAGCCCCATTCCATGAAGTTTTTTCTGACCACCCAAACCTCAGGCATCTGAAATCCTCTGAATTCTGATCTACTTATGAGCTGTCTCCATCCTGTAACATATGCTCTCTTGAATTTTAAAGGTTTTAAAATTTTATTTATTTTTAGAGATGTCTCCCAATTTCACCTCAGCTGGAAGTGCTGCATTCACTTGCAGCCTGATTCCATTGCTAATTGGAGTGGAATCTTTCTCCAGCTACCTTTCTGACCTGGACTAGTTTGCTGCCCCTTAGACAGCATGGAGGCATTCCCTTTTGAGGGGCTTTCCATAATGGCACTGGACTTAGTTTGAATATTCAAAATGACTTAGCTCACTGTAACTCAGAATTCTGAACTCATAGGATCCATGGCCTTCTAGTAACAGAGATTATAGATGTGAGTCACTGCACCCAATTATTATTATTTTTTTAAATCTAGGCAGCTAAGTGGCACAGTGGATAGAGTGCTGGACTTGGTGTCAGGAATACTTGTACCTATTCTAGCTGTGTAACCTTGAGTAAGTCACATAATCTCTCAGCCACTGTTTCCTCATCAGTAAAATAGTCATAATACTCGCACCTACCTGACAGAGTTGATGTGAGGATCAAATGCGAGAACACATGTAAAATACTTTGCCAATCTTAAAGTGCTCTATAAATACAGGCTATTATGTATGTATGTGTATGCATGTATGTAGATTATACACAAATTAAGGACAATGCGCATCTGATATCATGTGTTCTTTTCTCTCAGAACCTAGCTCATAACAATTTCCTTCACCAATAGGAAATCAATGAATGTTTATTTATTGATTAATTTATGTATTCAGATAACCTGTGTGAAGAAATTAATATAACAAAGGATAATAACATATTAAGCAGAACTGTTCCCTCTCTTCTAACATGTGATTAGTTTCTAATTTTTAATATATTATTCTTGCTTTAAAATGGTTACTTAATATAATTATGTCAGTACTCAGGAAACATAAAGTATAAACCATATATGTATGTTCATATAATATACATTTATAAACTATAAACTATAAAATAGAATCATCAAATTTAAGCAAAGGCCACTGAGAGTATTAATAACATCATGTGTGATTTTCTATTATGATAACATAATTTTCCTTATTGCATGTTAATTTGAAGCATACTTATTTTTCATTCTTATTCATCATTACAGAAACAAGGACCAAACAACATGCTCTTGCATCATCTTGTTCGTGATGTAAGACAGGTAATCAGATGTTCTCCATGATCTGAGAAATGCAGAAAATTTCTTAGTATAATGCAGGGTTCACAAGCTTTAGAGCTGGAAAAGGTCCTACTGGTCCTATTCACTCATGTAATTGATGAGGAAATTGAGCTGTGGAGAGGGGTTCAATGCTTGGCCAAGAGTGAGGGTTTAAACCCTAGACCTCCTTATCCCAGATCTAGCATGTTTGCTAACATACTACGGTGGCAGTCACCAGTAAATACAAAGTTACATACACTTTGTATAAATTGTTTTGTGTATGGTGTTTTTGTTGTTTTTTTTAAAGGGATTTTGGAAAAAAGACAAAGATAATTGAGCTAAATTTGTTTTTGTTCATTCCCCTTTTAATAGTTGAACCCATTATTTACTTAATCATTATTGTTTTTATGAATTTTTAGCACCCATTTCCTTCCTTTGTACCAGAACTTCTAGTTTTTTTTGTTTTTTTTTTTACAATAGCAAGTTAGGAGTTCCTTTCCAAATGTGTAATTATTATCCTTTTTAAATATCTCCTTGTTTAATACTCCTTCCCTCCATCTCTTGCTCTGTGAAAATTATCTTTCTGAGGTCAAATATGTTGACGGAAATCTTTACTAGATTTTTTTATGCTCCATGGTGAAAGGAATTTGTAAAGGATTATAGTTTGGAGAATCACTGGGAAAAAGGAGAGTTGGTATTATACATATTTGTTTATTGATACATTCTTTGGCTCTATTTTGTTGCAATGGTGTTATCTGATTTTTCCATTAAGTATACTAGGTCTTTGTTTCATGACATACCAGAGAAATGAATAAAGTAGGTGAGTAATGCTTAAGATTGTTAGGACAGAAAAGCATTATCTTTTGTTCCTAGGACACAAAGGTAAAAAGAAAGTGAGAAAGATCAATGAAAACATTTTATGTTCCTTTCAGCCATCATGCATCACAAAAGCAGACTGCCTCATGGCTTATTCCAAGTAGGTGGATTTTACTCAGAGTTTGTTCATTTCCATGGCCACACTCAGATCTCCGGGTCATTTTTTTCCTGTTTTATTACAGATAAATGACAACTTGAAAGTGGAAATTTTTTAATTCAGTACTGTCACAGCAAATAAATGGAATCATTCAGCATTAGGTTTAGTGATTAGATTTATTGGAAAAACAGATCAACTAATTTTTCTAGTAATCACTTGGATAATTTGTTAACGGTATGAATTTTCTCTTAGCCAAGTACCCCTGTTTATCGCAGGTTTACATACCTTATCAAAGGGCTTTTCAAGAATTTTAAGCAGTTATTTCAGACTACAAAGTTATCATGTTAAAGTTTCTAATCAAGGACAAGATGTTTATGTAACAGAAAGAGAAAAGTCAAAGATACATTTTTGATAGTATATTGAGATAATCAGCAATATGAAGCTTCAATATGGACTTCAGTAGGAAATAAAGGTGGGCAAATTGCAAATTAATTAGCAAGCATTTTTAAAGCACTTGCTATGTCCCAGCCACCGTGCCAAATGCTGGAGATACAAAGGCAAAAGTGACCATTACAACAAACTGTAGGACTGTGGAAAAAGAGGCATAATTGTATCTAGCCATGTAACAGAAATTGTTGGTATCATACCTTACACTATATGTGAGCCTGAGCCATCAATTGCTAATGGTCTGGTTATTTTAGCTATTAATTTACTTCTTAGTTTGAGACCCCAAGCTCTTCTGTGTGTTCCTACTTTGTGTTCCTGTGGCACAGCAGGCAAGTCTCAAACCCCAACACGCATTAGCTTTTTTTTGATGTACTTTTTCCACATCTCTTTAGTTCAGAGATTTTAGAACGTGTATTTATTTACTTCTGTTTTTTGTTCTGGACTAAAATCTACTGACATCTCAGTTAAAGGAGTCAAGCATCATTGTACAATTGGAACTATCATCCACTCTATGTAGTACAGATTTTATGTATAGAGGGTGAGTCCTGTTTGATGGTAGAATCAAGGGACCCCCAAATAGATCCAAAACAGGACTGTAAAATCTCACTGATTATATTCATGAATTTTTGTCATTTGCTTCCTATTATGTTTTGCCTACTTCCATATGATACAGGATAATCCCCAACTTCATCAGAATTGATCATCTAACTCTAGTGGTTGAGTCAAGTACCCACTGGTTAAAGAAAAAAAAGATTTGTTATGCTAGAGAGCAGAGGATTTGCTACAATAAATGGATATGATTGAGCCCTATGGATTATTTCTAGATTATTTTTTCACTAGTCATTGGAGGCAGAATCTAAAAAAAGTTATCAGAATGAGACTGATTCATTGTTTTAAACAAGAAAAGCACTGCATTCTCTGAAGACCATAAAAATGACTTTGTAGTCTTTTATGTACAACAATATTTGTAGCAGCTCTTTTTGTAATTGCAACTATGGAATGGCTAAACAAATTATCATATGTAAATATAATGAAATATTATTGTGCTGTGAGAAACAGTAAAGAGGACAAGTTTAGAGAAATCAAGAAGAATTGTGTGCACTGATGCAGAGTGAAATCTGGGGCAGATATTTGGATTTCATTATTCACAAATTAGTCATGATAATGAAAGCATCCAGAGGAACTCTGCTAGGAATGAATACATCCAGACACACACACACACACACACACACACACACATATATACACATATGTCCTTTCCTATCTTAACAAGCAAGTAAACATGTAATTCAATGTTCAGGTTCATGTTCAGGTTATTTGATCAATGCACAATCTACCCTAAAGATGATTGAATACAATGGATTGACTGCTGCAGTTCATTTGGTTAAAGTACAATAGTAGCTCAGAGGAGGAAATATCAAGACAGTGAAGAGGAGAACATATATTGATGTGCTTTTAACCTTTGCATTGTAGAGCAATCTTCCTTCAGACTACAGAATCTCATTGATTGATGTTGGATTAGTGATAGAGAAACTAATTGGTGGGGCATATCGGAGCAGCTACACAAGGAAGACTTTCAGAGCCCTATACAATAACCTCTACAGGAAACAAAAGGTAATGGTAATGAAGTGGGTCAGTCTGAGTAATGCCTCTAGCACTTCCTTTGGTGACACTGCTCCTTAAATAAGATCAATGGTCTTGGAAGTCACTGATTCCAATCCACTCATTTTATAGATGAAGACACTGAGGTCTGACCAAGGAAGTTAAGTGATTTTCTCAACATTGCAAGGGTCGTGTCAGAAGTGGGTTATGAACTGAGTCCTTTGCACTCTAGGATCAGTGCACTTTCCATTATACCATACTGCTTCTTCATGTTGAAAATTCTTCTGACTGACCTTTCAGTTCTTCTACCTTCTTGACTTCTGTATCTTCCATCCCCACTTTATCTCAGCAATCTACAGGGGTGGTGATCATCCAAAACTCTTCCACCTCCGAGACTGTCAACTCTGAAATGCCCTCTCTTATCACAAGCTCTCCCTAGCCCATTGCCTCACTACTCCAGAAACCAAACTTCATCTTCGTTTGACTTTCATTCCCATAATCCTTTATGGTTTTCCTAGTTTATCAGCGTGCTTCTGACTTCCCTCCTCTTCTCATACTCTCCCCTATAATGAGAAATTTCAATAACACAAAGTTTTCTTCTCTTAAATCCTTGGTTCTCTGACTGCTCCATTTTCTATTTTTCTTGTTCTTGTTTCAGTCTTATATGATTCTTCATGACTCCATTTAGAGTTTTCTTGGCAAATATACTGGAGTGGGAAGGCGTTTTCTTCTCCAGCTCATTTTACAGATGAGGAAACTGAGGCAAATAAGGTTAAATGATTTGCCTACGGCCACACAGCTTGGAAGTGTCTAAGTCCAGATTTGAACTCAAGTCTTACTAACTCCAGGCCTGGCACTCTTATCTACTGTACCAGCTCAAATATGGGTTATTGCCAAGCTGTCAAGGAATACTACTTAAAGTACCTTTGCTAGATGTACTACATTTAACCTTCACTGCTGAATGAAATTTTAAAAATTTATCTCTGATTCCCTTTCACATCCCTCATAACAGTGCTTCCAAACCTTTTCCTCACTCCTTGAGACCCTTCCTTCCTACTTGCTTTTTCCACAGATGTTTTTATGTCTTACTTTAAAAAAGAAAATTGAAACTGTCTATTATAAGACCTCTCTCCTCATTTTCCTCCCATTGTACACCTCTATGTTGTCATCTATCATCTTCTCAATCTTCATTCATCTGATCTCAGAACATTTGCCAAGGCTAACCCCCCTCCTTTATTCCCTTCATCTCATCTTCTGTCATCTCTTTTGAAAGTTGGCCTCATTAACCATTCCCCTTAATCCTCTTCTGTCTGTCTTTGCTTCTCTGCCTCTTTCTCTGTCTTGTCTGCCTCTGTCTGTCTCTGTCTCTTGCTCTTTCATATGGCTCCTTCCCCATGTTTATTAACACACACAAGTCTCTCTGAATGTAAAATATGCTTTTTCTTGATTCCTCTCAAGCTACTGTTCTATTTCTCTCCTCTCCTTCATTATTAAATTTCCAGGAGAAATATTATACATTATTGCCACTTATATTTGACTCACACTTTCACACCTCCCCACCCAGTCAATTAAAGAAAACAAAACAAAAGCTATTACCTTGAGTTTACTAGGAGTAGTTTTATGGAATAAAGAGAACCTCGGTCATGGTGTGAGCCTTAGGGGAGTTAGCCTTGTAGGATCTTTCCAGCTCATTAAGGGATAGAGATTGGCAGAGGAAAGTGATGGTTGGAATATTCCTATTTGTGCCTATGCCTTCCAGGGCAAGTTCGCCTACGTCTGCCCTAGACATTGGGGATCTAGTTAGAACTGGAACTGAGACGTGTTTGCACTTATTGCTGTCACTAAACTAATAACAAAACATAAGAGTTAGGGAATAATAAGGTTGGAAAAAAGCCTGGAGATCATCTAATTCAGATTCTTCATTTTACACAAGGAGAAAGGAGAAGAGACTTGCTCAAGGTCATATGGGAAATACCAGATTTAGAGCTAGATCTCATATTTTCCTTCAGAAATCTTGGATCTTGTCTGTTACTTATAAACTGGGATAATGATAATCCTCCTAATGGATTACATTTGGGTCTTCAGTTGGCAAATTGGCTGCATGAGAAGAGAACGTAATGGATTTTTGATGGGAAGCACTTCAGTGAGACTTTCTTCATTTAAAAGATAAGAGATTAAATAACTTGCCCAATGTCCCACACTAGCAGGTATGACAGAAAGGATCAGAACTTGAGTCACTTAGTCTCACTGGGCCTCAGTTTTCTCATTCATAAAATGAGGGGGTTGGACTAACTGGCTTCCAGCTTTAGATATTTGATGAGAAGACTTTTTACTGAGTACTCCTGCTACACTGTTATAGGCCATTGAAATAGTTTATGTTAAATTTATCATACAGTCAAAGAATGTGGATTTCAATGAATAATACAAGTATGTAATCACTGAATTGTGCAAGCTATATTATATTATCCTCTTCTTCCTTGATCCCTAATGTCTATGTCTAATTTTTTGAAAAATACAAAGCATAAACCTTCATGAAAATGAACAAAATAAACCACTGGTAAATGATTTAGAATGCTAGGTATTTTTTATTCTGTCTACTTTTACACAATTTTATTTTCGCTTTTCTCATTAATGACAAACAAAGCAACTTCCAGTCCTTGCATATGGAAGCTGAACGATGTTGCCAAAGGGTCCCTGCACCTGAATTTCAGTGGCAAAGCTGTATAACCCCTGGAAGAATACCAGTAACACTCGAGCTTAACCTTGAAGCTGCTTGCGTATAGGATTTTTCCCTTATCAGAACTTTGAATCTTGATGACATTTTCTGAAGTTGTTCCAGCAATGGAACTTCCATTGATTTTAATGTGAATTTCCACATTGAGAGTAAGCATAGAATATGTAAGAGGGCATAAGAGTGGAATTGTTTGCTGAGATTTTAAACAAAGAACATTGTGCTTTCTTAAGAAGTGGATAATGTGTTGTTCTGCTAGGTACATTCAGCTCTGGGGAAATTCAATATTTATCATGGATAAGAAAGTGAGCCAGAACTTCATCTACGTGGAATTCAGTTTCTAGGGTAATCCAGAAATGAAAAACTTATTGTCAACAATTTCATCTTAACCCTTTTCTTGTTTTGTGTTTTCAAACTACAACAATGACCACTACCACCACCAACTAACTTCGATGATTAGAGAGTGACCAACTTCGTTCAGAATCTTCCTCATCCTTCCCTTCACCGGATTAGTCATTCAGGAAGCCGGGTTGGATTTGCTGAAAATACTTTGCATTCCCAGTTCATTAGAACAGCACAACCTTACAAATTCAAGGTATCACCTTTAAAAATTATTTATTTACATATTTCATTTTTATGTCACCTACATTTGCTACTGTATCCCTGCTTCATTTCCTCTTAGAGTGTCATCTTTTGTAATTAGGAAAGAAGAAAAGTTCTAGAAAATCAGTAAGTCAACAAGTACGCATTAAGCAGTTGCTGTGTGACAGGCAGTGTCGTAAGAGCAGGGGATTCAAAGGCCTCAAGGAGCTCACATTGTAAGGAAGGAGACAATATGGAAACAACTATCAGCCTATATCTATACTTTTTTATCTGTAGTAGATGGTAGGTAATCTCAAAAGGAAGGAATTTGCTGTAGGGAGTTAGAGGAGAGAGAGGGAAAGGCCTGCTGTAGAAGGTGGGATTTGAAATGATTCTTGAAGAAAGCCAGGGGAATCTAGTAGAGCGGGTATTCCAGGCATGGGGTACAGCCAAAGAAAAAGTGTCCTGCCAGGAATGACAAGAAAGCAGGTGCTGCTGGATTGTAAAGTATGTAGTAGGGAGTGGGATATGAGAAGACTAGAAAAATAGGAGGAGTTGAGGTTTTGAAGTGCTTTAAATGCCCAACCTCAAGCATTTTTGTTTGATTCTAAAGGTAACAGGGAGCCATTGGACTTACTGAGCAGAGGAATGGCATGATCAGGCTTTTGCCTTAAAAAAAAATAAATCAATAAACATTTCTTAAGTACCTATTATGTACCAGGCACTGCGTCAAGGACACAAAAGGAAGTACCAGACAGTCTTTGCCTACAGGATGCTCTGTCCCCAAATGCTGCAGGAGTGGAGGGGGAGGACAAGAAGTTTTTTGCTTGAAAGCAGATTTTGCCCAGGAAATTCTAAATTGCCAAATGTTACAGCTTTCAAATTCAGAGTAGAAGGAAGTTAGGTCTGTTCACAAGTTTTGCATGTAATTGTGATATTCCTAACGTGCAAGTGACTCCTCTGCTCACAAACTCCAGCCATTCCCTCTTGCCTCTAGAATTACATGTAGACTCCTTTTTTTGGTTCTCAGTCTGACTCCAGCCTTTCTCTTCCTTTACTGGCTTCATATACTCTATGATGGTACAGCCAAATGGACTTCCTTGATGTCCCTCACAAGTTTCATTTCTTATCTTAGTGCCTTTGAACTTGGAATGCACTGCTCCTTACCTCCTCCTCTTAAAATCCTTAGCTTCCCTCAAAGTTTAGCTCAATTGTCATTTAAATGAGGCCCTTTTCAACCATCTCAGCAATCTAGTCTTCCTCATTGATTTGGCAAATATTTAGTGTCTACATATTCTCTTCCTGATGGAAAGTAACGGAAAGTAACAGTTCAAAGAATGGTTCATTTTGGGGTTTTTCCCTCCAGAATCTAGCAAGCCCTTGGTATGTAGCTGGCACTTAATAAATGCTTATAGATTGGTTAAGTGACACATAATTTGGAAGCTATATTGTACTTTTTCCCTTTATTTTAATACGAAGGAAAGTCTTGTTGGTGCCCATAGAAATACAACTTTTCTTATCATTATCTTAACCTATACTTTGGTTACTTTTCACTTCTCTTCCCCATCCCCTCCCACCTCTTGATTGGAGAGTGACTCAAGGAGGAAACCTATCAACTAATCCTAAAACCCCAACAAAAACAAAATAAAAACTCCCCCAAACCCCTTGAGGTTTTTATTCATAGGCAGCCTAGGATATCCTCTTCTCCAAAGGCAGTTGAGGAGGGAGGCCCTCCTTTTACCCCCAAACCTTAGGTTTTGACATATTGTCCACTTCAAGCCTTCCCTGGATGTTAATTTTTGATTTGATTTCTCCCTCATAAAAGTGTTGTGGTCAAGAAGCATATGCAAGATGATTTGTTTTGAACTGACACTGTCCTCATCAGTTCAACATCTACCTCTTGGGGTCAATCCAGTTCTGAGATGTCATCTATCTATGTATCTATGTCTGTCTGTCTGTCTGTCTGTCTATCTATCTGTCTGTCTGTCTATCTATCTATCTATCTATCTATCTATCTATCTATCTATCTATCTATCTATCTACCATTTTGGCTCTCAACCTTGAACTGAAAGAATCTTACATATTTCTGTAGTTAAAGATGCTTTTTATTAAAAGTTATCTCTAGGGGAAAAAGAGTTATTGTCTGTAACTATAAATTAATATAAAAGAAACTATTTAGATTTCTGCCATAATTTCAACCCTGGGGAATAAAGTGAAGTTGGTGTTGATCATTTATAAGATTTTCTTTCTTAAGAAGTGGTACAAAGATATTTTCCTGCATATTCCAGAGAGTAGAAAAGTATTTTGTGCTTTCTCAGTTTTCCTTGGTGTTTTGGCTATTAAATATAGGCAAATCTTAGTAATTAAGTGGATGAGACTCTATCTAGTTTGTATATTCTCTATTCCATCCTCCCTCCCACTTAGCATCTCTCCTCTACACCTACCTTTTTAATACATGAGAAAAAATTTCAGGGTTTTATGAGATGGTTTCAATAAAAAAAATTTCAGCACACTTCTAACATCATTGCTGGAGACTTTATTTTTCTTATTGATGGCCTAACACCATGCCTCTTTTTTTTGTTAGTCCCCAACTACTTAAAGAAATTATATTTAGATTGTTTCCCTGATCTGTATCACCTAAAGTAGGAAGAAGGCAGAATGTGAGCAGAGTAAGAGAATAGACAGTAAGCTCCAATTATTGGATTGAATATTTGCTAGCAACTTTGGTGAAGTTTTTATGGGAAAAATGTTGGAATCATTGACTCAGAGAGTGTTTGGATACCAGGATTTTTGCCTAAATTGTTGGCTAAGATGGTTTTTGGAGACCATTATTTTTACCTCTGTAATATGATATAATTTTGGGTTTACTACCATGAATACTTGAAAATAGCAAGGTGGGCAGGTGATTTATTTCACATTCTCAATTTAGATACATTTTGTAGAAAATGGAATAAGCTGGTTTATCAGATTTAAATGGTAGTCAATACTTTCCTGAGGCACTACTAATGTGTACTTCACTTTTTTAGTTTTTCCTTACCAAACCCAGGAATGTCATCTTTTCACAACTCTATACTGCAAACATCTGATATGTGAATCTGATAGACAGGAACTCATTCATATTTTGCCTACCAACAGGACAAGTCAGCATGCCTTCATAAATCAAGAAAGAAGTCAAAGGAAGAGCAAAATTTACCAGAAGATCCAGACTCTGCTGGCTTTATTTACCCTTATAATGACTTGCTGGTTTGGGCAGTTTTGATGCAAAGACAGAAGATGGCCATGTTCTTCTGGCAGCATGGAGAGGAGGCCACGGTTAAGGCAGTGGTTGCCTGCAAACTGTACCGGGCAATGGCACAAGAGGCTGAGGAGAGCAACATATTGGATGGTACCTCAGAAGAGTTAAACAATTACTCAAAGTAAGATGTCTCTCTTCTCCCTATAGTAAACTTTGACAATATTTGATACTTAGTACATTTTTTCCGTTTTTCATCTTCAAACTCCTAAAATAAACATTCATACTATTGTACATACATATATGTTTATGTATATTACCCTTTCTTTATTATCAGGGTCTTCAAATATCTTAAGGCAGTATATTTTGGCTCATGCTACTAAATAGGCAATATGGTTTAGTGGAAAGAGTACAGGATCTGGAGTCAGAATCTAGACTTTGTCACTAACTCGCTACATGACTGTAGTGCCAAAGCAATATTCACAGAACCTGTGGCAGCTATGAATATGTTGGCACAATTCTCAATGACAAAAAACAACAGACTGTCCAAAACATCTATTCAGACACCAGAAAGCCGAATCCATCATAGTAACAAAAATCTATATATAATAACAATGCAGAGGACAACACCATCCCCAAGCCTTCCCCCTATTAGGCTTCCCACAAACCAGCTCCATTAAACAAATCACAACAAGCTCTCTCACTTGTGCTAGCCAGCAACCTGCATCTTTCCCAGCTCTGACTGCTCTCTGACTAACTTCCTCTCAGCTCTACTCTAGCTCCACTTCTTCCTGTTCCATCCTTGCTCCAGCCCTTCCTGTTCCATGTGACTTAGACTCATGTGACCCAGATTTCCATGTGACTTAAGCAGGTCACATGGGCCTATTAATAGATGGGAAAGATTAATGGATGGGAAAAATGCATTAAGAAGCAAAATTACATTAACAATAAGCAAAAATGCATTATCAATACAATAGCTTAGCCAGGTCACTGAAACTCTGTGGGCCTTAATTTTCTTATTTAAAATTAAGGTACTATACTAGATGACCTCTTCAAATCCCTTTAATTCAAAATAACTTTATAATTCCAAATTGGAGGCAATCATTCTCAATATGGGGTAACCATAGGTGTGAGAAAAATAAATATATTACATTATACAAAAGGTTGGAGGAGAATGTTGGTGTGATGTGTGAGGGAAAAGATAAGCTCCTTGTTTTATGATCCTTGTCTTCAAAACTTTAGGTTGCTATGATGAGGCAAAAAAGGAGACCTGATGGAGAAAAAACTATCCTTTATGCAAATAAGTTTACTGTCTTGCTTACTTGTATGCTAAAAGTTTCTGAGATGGAAGAGTATCTGTGTACTAAGAACAATGGCATTTATAGATGAAAACACAAAATCTTTGGACTGAGGAAGCATACTAGTTCATATCCCTACCTTCATTTGGGACCATGATAAACTATTTCAAAAAGATAATAATCTGTTAAATTTTGAAATGGCTTAATGGAAAGTGATTCTACAACCTTGCTTTGTCATTTGTTTCTAGTACTCAACAGTCCATTTTGTTGAGGGTAGCTTTCCTTGGGTCTAATGTAGGGATCCTTACTCAAATGATTTCTCATGCAGTCTTACTAGATTGGTCAAGAGCTGCTACCAGTTCGCATCCCTGTGAGTCACATGTATATTTCCCATTGTGGAAGAGAACAGAGCCATAAGCATCTCTCCATGTTTTCCTTTCTCTTGCTCATGAGCTTGTTCATCAGCCTCAGTGTTCAGAGAAATAACTACAGCTTATTTTTTTTTAAAAGGCTAGGTAACCTCAGCTAAAGCTACATTTCTTAAGCTATAGCTTAAATTTTTTTTTCATTTTGTTCTATATAGGTAGGGAGAAGAGTTAGTCAATATCTCCTGTGTTATAATCTCTCATATATCTAAAGACTTTTAAATTTCCTTCTGTAAATTCTTTAAACCCAGTAAAATTGACCTTGAAGTCTTTCTAAATCTTTAACTCATTTTAGTAGTCTGATTCATGTTTTTCCATGTTGTTATTGTGTAATAGAGAGTTTGGTCAGCTTGCTCTGGATATATTGGAAAAGGCATTTAAGCAAAATGAGAGAATGGCCATGAAGCTGCTGACCTATGAACTGAAAAACTGGAGTAACTCCACCTGCTTGAAACTGGCTGTGTCTGTGGGGCTACGCTCTTTTGTTTCTCATACTTGCACTCAGATGTTACTGACTGATATGTGGATGGGACGCCTGAAAATGACGAAAAACTCATGGTTAAAGGTATAATTATAATCGTTATAATAACATAATATAATACATATAATGTAATCATTATAATAATCATTATTATATGATTTACATCTCACAAAGTACTTTCATATATGTGATCTTAGTTGATCCTTATAATAATCTAGGAATGGAGGTGTTTCAGATGTTATCCCCATTTTATAAGAAAAGAAACTGAGGCTCAAATAGACTAAATGCTTTGAATAAGGTCATAGCTAATAAATAGCTGTGTAAGTAGCAAGTTAGAACCTGATTTCAGTACACTTTTTTTATTCTCTGCCTCTTTCTGTACGTTATTCAATCTGTTTCTTGGTTTTTCTCATCTCTAAAATGCCTATCCTATATTCTTCAAAGGGATGTTTGAAGGTCAAAAGTTAGACGTCAAATCACCATAAAAATGCATAATCACTGTGGATAAATGAAATTCAAATGATGTTTAGGGTTTTTTTAATGGAAGCTACCTTAATCCTGATCTCACTCTTTTTGGTTTGTTTATTTGTTTTATCAACCTGCTAAGCCTCCCTAGGAGGTAAACCACAGAAAACAAAATGAAGTTTGCAATATTTTCTACTCAATAATTATACTGTATTTTGCCATGTATGAATATATTACATTGTCCAGAGCCTCACCTTTTCACCCAGCTGATCATCTCCAACAACCAGCCCACTATAACTCAAGGCAATTATAGCCCGGAATTTTAAAGGGTAATTTAACCAAGTCAATTACAATTGGCCTTTAATTTTCACCCTGGCCTTGAGCTTTGTTGCATAGTTGAAATTAATAAACATGTGTTATTGAGTTCAGTGAAAAGGACAAATAGCATCCTTTATAATTAGCACCACACTTTTTCCTTCCCTTCCTTTATTTTCTCTTTCCTTCCTATTTCCCTAATTTTATCACCATCATCAGATAGCTAGCATTTTTATAGCACTTTAAGGTTTACAAAATGCTTTAAATGTTGTTTCGTTTTATATTCACAACAGTTCTGTGAGTTAGGTGCTATTATCCCATTTTACAGATGAGGAAACTGAGGCTAAGATAAGTGACTTACCCTGGATCACACAGCTAAAAAATATAAAAGTTGTCCCTGCCCTCAAGAAGCTTATGTTTTTGCCTTTTTTTTCCTCCACCACATTTCAGAATAACTGTGGAAGTGTTTACCCTGAGTTTTTCTATGTGCTGAATGATACAGCTTGAAAATAATAGTGTTTAGAAAGCTTTAGATAAATTTATGGGTAATATAATATTTAATGCCCTTAGGTAGGTCAAGGGATATTTGGGGTCAAAGCCATGGAAGAAAATCATCCCCTTCCTCAACAAATTCATTAGATTGTAAGCTCCTTGTGGGCACAGACTGTCTTTTGCCTCTCTTTGTACTTCCCAGTGCTTAGCACAGTGCCTGGCACTGTGGTTAAATATTGAATGATTGATTAATTGCACATAAGGTACTATTATCAGAAAGAACAATGATCTGGATGACATTTTGTATTGTATGTTCATAATGGTATTTGAGGTTGTAATGGAAGCAATGTCTTACCTTAGAAAGGGTAATGTGTTTGGAGTTGGAAAACTTTGGTTCTAGGCCAGGTTAGGGAGTTCTTATTCTTTGATCTTGTCTCTCAGGCGTTTGTAAGCACTTTGACCTTGAAGGAGAGAGACGAGCAATATACAAGGCAAACAAAGAGGCTCCTCCATTGGGCAGGTTTCAGAAGTCATCTGGTTTTAGTTCTGAAGATGAAAAGGATGTTGATTTGGGGGATTTTCTAAACACTGTAAAACTCACAAATGAGACACTACTCTCATAAAAGATGAAAAGAAAATGTCCTTTTAAAAAGTCCATTGAGTAACAGGGTGATCTTGGACAAGTTATGTGGCCTTGAGGAACCTCAGTTTCCCCCATCAAGGATACTTGCACTACCTTCCTTAGAGGTTGTAAACTGGAAAGTGCCATAGAAATGAGAGTTAATGGTAGGTGAGTGTAGTGAGTTAAAGTCTGTAAAATACCTTACATATATTACTTCTTTTGATCCTTTTATATCCCCATTTAATAGATAAGGCCCAGATTGATTGTGACTTATATAACATAATTTGAACTCAGATCTTCCTGAATCAAATTCCAGTGCTCTAGCTACTATGCCGTCTAGCTATCTATACTTTTGGGGTTTTATTAATTTTTCTGCTTTGTTTTCTTTTAAAGGTTATCATAAGTATCCTTTTACCACCTGCCATATTGATGTTAGAATTCAAAAGCAAGGCAGAAATGTCACATGTTCCCCAGTCACAGGACTTTCAGTTTACATGGTATAATGGTGACCAGAATTCCAGCATTACCAAAGAAAATGTCTCAATGGTAAGTTTGGGATGGAAGTGAATTGAATTCTCACAAGATTGTTGTTCTCTTTTCCCCACTCCTACCTCCAACCCTACTCTATTTAATGACTTCAGGTCCGTCAGCACTCTATTAATCAAAACTTTTCAGTTTTGGCTGAGGGATTATTTATATTCATAATAATGATCCCAAGGCAAGACAAGAGGTTGAAATGCCTACTAAATCTTGAGCTGTACTGAATATAACAACATTTTTTGTGTCTCCCATCCTCCCCCAGCCAGGATTCTAAATGAAAATTTGTGGTACTTTGGATAATATATATATACATATATAATATGCTTTATATATATAACTATTGTGAATACAAATATTAATTAATCAGGATACTCCATGTTCTGTTCATGATAAAGAGTTGAATGTTTTTCATGTCTAAGTAGTTAAGTTTGACTTTCCTTTTGCTGTGTGATTGGCAGAAGGGATTGCTTTAACACTTCTGACTAACCATTAGTGGGGAATCCCCATATTTCTGGACTACTTGATTACAGAATCATAGATTCATACTTTTTGTTATCTATTCCATTCCACTCATACAAATAGCTACATTTGTTTTAGTCTAGGAATACTGTTAACCTTTCCCAATCTTTATTCATATTAGTGTTTTCCCCCTGAGGTTATCTCCAATGTAATTCTGTCTATATTTTGTTTGTATGTTGTCTTCCCCATTGAGTTCCTTGAGAGCAGGGACTGTTTTTTCTTTCTTTGTATCCCTAAGGCTCAGCCTATTATGTGCCTGGCACATAGCAGATGCTTCATAAACACTTTGTGACTTGTCTTGCTTTTACTTTGTATCTCAGATGGACTCACTTTATTAACTTGCATTGCCACTTACCTCTTTTTAATCCATCTTCAGAAGGGGATTTACCATCTCGCTTTACTCATATTCTTTACATTGAAATCTTGGCTTTGTTGTTGTTCAGTCATTCAGTCAAGTCTGTCTCTTTGTGCCCCCAAGTACCATTACACTTCAGATCCTTGTATCCTCGACTTTCTCCCAAAGTCTGTCCAGGCTCATGTTCATTGTTTCCATGGTACGATCCATCCAGCTCATTCTCTTGCTGTCTCCTTTTCCATTAGCCTTCAATCTTTTCCAACATCAGGGTCCCTTCAGATATCATCTACCTTTGAGGGGGTAGTAAGTATCTTCTATGACATTTAATGCTTTTAAAACATCTTGCATTAAAATATTTTTTGTTACATTACATACTATAATTATATAATACATAATTATTTATATATTAGGTACTATGTGATACATGAAATTATTAATTATATGCATACTTATAATAATACATTAACAGCATTTTATACAAATTGGGACCAAACAAGGCCCAGACTTTGCCTTTAGAAGTGTGTAGAGTCTGGCTCCAACACAATGTCCCAAATTGGGAAGTGATTTTTGGAAGAATGAATAAACAAAAAAGGACTCCCAGAATAAAGAACTATTATAGTATAGACATACCCAAGAGACAAACACAGAAGATAATGACTGCAGAACATCTATAAGCAGAGACTTGTAGAAGTCACAGGCAATAGTAGAAGAAAGGCAAGTTATCTCTACTGTTCCTATAATCCCCAGAAAAAAATGTCATGACCCAGGAGTCATCTAGGACAAAGAAGGGGCTCATGGATGTCTACCAGTGAGATGACTGTGACTCACAAGTCTTTAACTCCTGTAGATCCCAGTTTCCTACTCCTTATGCTCCAGAAATCTTAATCTCCTCTTTCCCTTTCTTCTTATCTTTACTCCCTCTGTGCTGCAGGTGATGGAAGAGAGGGGAAGGAAAGTTCCAGACCTTGTAATATGGGTGTTGGGGTCAGACAGAGGGAGTTACTACCATCGTAAATTGCAAGGTTGTGTTACTCTTCTGTAGAACTATTATTGCACATGGTGGCTAGGTGATACAGCATTGTACTTTGGATAACTCATGGGTTAAACAATAATGATAATACTATCTAGCCAGGTGTAGCTTTTTGAGTTTTAGGGAACATTTTCTTGCAATAACCCTGTGATATAAGGAAATACATACACTATTACAGTTGAGGAAACTGAGGCACAGTGGGGTTGAGTGACTTGCCATGGTCATAAAGCTAATAAATATTAGCGTTGAGGTTCAAACTCTTGTCTCTTGACTGATTGATCGATGCATTGCGCTTCACTCTATCATGACTGTATTAGCTGCCCAGAACAGCTTCTGAGTTCCAACATGTGTTTATATTTTAAAAAATTTTATTGAGGTAAACATTGGAATTATTTCTTCTGAATTTTACTACAATAAAATTCACACCCACACACATGTGCATGCACACCCACACACCCACACACACTTAAAAGCCTTATTCCTGCTCCCTCGAGAGTTATTACAAATAAAGCAGGCACATGCTAACTCCTAAGAGTTTTCTGGAGAATGCTGGACATACTTACCTCTTGTGGTGCAGGGCTAGTAAAGTCAATTAAGAGTGAGATTTTTATTAGTTAGATAATTGCATACTACAGTAAAGACTATAATTATTTGTAGTAGGAGATTTATGCAATTTAGCTAAAACAGTACAGGAAAATTGATATTTACCTTTCCTGTAATAAATCCTTCAAATATAGGAGTCACTTGCCTTCAGAAACATTCTGTTTAGATGTATGTTTATTTTGTACTTAATATCCTTTGTGCTTCACACAATACAGGGATTTGTTGAAATGAACACCAAAGAAAGTCATTCAAGGGTGTAGAAAATACACAAAAAATGTATTTGTGTTTTTTTTCAAGTGTTAAGCAAAGAACACTTTCTGAGTGTGTGTATGGGAAACTACAAGGCTGCCTTTCAAAAGCCCTTTCTTTCTCAAGAAGAAAAAACCTTTTACAGGTATGAAGAGAATGCCGGGAAGCCACATCCTTCCACCAAGTGGTCAACTTCTCGGGACTCAGGCTGAGTTGCTCAGAAATGACTCCTTTCTTGAATGGCAATTAAACTTGCTTGCACAGATGATAGATATGACACACTTCCTCAGACTTCTTGAATAATTGAAACTTGGTTGTAACATAGCTATGCTCAAGACCTGGCTTTTCTGGTTAAGGTTTGGACTTAGCTAGATGGGGGTGCTCCAGAACACATAAACAGCCAAGTAGCAATTAAGTAGTTGGAGCATCACCTTGGTTTGTCATCATGGAAGCCCCATCTTCAGTCCAGCCTGATTATTGTAATAGATTTTTTTATTTTGTTTGTTTGTTGCTTATGTTGACACACGACAAAAGGAAAAAAGGTGGGCTAAGGAAGTTGAAATGCTAAATTGAAAACACTCCCTTGTACTGATAGCTTTTTAAAGTGAAAGATAATTGTCATAACTCAAAAGAAAATAAGAATTATGTTGTAGTTTCTCCTTTCAAGAGAAAGAGGGAGAGCTCTTAAAAAGAAATAATGTAAAACAGTGGAAAGAATGCTGTTGACTTAAAAAAAAATAAATGAACAAAGTATTTTTTTCTAGCTAGTTAGCATTTATTTTTCTCCCTTTTCCCTCTTTCCTTTCTCTCCCAGGAAAACAAAAACAAACAAAAAACCCAAAGTCCTTGTAAACATATGCATAGTCAGACAAAACAAATTCACACATTGGCCACTTTGAAAACTGTGTTTCTCATTTTGCATCTTCAGTGCATCACTCCTCTGTCCAGAAATGGTCACCATGTTCTGCTAACTTTGGGAGTCAGAGGACCACAGTTCAAATGTTACCTCTGATATTTAGTACCTGGTGTGATGTTAGGTCAGTTACCAGTTTGGGCTCTTAGTTTTCTTATCTGTAAAATGAAGGAGTTGGATTTGGTGGCTTCTGAGGTCTCTTTCACTTCTAAAATCTATGATCTTGTTAACTTGAAGAGCTAAACCTTTCTAGTCCTGCCTCCTTCTACAGATCCCCTGTTCTTCTCCTCCCCCTTGAGTTTGGATTTGAATTCTTAAATTGAATTCACAATTATTTGAGGGCATATTTATGTAACACTTCCAAGATTATAAAGCACATTTCTTACAACAGCCCTGTTAAGTAAGTAGTAAAAATATTCTTCTCTCCATTTTATATATAAAAAGACTGAAACTCAGAGTCTAAGTGACTTATTCATACTTAGTTTCTAGAGCTGGAGCTCCAGCTCTGGCCTCCTATTTCTTGTGGTCCAGTTTTTCTTTTCTTTCTCTAGTTCTCCAGAGCTCTAGTTCGGGAATCTTTATCATGGCGGTTTACTCCTGGGAATTCAGCATTCTTTCCAGGGATAACATCAATTAGCTTTGATTATCCCTAGTAAATTGCCGTAATAACCAAGGGCAATTCAGATCTGATGGAATGCTACGGTAGACCATATAATACAAATAAGAAGTTATTTAATAGGAAACTCATTGCCACAATTACCTACTGAGCTCTTCCCAAGTGGTATTTATGCCATTAAGATCTCGGTAAATCACTGATTTTCTAGGCTGTTCCAGCTACATTTTGGCTCCAACCTGCTAGGAGTCAAATGGATTCTTCTGGCTCTAGGCACAGTTCAGGACTCAATGTATCAAAGGAAGTGGATTCTTCAATAATAATTCACAGTTATTTAGGAAATACAGATAATTCATCCGAATAGTTTAGGTTTCAGACTCAACTCTTTTGAGGTCAATTGTTTAGATTATTAAAGCAAAGACAGAGATGGTTCTTCTGAACTGAATAACTAATTTTTCAGCTGTGTAGGTCTGGCTTTCAAGGAGATTTTTGTGATTATTTTGGAGAGATAGAACAGAAAGAGAGACAGAGACAGAGAGAGAGACAGAGAGACAGAGAGACAGAGACAGAGAGACAGAGATAGACATAGAGAGACCAAGAGAAACTGACGTGAATAATTTCCCTTTCAGAAGAAGCATCTATTTCAAGTGGAAATGGGGAGTCACATCTTTACGGTTTTCATCCTTTTACCCCAGTACTTGTATAAGGACAACCAAGACAGAGAGTCTATCCTGACTCATACTTCTAAGGCTAACAAAAGGCTAGGAGATTAGCCAATATCTTTCTCCTCCCTTGAAACACAATGAACTGCCCTCCGTGACTGACCAGTTGAGAATGCAGTCTAACAGTGTTTATGTATTCTATAAGTATTTGTGGGAAATGCATGATATCAGGAGCCTTCTTTCCCAGAAAGATACACTAATCTACATGCCAATTGAAAACATTTCCTTGCCTGGGTTTGTGAATTAAACAGGACATACCAAAAGATTCAGTTCAGTTCTATGCCATTAAAGCCTAAAACTGCATTAAGACTTTTGGGATACCGTGTATCCAGAAGAAAATCTATTACCTACTTGTATTCTAAATGGTGACAAAGGTTCCCCTCGCCCACAATGCTCTGCACCTGCCTTCTACTGTGATAGTGAAAAAGATGTTAAAGTACTCCATGGATCAGTTTTCACATTGGCATGATAGAGATGATATAGGGCATAGTACTATAAAGTATGACAAAGTGCATAGAGAGTGGGATTTAGTGTTCTGTCCCTGATATGTATTAGCTGCATCACTATGAGCTAGTGATTTAACCTCTTGGTGCTTGAGGCAACCTATAAGACTAATGTAGTTGCTGATGGTGGTTCCATCTATGAACTCCTAGTTCCAGACAAAAATAGATATAGTTTTGGATGCACAGTTTCCTTTGCTTTACTTACTTTGTTATGAGCTTGTGTAGGATATTGGTGTAGGATACTGACCCTTCCACAAACATGAATCAACAATTGTTCCATAACTTAGAAGTCTAAAGAGTTACCGAGTATACTGAAGGAATAAATTACTTGCCTGGGATTATACAGTCAATATGTGTCAAAGGTGGGACTTGAACTCAAGGTTTCTTGACTCCAAGACCATATCTCTATTCCCTAGGTTAACTGCCTCTCTTTTAGGTTTGTTGTAATCGTTGTTCATCCTTTGTTCTCAGAGAAGACCAGTAACTTGCAAATGAACTGGATTTATTATCACAGGGAAAGTGGATTCACTAATTGGTTGGTTTCCAGAATAACAAATTGCCTTTTCAGGCTGTTTCTTATCCCAGGGTATTCAGTGGAGTGGTACGTTACCTGAGAATGAAATGTTTTTCATTTTTTTTTTCTCTCATTAAAACCCCAGGATCATGATTTTGAAAGGGGATCCGATAAGAAACCTGACGGTAGTCAGAACTTTGCCTTACATCGTGGGCCCCAAAGCCTTCCTAGCACCAGAAAAGTCTACGAATTCTACAATGCTCCAATTGTCAAGTTCTGGTTTTACACGGTGGGTCCCTGCTCCAAGTCATATTCACAGTAGTAATCAAGGATTACAGAAATGCTAGTAACAGCATTGCTGATTACATTTTTCCTTCAGGAAGAAAAAAATGTGCCAACAAGGGGAGGAAACTCTTTTAATTTTGAAGTGATGATGCAGAGGAAGCTGATAAGTGTAGGAAAGTAGGGGAGAGGAAGGGATAAAACTTTCAGGAATAGAAATATAAACTTTCTTTCTTATGAGATTTTAGGAACTCCTTGTTGTATTCCATGATACTGGATCCTATAGATGATCTAAGAGGACTTTACAGTTCCTGGAATGTTTTATCAATGTGTTTTTGAGAAAATCATGTTATAATAGATTAACTGGGACCTAGATTGTAGAAAGAACACTGGACTGGTTTTATCAGACTGGTTATGGGAGCTGGATGGCTAAATGGATAGAGTTCTGGGTCTGGAGTAAGAAAGACCAGAAGTCAGATCCAAATCTCAGACACTTCCTGACTGTGTGACCATGAGGAAGTAACTTAACCTCCATCTACCTTAGTTTCCTCAGCTGTGAAATAGGGATAATAATAGCACCATCCTGACAGGGCTGTTGGGAGGCTCAAATGAAATCATATTTGTAAAATACTTGGCACAGTGACCCACACGTAGCAATTACTTAATAAATACTTCTTTCCCCCCTTCCTTCTCCTCTTTGGCACTAAACTAACTCTGTCACGTTGGCCAAGTAACTTAGCTTTTCTGGTTCTTGATTTTCTAACTATAAGGGAAGGCTGAAATCAATGATTTCTAAGGATGCTTGAGTTTCTAAGGGTTTTTAGGATTCTAAGTCTGTGGAAAGAATTTTAAGAATAACTAAAGTATATGTATGTCATCATATTTTTTTTCCATGAAAATCAGCATTTGTGTGCACTAATTCTTGAAACTAATTTCTTCCCCATGTAAGATATGAATTCTAATTCTATATTTGGTTCTGATTTTTGGAAAAAAGAAATAATAGGGTAATAAGATTTCTTAAAAAGTCAAAATTTCAATAAACAGATATGGTTCTGTTTTGGATGGTGAAAATACTGAGAAAATAGAAATTTTGTAATCTACAGGTATGCACAGAATCTTTTTCTAATTTACCTAGTTTTCTATATCAGTGAGAAGGCAGTATGTGTTGTCGTGGGTAGGGGGCTTGCCTCCTCATCAGGTTATCTTGGGTTCATCTGTGTTCCATACTGGTTATCTGACCATAGGCCAGTCACTTAATCTCTGAGGGGTCCATGGAACTCTCTAGAATTCTTAAATTATAGAGAGGTTGCTGACATGCATTGGGAGAACAAGTTACTCAATGGAAGTGCCATACAAAGTATGGCAAAAAAAAAAAAATAATGAGATGCTTTGCTAATAATCACAACAGAACTTAAACATGTCCAATGAGTACTTTTCCCTTTCCAGTTGTGAACCTGAGAGGACCTATATTTATTCCAGTTGTTCAGGTATTACTCTTAGTATCTTTGGAACATGTGCTTTGGAGCTATTTTTGAGCCACACACAGAAACTGTCAGTCTGCTTGTTGTAGGTTTTGTTGGAAATCTATGCCATGTAGCTTGTTCATTCCTTCTATTGAATAAATGAATGAATTAACATTTTAACATCACTGCCTCCAAATATCTTTTATTTTGTCAAAAAATCAAATCTACCCTAAGAGGATCAAGGTTTGCTGCCACTGAGAATGTTCAAGATTATTCAGTCATCTTTGAGGACAATTTCAAAGAGGAGTTATAGAAATGTTTTGAGTCATGGGAGTTTCCTTGGGATAAGGGGACAACCTCCTAGCATAACTCCTTTGAAAAATAGTACTCCTTTATCTGGGTAAGCTTGGGCATGTTTACTTTAAAAATCTGAATGAATAATCACAGTCCCTAACATATAACATTTATTATGTGCTTTTCAATTATTATCTCATTTGATCCACACAATAATTCTGGGAGGTAGGATTTATTATCAATCCTCATTTTACAGCTGAGGAAACTGAGGCAAACAGAGGTTAAGCGGCTTACCCAAAGTCACACAGTTAGTAAGTGTCTGAGGGTGGATTTGAATTTAGGTCTTCTTAAGTCCAGACCCAGGCCTCTATCCAATGTGCCATCCAATTGCCTATGAATGAAATGAAGAGAAAACATGTATTAAGTATCTGCCAACCACTGTGCTAAGTTCTGAGGATACTAATACAAAATTGAAGGCAGTCTACTCTGTTATGGATCTTCTATTGTAATGGGGGAGGAGAACACACATAGGAGAGCGGCATTCAGGGAGGGATATTTTGATTGGAACGTTATAGGGCTGGTGAGTAGAACTATAGGGGAGTAGATCAGTATATTGTTTTCAAGAGTAGTGATGTAATCGATTTGATTATGGAAGAGGAGAAATGGGAAGAAAGGAGAAGCGGAAAAAAGAGTGTGGCAGTATGGAAACTACTGAGGAGGTGGACAAGGAGTGAAATGCTGTTACTTTATAGTCATACCTTGCCTGCCTTAAAAACATAATATATTGTTTGAATATATATATATGAATATATGGCTCATATATATGAATACATATCAGATTAAGATATTACATATAATATAATTATGTTGTTATATATAACATATAACAAGCAATATATCATAGTATATATTATTATATAGTATATATAATTATATAGTAGTGGTAGTAGCCCACAGTGCAATATATTATATTATATATGTAATATATAATATAAAATAATATGTATATAAAAATAATTATGTTTATTGCATATTTAATATATATGTGAATATAAATATTAAATATAGCTGTGGAGTTGTTTAGATACATGTCAGAATAAGGAAAGATCAGATCTGGGAGGAAATCAACTACATTGGCATCTCTGTAATATGTATAAAACAGAGAATATACTAACTTTAGAAAGCAATCCTAGATAATACAGTGTTACTTGGGAATTAAAAAAATAAAGACTGAAAAGGAGACTAATTATAAGCACATTCTTAAGTAAAGGATAGTTGAGCAGAAATGTGGTGTGGTGGCTAGGGAACTGGGTTGGGAATGAAGAAAACCTTGCCTCTCTACAAACCTATGGAAGTCACTTAAACTCTCAATGTCTCAGTTTCCTCATCTGCAAAATGAAGGAGGATGAACTTGATGATTTCTATAGGCCCTTCCAGTTCTAAATCAATGATAGTGATTAAATCAAATTTTTTAATCTTCTGATTTCAGTAATTTAAATAATTGGTTTTAAGAATCAGAATAAATAATTTTAAGATGGGTGTTTTAAAAAGCATGCAAAGTAGGCAGCCAAAATTAGGATAGTTTGGTAGAACAGGTAGCTAACAGGGACCATTTGACTTGGAAATATCATGGTAAAGAATACCTAAGACTAATGCCTATCATGTTTATATATTTCATTTTTTGCAGCTTGTTTATTTGGTCCAGTGTCTAGAATATGTGTGCTGAAGGTGGTGACAGTGATGGTGTTTGCACCTCAAAGAAAGACCCTGGACCATTGTATTACTCACTGACACTGTCTGTTTTGAGGAAGCCAGTGGTGACTGCCACTTAATTCAGTTCCAGCCTTGTCAGTCATCCTTCCTAGGTTACCCAGAGGACTTCCATAGATTGAAGATGGAAGGTGATGGTGGTGGTGGGGCAGCCAGTGTGCTTTGAACCTTATCTTCTGTTACTGTCTTTATCCAAAACCTAGGATCCTCCAGTTTCATCATATCCAGCATATGAATTTTAATCTTAAGGAACTGATAAAATAGCAAATGAATTTGCTAGAAGATCTTTGAGCGGAACCTTCACATTGTATAACTTTTTTTTTTTATAATTAAATTTATTTATTTAACTTTTAGCATTCATTTTCACAAAATTTTGGGTTACAAATTTTCTCCCCTTTTATCCCCTCCCCCCCCAAACACCAAGCATTCCAATTGCCCCTATGACCAATCTGCTCTCTCTTCTATCATCCCTCTCTGCCCTTGTTTCCATCTTCTCTTTTGTCCTGTAGGGCCAGATAGCTTTCTGCACCCCTTTACCTGTATTTCTTATTTCCTAGTGGCAAGAACATTACTCGACAGTTGATCCTAACACTTTGAGTTCCAACTTCTTTACCTCCCTCCCTCCACCCCTTCCCTTTGGAAGGCAAGCAATTCAATATAGACCAAATCTGTGTAGTTTTGCAAATGACTTCCATAATAGTTGTGTTGTATAGGACTAACTATATTTCCCTCCATCCTATCCTGTCCCCCTTTACTTCTATTCTCTTTTGATCCTATCCCTCCCCATGAGTATCGACCTCAAATTGCACTCTCCTACCCATGCCCTCCCTTCTATCATCCCCCCCCACCCTGCTTGTCCCCTTATCCCCCACTTTCCTGTATTGTAGGATAGGTTTTCCTACCAAAATGAGTGTGCATTTTATTCTTTCCTTTAGTGGAATGTGATGAGAGTAGACTTCATGTTTTTCTCTCATCTCCCCTCTTTATCCCTCCACTAATGAGTCTTTTGCTTGCCTCTTTTATGAGAAATAATTTGCCCCATTCAATTTCTCCCTTTCTCCTCCCAATATATTTCTCTCTCACTGCTTGATTTCATTTTTTTTTTTAAGATATGATCCCATCCTCTTCAATTCACTCTGTGCACTCCATCTCTATGTATGTGTGCTTGTGTGCATGTGTGTGTGTGTAATCCCACCCAGTACCCAGATACTGAAATGTTTCAAGAGTTACAAATATTGTCTTTCCATGTAGGAATATAAACAGTTCAACTTTAGTAAGTCCCTTATGACTTCTCCTTGCTGTTCACCTTTTCATGGTTCTCTTCATTCTTGTGTTTGAAAGTCAAATTTTCTTTTCAGCTCTGGTCTTTTCATCAAGAATGCTTGAAAGTCCTCTATTTCATTGAAAGACCAATTTTTCCCCTAAAGTATTATATTCAGTTTTGCTGGGTAGGTGATTCTTGGTTTTAGTCCTAGTTCCTTTGACTTCTGGAATATCCTATTCCATGCCCTTCGATCCCTTAATGTAGAGGCTGCTAGATCTTGTGTTATCCTGATTGTATTTCCACAATACTTGAATTGTTTCTTTCTAGCTGCTTGCAATATTTTCTCCTTGACCTGGGAACTCTGGAATTTGGCCACAATGTTCCTAGGAGTTTCTCTTTTTGGATCTCTTTCAGACGGTGTTCTGTGGATTCCTTGAATATTTATTTTGCCCTCTGGTTCTAGAATCTCAGGGCAGTTTTCCTTGATAATTTCATGAAAGATGATGTCTAGGCTCTTCTTTTGATCATGGCTTTCAGGTAGTCCCATAATTTTTAAATTGTCTCTCCTGAATCTATTTTCCAGGTCAGTTGTTTTTCCAATGAGATATTTCACATTATCTTCCATTTTTCCATTCTTCTGGCTTTGTTCTGTGATTTCTTGCTTTCTCATAAAGTCCTTAGCCTCCATCTGTGCCATTCTAATTTTGAAAGAACTATTTTCTACGGTGAGCTTTTGAATCTCCTTTTCCATTTGGCTAATTCCGCTTTTGAAAGCATTCTTCTCCTCATTGGCTTTTTGAACCTCTTTTGCCAATTGAGTTAGGCTAGTTTTCAAGGTGTTATTTTCTTCAACATTTTTTTGGGTCTCCTTTAGCAGGGAGTTGATCTGCTGTTCATGCTTTGACTTCATGTCTCTCATTTCTCTTCCCAGCTTTTCCTCCACCTCTCTAACTTGATTTTCAAAATTCTTTTTGAGCTCTTCCATGGCCTGAGCCCATTGGGTGGGCTGGGACACAGAAGCCTTGATTTCTGTGTCTTTGCCTGATGGTAAGCATTGTTCTTCCTCATCAGAAAGGAAGGGAGGAAATGCCTGTTCACCAAGAAAGTAACCTTCTATAGTCTTATTTCTTTTCCCTTTTCTGGGCATTTTCCCAGCCAGTGACTTGAGCTCTGAATATTCTCCTCACACCCACCTCGCCTCCTGATCCTCCCAGCCAGCCTTTGGGGTCTGAGATTCAAATGCTGCTTCCAGCCTTAGGGCTTTTGGCAGGGGCAGGGCTGCTATTCAGTGTGAGATTAAGTTAAGATGCTCAGGTTGGGGCAGGGCTGCCTCTCAGGCTCAGTTCCCTCAGGGGGTTTATGCACAGACCTTCCACAATGGATTCAGGCTCCCGCCCGCTTGGGGAGCCCCGGTCTGCAGCCGCCTCTCGGCTTCTACCTCCCGGGGGGGGGGGGCTGAGTTATGGGGGCACCCCACTCCCCTCTCGACCCGCCAAAGAGACTCTCTCACCGACCCCCATCACCTGTGGGTGGAGGGACTTGTGTGGCCGCTGGAGATCCCGTCCCTGAAGCCTGCTCGGATCTGTTTCTCTCGGTGCCGCGGCCATGGCCGCAGCAGGTCTGGGCTGGGCTCTGTGTCTGCAGCGCGATGGACCTTTTGCGAGAGGTTTGCAGGTCCCTCTGTGGGTGGAGGGACCCACGTGGCCGCTGGAGATCCCATCCCTGAAGCCCGCTTGGATCTTTTCCTCTTGGTGCCGTGGCCGCGGCAGGGCTGCACTCAGCTCCCAGTCCTGGCGCCCAGTCCGCAGTGCAAAGGACCCCCCGCGAGAGGTTTGCAGGTCTCTCCGGAACAGAAATCTCCCTCGCTCCAATGTTCCGTGGCCTCTGGGTGCAGAATTCGCCATGAGTTACTTCCCTGTAGCGGTTCTATGGGTTGTGGGTTTGGAGCTATGTGTATGTGCGTCTTTCTACTCCGCCATCTTGGCTCCGCCCCCACTCCCCCATTGTATAACTTAAAGTGACATACCAGATTTAACTCTCTTCCCCTCAGTTCTTAGATGAATACAGCTGATAGTCATATAGTACTTGAAGGGTTACATTGTGCTCTACATAACTTACCTCACTTCAATTAGTATCAGAATGATGCGTATTGGCTTGCCACTTGATGAAACGATAGTCTTCTATTTAGAAATTAAATGACTTGTCTAAGGTTATACAACCAGTAATGATTAGAACTGGAATCTGACCACAGAGTTCCTGATTCCAAGACCAGTATGCTCTTTCTTTCTCTTTCATTTGTCTTTCTTTACCAAGATACCTATTTATGTTTTTAAATATGAGATGATAAAAAAATAAATATGAGATTATTCTTGATTTGGATGTCATTTAAAGGTGTTCTGGCTTGGTCTGCTTTTCTAATTCTATTACGAGTTCACTGATCCCTGTGGTATGTGTGTCTTTTCTCTTCCACAGATGGCATATTTGGCCTTTCTCATGCTCTTCACCTATACCGTACTGGTGGAGATGCAGCCTCAGCCGACAGTGCAAGAATGGCTTGTTATCGTTTACATTTTTACCACTGCCATTGAGAATGTCAGGGAGGTGAGTTTGCACATTTTACCCCTTTCTGTAAACCCTTGTTTTGGTGGAGGAACTCAGCCCATTTTAAAGAAAAATGGGATATATACACATGTATGAGTATATGTGTGTGTGCGTGCGTGTGTGTGTGTGTGTATCTATCTAGGAAGGGAGAACCTAGTTTATCCTGTGCTAAGCACTTTTAGAAACATTATCTCATTTGGTCCTAACAACAACTTTTTGAGATAGGTACTATTATTATACCTGTTTGGCAGCTGAGGAAACCGAGGCAAACAGAGGTTAAGTGAGTAGCCCAAGGTCACATGGCCATTATTTGTCGACCTTATTTGAACTCAAGTCTTTCCACTTTTAGACTCTGTTCCCCATGCAACCTAGCTTCTCCATTAATGAAATGAAAGTGCTGAACTTGATTTCTTTTAATTTTTAAAATTTAAAATGTTACTTTGTTTTGTACATTACCAAAATTCTCCCTAGTGTCTCTTCCTCTCTCTCTCCAGAAAGTCTTCCAATTATAACAAACATTATTTTAAAGACAGAAAAAGAAAAAAAATCAGCAAAACTCATCAAGACATTGAAAAAGACTGAAAGCACGCGCAGTGTACCACACTCAGGAACCTCTCACTTCTGCCAAGGAATGGGATGTAGGCATCTTCTCAGTCTGATATCACAGCTGTGGTGGCTAATCTAGGAAGGATAGATTCTTAGGGGGAGGAATCACTGACAGAATAAAATCTCCTCATCTCTATCTGATTCTTCCAGCTCCTTCTTATCCTTTGGGAATTCTGAGGTCGTTGTCTTCTACAGAAATTTCTTATTAGCTTCCCATTCATGTCTTTGGGGGACCGGGAGGAAGATTGCTTCTTACATTTGGCATCACTGAATTACTGATAGACCTGCCTACTATTTGCTACTGCCTAGACACATTCCCTTGGATGGTAGGTTACAGCCTACCATTACCTGATTTCTCTTATATTTGCTTCTTATTTGTTTCAGCTCACAGATAGGAGTGCTCCTGAAGTGGCAGAAGTTAGGTAGTGTGTGAGTTCATTTATAGCTTTCCAAAGATTATACCAATATACTGTGTTGACTGAAACTAAAAATCCCCCCAGGGCACTTTTTGCAAAAACAAAACTAATATTCCTTTCTAGTTTAAAAATTTTTTTTCTCTCCCTCTACTCTTCCCGCACCCATTGTGAGGAGGCAAGGAATACAATACCCATTATATGTATGAAGTCATGCAAAATATATTTTTACCTTAGCCATTCAATTTGCCTTTAAAAAAAAGTGGTGTTTTTCCAACAAGCTTACAACATGCAGTTACCATCAGACACAATAATGTACTCTTACAGGTTTCAGGAAACATATGTTTCTCGGTCTTAAATGTTGCATAGAGTTATTTTCATTTATTTCTTCCTACAGACAATTTGCTCAGTATTACTAAGTAAACGTATTTTTAATATTATAAATATATTGCTTGTTATTGACTATGCTGGAACTTACTATCTCTTTTGGGAAATAAGACAGAGGGAGAGATCATGTCTATTCTGTCATCTTAGAGGCTTTGGGGAAAATAACTTGATTACAGTCTCGTTTCACCATTTGTTAGACATTATATCATTCAGATAAAATTTCATGGTGAATGTCATTATAATAAAGGATTTGTTATAATAATAACGCTCATTCTACAGAGCAGCAGATGGTCTATAATAATAGTACATGGTTGATCTGGTTATGATAAATGATCAGCTATAATAACCTAGTATGACAGATGCATTTTCTAGTACTGGTTCTTGTGAGAGTCCTGCTCTGTAACGGAAGTCATTGGTTGTGGTTTACCAATTATTTCCTATTCACTAATACACTATGAAAGTTAAATTAAAATTCATGTTATAGCATCAGTTTTATAAGTTGAGCATTTTTGAAGACTTTTAGAAACTGATGAAGAAAAAAATGATCAGAATCAGGAGACCAATTTGTACACTAACAACAACATTGTAACTACAAACAGCTGTGAAAGTTGTAAGAATTCTGACTGATGTTATGATCATTCGTGAGTCCAGAGGACTGTGGATGAAACATGTTGTCTACCTCCTGGCAGAGCAGTGATGGATTCAGGGTGCAGAATGATGCATAATTTTTTTGGACACAGTTAATGAGAGAATCTGTTTCACTTAACTTTGCATAGTTGTTCCAAGGAATTTTTTTCGCCTCAATGTGGGAAGAAAAAGAACAGAAAATAGATTTCTATTAATTAAAAAAAATGCAGTGAGGATGATTTGAATTCATTCATTGGCATATTTAACGAAGGTTTATTGCTCACTTTGTTACCAGGTCCTAGTATATTCAAAGCAGTATCCTAGGATTTTAAGAGGATATGAATGTAAAGTAAGACATGGTTCTTTGTTCAAGGAGCATATAGTCTCAAAAGAGGGATTAAACACACATTGAATTGAGCATAATGTAGGGAATGAGAAATACCCACAATGTGCTTTGATAGCCACAAAGAAGAAGCTTCATTTCTGGCTTCGAAGTTGTGGAAGCCTCCTTGAGGAGGTGGTATTTGGGTAGGGTATTGCAAAGTGGGAATGGAAAGAGCAGTCCAGACAATCATGTCATGATTGAAGGCGTAAAGACAGAAAAACCTGAGATGTGTTCATGGAACAACAAGTATTCCATTGTCTAGAGCAGGGTATATGAGGCTGCATAACATGAGGTAAAACTGGTGCCAAATCAGGAAGGGTCTTGAATATGAAGCTAAAAAGTTGAGACTTACTTTTATAGGCAGCAACTTGTCACTAATGTTTCATGAGCAGGGAAGTGACATGATGACAGCTGTGCTTTGAGAAGGTTAAGCCTGTAGTAGTGTGTGGGAGGGAATGCAGGTGGGGAGAAATATTAGAGGTTATTGCAATTCTTATTACAGGTGATAGATAATGGGATCCTGTATTAGAATTGATAATCTTGGTAAGCGAGAGAGCCCATATTTTTATCTGAGATCTTCTGGAAGGAGGAGAAAATGAGTGTATCAATAGAAATTTTGAAGTTTAGAAGAGAGACCCTGATTAGTTCATATTGAATCATCTAAGTAGTCACAGTAAAGTAAAAGGTAATATCTTCCATTGAGTTTGAGAGACATGGATGAGGGTAGTATTGATGAGGGTAGCTTGGGGGAATAGAAAAAGTTTGAAATAGTTACTGTGGGGAACATGACAGGACTTCCTCAGTGAATAATGCCTCCTTGATATGACAATTCTCAATATCTATATTATCACAGGTATATCCCTTCCCCCCCCAAAAAAGTAAGGGAGCAAGTGAGGTTCAATAGCATGAATTTGTGTGTTTTTTGAATTAAATTTAGATGTTTTTAATTATTTTTCCTCCAAATTTATTAATTTATTTGTTTTCAATTTTCAACAATCACTCCTATAAATTCCAAATTTTCTTCCCCTCCTTCCCCTTCGTTTCCCAAGATGACATGCAGTCTTACATGAGTTTTACACATACATTCCTATTAAACACCTTTTCATATTAGTCCTGTTGCATAGAAGAATTAAAGCAAATGGGGGAAGCCATGAGAAAACAAAACAAAAACATAACAAAGGAAAGAATAGTTGTTTTGTTCTGTGTTGTGACTCCATAGTTCTTTCTCTGGATGTGGAAGGCATTTTGCATCATGAGTCCTTTGGAAATATTTTAAGTCCTTACATTACTATGAAAAGCTAAGTCAATCAAAAACAGTCCTCATGCACTGTGGCTGTTACTGTGGTTCTGCTCACTTCCCTCAGCATCAGTTCATATAAGTCTTTCCAGGTTTTCTGAAGTCTGCCTGTTCGTCATTTCTTACAGCACAATAGTATTCCATTACATTCATATACCACAACTTGTTCAGCCATTCCCCAGCTGATGGGCATCCCCTCAATTTCCAGTTCTTGGCCACCACAAAGAGAGCTGCTATAAATATTTTTGTACATGTGGGTCCTTTTCCCATTTTTATGATCTCCTTAGGATATAACCCTAGAGGCCATATTGCTGGATTATCTTTTTAATTATTGAAAAATCAACTTCTCTCCCTCCTTTCCCCTTGAGAAAAAAAGAGAGAGAGAAGCAAACCTCCTGTTACAAATATGTTTAATCAAGCAAAATAAATTACTCTATTGGTCATATTAAAAAAAAAGTCTGTACTCTGAGGCCACTACTTCTCCATTATGAGGTGGGTAGAATGCTTTGCTGTGAGTCCTCCGAAATCCTGGTTGGTTTTTGCAGTGATCAGATTTATAAAGTTTTTCAAAACTGTTTGTATTTACAATAATGTTCTTATTGAATAAATTTTTCTCCTAGTCCTGTTGATTTAACTCTGCAAGAGCTGATACAAATCTTTGCATTTTTTCTTTTTTGGAAACTGTCTCCACGATTTTTTCTAGCAGGGTAGGATACTTTGTTGTCATTCTCTGTTTGATGAGCATTGCCTCCCTTTCCAATTCTTTGCCTATCCAAAAATAGCTGCTATAAATATTTCTGTACATGTAAGTCCTTTCTTTTATCTTTTTTATGTGTAGAACTTGCCATTGGTATTGCTGGAGTGACGAGTATGCACAGTTTAATAACTCTTGCATGGTTTCAAAATATGATCTCAATGTTTCTCCAGCAGGCAACCTGAGACTGGGAACCCAGGAAAAAGATAATGGGAGGAATCTAGGATTAAAGATTGTGATGACAGACCAGGGGAAAATTCAAAGGAGCTAACAATGGAATTCAGATTGGGTAGGGAGATACGTAAAGCCAGGGGAGGGACCAGTAGAGTAATGAGAGGCCCTGGGATTCAAGGTCGAATGTAAAGTGTTTCAGTAGGAGAGAACTGATTATGATCAGAGATGTGGTATTTCTGAGCTTTTTGAAACTTTTAGTCATTTTTAGTTAACTGCTAATAAGCACCAAATAGCCAAAACTCATCTCTCTACCTTAAGCCTCTCTGCCTTTACGGCCCACCTAATGTTCTATGTTCAGAGCATTTCTTTTCCCATGATAATTTCTACTGAGAACAAATAAGATCCTTTTCACTTATAATCCCTGTAGTTTGAGAATGAAGTTTCTAAAAATGTAGTCATATTATAACAAAATTATTTCAAGCTTAAAAAAAGTGTATGCCTCTTTAAAAAATGCACAGAAAAGAACCAAAGGAAGTTCAGAACGAAACACAGACAAGAAGGATAGCTTTGAAATAGCATGTTGAATGTATCACATACTTAAAAACAAAACAAAACAATCCAAACTAATAAAGATTCTTAGATTTGTATAAAATTCTCTTTTTCTGTCTGGCTTTGTTTATAGAAATATTTATTATTATTTTTTTCTTTTTGACGGTAAGTTCAGAGTTTTTTTTTAATGCTTCATTTAAGTTTATGATAGAATTTGACTTATATTGAGTGAATGCAAATATTTCTTCTCTATTGCTTTAGAGTCAGTGGTGGTTAGAAAAGCTCCATGGTTTTGACATGACATTATATTCACAAAATTTCTTTTACCAAATCATTTATCATCATTACTTTCAACAATATGAAAACATAGTTATTGAACTTTTGTTATAAGCAAGTTCCTGTTTGATATATGGTCCATACACTGAGATTAATTTTGGCCTCTAAAATACCTGGGAGATAGGATGAGTGATTAGTATAGTAGAACAAAAGGAGTGTAGAAGTTGGCATCAGTCCTGGGTTCAGATCCCAATTTTGCTCTTTTCAAAACATGACTTCAGTAATTCAGTTCTGGGCCTTATTTTCTATCAATCTGTAAAATGAGGTAGTTAGACTAGATGACTAGTGAGTTCCATTCCAGATGGTAAATCTGTGATACTAGGATGCCTTGATGGATGTTCAATTGTTCCAATAACGATCTCTTTTCCCTTTCTAGATATTTATTTCAGAACCAGGGAAGTTCATCCAAAAGGTGAAGGTATGGATTAATGAATACTGGAACTTAATAGAAACTATTGCCATCAGCCTGTTCACAATTGGTTTCGGTCTTCGATGGGCTGATCCCCCCACACAAACAGCTGCAAGATTAATTTACTGCATAGATATCATATTCTGGTATTCACGACTCTTGGACTTCCTTGCTGTGAATCAACATGCTGGTCCATATTTAACCATGATTGGGAAGATGGTGAGTATTCTCTGGCCCTAGCCAGTGATTTTTCTTTCTTCATAAAAATTGTTTTTTGATTAAAAAGTATTATTTTCTCCTCCTTTTCACTTCCCCCCATTGTTAAAAAAAGAAAAACAAAGCACAACAAAACCCTTAAAACAAATATGTATAGTTAAGCAAAACAAATTCCAATATGTCCAAAAATGTATGTCTTATTCTATATCTTGGAATCACACCTCCTTTCTCCTTTACCAAATGTCCTAATAAATTTCTTCCTAAAATTATTTCAGATTTGGGGGCTTGTTCTCATGAACAACAACTCTAACTGTGCAATGACCAACCATGATTCCAGAGGACCAGTGATGAAGGGTTGCCCACCTCCTGAGAAGGAAGTGGTTACATTTGTTTTATTTGTACAAAATAACCTTCGTCAACCTTCATCACTGGCGTGACTCCCTCTCCTACTAGCTCCGGAAGATTTATGCTATGTAGAATTTAAACAAGGGTGCCTGCACATTAACCACATGGTTAATTTGACCAGAACATAAGGGAGATCACAATACACTCTTGGGTAGACTCGTTACTACCTCTGGGTGTGGTAACCCAAAACAAGAATGATTTGGTTGGATCCAGCACCTGGGGAAACCCAAAACACATTGTAGTTATCTCTAGCATTCCTAGAGAGTTACTGGGATCAGGTGACATTCTGGGTGTGAACATTCTTTTATCACATAAGGTTGGATTTAAATAGTATAATAATTTTTCCAAACAACATAATAAATAATTTTTCCTATAAGTTCTTAAGTCTTTCAGAGTTGTCTTTCATTGTTATTGTATGCATTGTTTTCTTAATTTTTCTTTCTCACTTCACTCTTGTCAGTTCATACAAGACTTCCTAGGTTTCTCTGAAAACTTTCCTTTTAATCATTTCTTATAGCACAATAGTATTCCATTTTGTTCTGATTTCATAACTTGTCCAGTCATTTTCCAATTGCTGGGTACCCCTGGGTACCCCTCTAGTTTCTGGATCTTTGACTTTTTAAAGGAAAAAATCTGCTACAAAAGTTTTGTACAGTTGGAACTTTTCCCTCCTTTTATCCCTTTGGGGTATATAGGTCAAAGGGTATGTATGGTTTATTATCTTTTTGGACGTTTTTCCAAATTGCTTTCCAAAATGGATGGACCAATTCATAGCTACACCAATATTTGTCATTTTCCTCTATTGTTAACTTTGCTTATCTGATGGGTGTGAGGCAGAACTTCCAGGTTGTTTTAATTTGCATTTTCTAATTTTTAAATATTTGGATAATTTTAAAAAATATTGCTGTTAATATCTTGGATTTCCTGTGAAAATTACGTGTTCATATCCTTTGACTATTTATGGGGAATAGTCTGGTTTTTGAACAGGTTTCACATAGCCCCATGATTAGTTTATATATACTTTGGGGAACATTTATGGAAAAGAAAGAGTTTACTCTTACCACATCACTATTTATTTATTATTTAATTAATATTTATCATTTGTTCCATTGCATTGAATAGAGCACTGGACTTGACATTGATTGGGCATCAGTGATGGACCCCTAAAAGGAAAAGACCATTTCTTTGGGACCTAGACCCCAGAGCCCCTGAACCTAGATCTCTGGCTTTCTCCTGAGGAAACAAGTCCATCCCAGCCAATGATCCTTTTAACTTGGGGCTCTCTTGCCTCTTAACTCCTTCCATTTTCTGTACTTGGCCCCACCCCAGGCTACTTGTCACTCCTTCCATCCAGATCTTCCCATAGTCTTTCTGTATAAAATACCAATTTTATTCTCATCAAATGCTCAGATTCTTAAATTCTAGCCTGTTTATTTTGTGTCCCAAATAGTGCAGACTCTTTAGGAGCCTTGCCTGCTTCTTCTGATGTTACAATAATAAATCTTGTTATTTGGACTGAAAGAAGGCTTGTGTGGTCAAATTCTATTGAGGCAAACCTCTGCTATGTACCCTTGCATTTCTGGGTATTTCACGGTTCCTAAGATCCTCCAGAGTGCAACAGAATCAGGAAGAGGCTCATCTTCTTGAATAAAAATCTGGCCATAGACACTTACTAGCTATGTGACCCTTGGCAAGTCACTTAACCCTATTTGCCTCAGTTTCCTCATCTGTAAAACGAGCTTGAGAAAGAAATGGCAAACCACTCCAATATCTTTACCAAGAAAACCCCAAAAGGGATCATGAAGTATTGAACACAATTGAAAAACTGAACAACAACATTTGCTCCATGGATTCTGTTCTCAAGTTGTGTGTCGGGTGACATTTGAATCAAGTAAAAGGGGAAGGGAATAAGCACCTATTAAACAGCTATTATCTGCCAGGCACTGTGCTAAGTACATTTTATCAATATCTCACTTGATCTTTGCAACAAGCCTTTGAGGTAGGTGCTTTTATCCCTATTTTCAATGGAGGAAACTGAGGGAAACTGAGGTTAAGTGAGTTGTGCAGGGTCACACCATCCTAGAAAGTGTCAGAGACCAGATTTGAATGTAATTCTTCCTGATGAGCCCTTGGTACCATTAAGTTTCCACAAATGAGCTTCCAGTTTGTGTATAAACATGAAGGCCATATTCTTTTTAGTTCACCTCCATGGTGTTTTCTGGAATAAAGCAGCTATTTGTCCTTTTTTTCTTCCCTAGACTCTGTGTGGGAATGGTTTTAGTTTCCTTCATCTAGTCTTTTCTATTTGTGTGAACTTAGGTTCTCTCTGGAGAGGGCCTAATTATACTCAGATATCCTTTTGAATCTGATCTATTCTGTGACAGCTGCTAGTCCTGGAGTGAGAAAGGTTTGGGTGACAATCTTGCACTGAAATGGAGGAGAAGGCTGTGAAAAGAAAAAAATGGATGAAACCTAAGAAACAAATAGCCTTTTTCACAGTTTTGTCTAGGATTACGCTGGTTTGAGTATGTTTGCTTTTGGTGAATTTGGCATTTACGTGTAGTAATAAAATGGCTGAGATAGATGTCATTTTGGCAGTTAAAATGAAAACTTAGCCGAACAAATTTACCTAATGTGAGTTCCTGATAATGATACCACGAAAAAGAACCTTTTTGACCAATTTTCTACCCAGCCTCTTTTGAGTATTACTAATGAGATGTTAAACCCCCAAGAGCTGAGCAGTCAATGGAAGGAGAAGGCAAATTTCTGAATGAATTATTAACTGCAGGACCATTCCAAGAACAGTTAAAATTTAGTTTTGTTCATAAGGCTAGTATGATGAATTTAAAAAGAATAGACAGATTATTTATTCTCAAAAGGTTTTATTTGACTGTGGGCAATTTTGACCTAAAATCCTCACAGAGTAAAATAGCCCTAAAATAAAAACAACAGCTTTTGGATATACTCAGATGAAGGCATTTTAAAAAAATCAGGTACAAAAGTTTAAGAGTCAGACAATTGTGCTGACAATAGATGGATTTTTCCTTTTACTATGGTTGGCTTTTACTGCTTATCACTTTGTGTTCCATGTTTAAATGAATACCATAGTTATGGTCCCAGGTCATAGCCGCTTGTGTCCATGTTATATTTTTCAGACAGCAAATATGTTCTACATTGTGATCATGATGGCCATAGTGATCTTGAGCTTTGGAGTGGCACGAAAAGCGATTCTTTCTCCACACGAGCTCCCATCTTGGACACTGGCTCGTGACATTGTATTTCAGCCATACTGGATGATGTTTGGGGAAGTCTATGCTGCAGAGATAGATGGTAACTAGACATTTTTCTATTTTTGGAGGAATTTAAATTTTGTAGGTTGTTAAAAGGAGGGAATCTGTGACTTTATTACCTGAATTTTTGAGACATAAGACATGTTCATGGTCACACATGTAGTTAACATGATAAATCATGCTGTGTTAAATAATGCCAAAATGTGACATATTTTCTGTTTTAAAAATTTTTCTTTATTTGTAGTTTGTGAAAGCAATCCAGACTGCCCTCCTGGGTCCTTCATTACTCCATTCCTTCAAGCTGTCTATCTCTTTGTCCAGTACATCATCATGGTGAATCTACTGATTGCTTTCTTCAAGTAGGTGCCAGTTTTACATAGTTAGCACAAACTGAAATGGTAATGGGAGGATCTGAATAAGTGAGAAGTTATTGCCTCTTGGTTACATTAGTTTCCCATGTGTATGGATGACTGAGGTTTTAGGATTGTGTTTTAAAATGGAGAATTCTTAATGTAAACACAAAACTACTGAAAGGAGGAAAGGCAAAATGGTGGGAGGAGACAAGTAATGCTGAAGGGGAAAAAATGAAATGGAGGGGGGTTGAATAAAGGGAGGAAATAGTAACCTTAAATTACAGTAGGGAGAAGTATTGGGACTCACTTGAGTTCTCCTCTATTCTCCAATAAACAACTTTAAAATAAAGCTTCAAATCCAAGTAGAAGAATCAATAAAAGATTGGAATGAAACTGTTTTCCAGCCTAAGACAACTTAGGAATTTGGCAGGAAAGGTCTGTCTTACTGGGCTGTAGTCAGGCTTGGAGCATATTGCAGCACAGGTTGTGCCCAGGCAAGCCATCAGCGGGCCTTGGTGACTGCATTGGGGGCAATTTCAGGAGTTCTTAGGCCACAGATGGTAAGGGAGTTGGACAAATGGTTGGAAAATTTCAGGGGACCCTTTTCTGGCACTGGGTGGAGGACTCTGTTTGCATTGCCCATGCAAAGTTCTAGGTCACAATTGCAGGGTGAGGAGGAATCCACTAGAGCTTGTAGCTTCAGGGGAGCAGGGGTCCTAGTCTCAGGTACAAGACAGAAAGGAGGACAGATGCTTATAATCCCAGGAGAACAGGAGCTTGAATCACAATTCCAGAGTCATAAGAAGTAAAAGTACTTGCTGCTGCTGTGGATCACAGTTCCAGCGTAAGAAGAATGCTTGTGGGTTGCTCACAGACCAGAGCACAGGCCAGGAGATCAGTTCTCATTAGCTCTCTAACACTTCTCATTAGCTATATCACCTTGAAAGAACTGATACAGATCCCCATAACATTGTTCTGAAAAGAGAAGCACAAAAAACTTGAAGGTTAGGACAGTGTCCCCTTCATCCAGGGAGCATAGCCCAACTTTAACATAAAGTTAAGAAGGGGCAACTAGATGATAGAGGATAGAGCACTGGGCCAGGAATTGGGAAGACTCACTTCCGTGAGTTCAAAATTGGTCAGAGATACTTATTAGCTGTGTGACCCTGGGCAAGTCACTTAATCCTGTTTGCCTCAGTTTCTTCATCTATAACATGAGCTGGAGAAAGAAATGGCAAATCATTTTAGTATCCTTGCCAAGAAAACCCCAAATAAGGTCACCAAGACTCAGACATGACTGACACAATTCAACAGCAAAAAGTAAGTCAAGAAATAGGCTGGAAAAATGAGCAAACAACAACGAAAAAGAACCTGATCAGAGAAAGTTACTATTGTCACAGGGAAAATGAAGACACAAACTCAGAAGAAAATAATGAAAATAGCTACGTTTTGTTGTCCACCAGCAAGAGATAGAAAGAGAAATTTCATTTAAAATAACTGTAGACAACATGAAATCCTAGGGCATCTATCTGCCAAGACAGACACACAGAAACTATATGAGCACAATTACAAAATAATTTTCCACAAATAAACTCATATCTAAATGATTAGAGAAATATTAATTGCTCATGAGTAGGCCAAGCCAATATAATAAAAATAAAAATTCTACCTAAATTAATTTATTTAGTGCCATTCCAATCAAACTACCAAAAACTATTTTAGAGAGCTTGAAAAAATACTAACACAATTGATCTGGAAGAACAAAAGGTCAAGAATATCAAGGGAATCAATTTCAAATTGTATCATAAAATAATAATCACCAAAACCATCTGGTACTGGCTAAGAAGTAGAGTGGTGCATCAATGGAATAGATTACATACAAAACACACAATAATAAATGACCACAGTATTCTAGTGTTTGACAAACCCGAAGGTCTATGCTTTTGGGATAAGAACTCACTATCTGACAAAATTTGATTAGAAAATTAGAAAATAGTTTAGCAGAAACTAGATATAGAGTCCAGGTATGGGAAAAACTGCAACCTCAAGGCCACATGTGACTCTCTAGATCCTCAAGAGTGGCCCTTTAAATTTGTGAAGTTTGGATTCACACTTGAGGACCTAGAGGGCCACATGTGACCTCGAGACCACAGGTTCTCTACCCTTGATAGACCAATGTCTCATACTGTATACCATGATAAGGTCAAAATGGGTACCATAATGGGTAGTACCATAAGCAAATTAGGGGACCATGGAAAATTTTACCTGTAAGATCTATGTAGAAGGAAAGAGTTTATGATCAAATAGGAGATAGAGAGCATTATGGGGTGGGAACTGGATAATTTTGATTTAATTTTTTGCATAAATTAAACCAATGCAGTCAAGATTTGAGGAAAGCAGAAAAGTGGGATTTTTTTAAAGAAAGTTTCTATGATAAAAGACTCATTTCTTAAATATATAGAGAACTGAGTAAAATTTATGAGTGGTAAGTTGATCTATTTATTCAATCAACTTACCTAATTGATAAATGGTCAAAAGATATGAACAGGAAGTTTTCGGAAGAAATCAAATCTATAGTCATATGAAAACATGCTCTAATCACTATTGATTAGAGAAATACAAATTGAAGCCACTCTGAAGTACCACCACCAAAAAGGAGAATGACAAATGTTGGAGAGATTGTGAAAAAAATTGGGACATTCATACACTGTTGGTGAAATTGTGAACTGATTCAACCATTCTGCAGATCAATTTGGGACTATGCCCAAAGGACTAAAAAACTCTTCATACCCTTTCACTCAGCAATACCACTACAAGGTCCATAAGAGATTTGGAAAAAAAGGGAAAAGGAGCTATATGTTCAAAAATATTTATAGCATCTTTTCGTGGTGGCAAAGAATTGAAAATTGAGGGGATGTCCATCAATTGGGGAATGACTGAATGAGTTGTGGTTTATGATTATGATTGAATATTATGGAGCTATAAGGAATGAGGAGCAGTATGGTTTCAAAGTGAAGTGACCAGAACCAAGAAAACTTTGTACAGAGTAACAGCAATATTGTAAAGATGATCAACTGTGAATGACTTAGCTGCTTTTTAGCAATACAGTGATCCAAGAGAATTCTGAAGGACTTATGATAAAAATGATATCAGTCTCCAGAGAAAGAGCTAATGGATATGAATGCAGATCATAGCATACTTTAAAACTTTTTTCTTTTTTTGTTTTGCAATTTTTTTTTTGTTTTGCAGTTTCAGTGTTTTGCCACATGGCTAATGTGGAAATATGTTTTGCGTGACTGCACATATATAATCTATATAAAATTACTTGCTTTCTCAAGGAGGTGGGAGGGGAGGGAGGTGGAGAATTTGGAATTCAAAATTTAAAAAAAGAATTTTAAAAATTGTTATTACATGTAATTAGAAAAAATAAAATGAAAATTTTCACTTAAAGTATTGGAATCATGAAAAGAGAAAGTTAGAGAGATGAGGGCTAGCTAAGGGTTCAACTAGGAATAAGCAGAGGATGTGAAATCTTGAGTGGGGAATATGAAGTTGAGAAAAGGAAGTGGTAGGATACAAGAGAGAAATAGAATATGTTGGTAAATGATGATATGGAAGGAATTTGGTGTATTATTTCCATGGATTAATGCTTCAAGAAGTTGTTAGGGATGGGGAAGGTAGAAAGTCTGTACTTGACCAACTAGATAAATGGAACCTGTTACTTCTAACAGCTGATCAAGTCTATTATGAGTTTATGCCCTGGAACTTCCTCAAATGCAGGTGCCTTTTGAGCAGAAATCATCCTTCATTTCAAAGGTTTTTCTTATAAAAGCCTTCTTAGAGCTTTCAAAAATGGGGTATCATTTTGGGATATTTACCATAGATTCTTGTTCAGCTATAGGTTGACCTAATTGACTAATGAGCTATTTTTACACTGATCTTGTGGTTTTTCTTTCCTACAATTTTGTTGACCCTAAGACCCAAAAGATCCTGAAGTTTTTTTGTGATCATCTATCCTGGGCCATCTCCAGTCACCCTGATGAATATCTAGTCACTGGATCCAGACAGCTCTGGTGGAGAGAAATGAGGCTGGTGACCTTGCACAGCCCTCCCTCACTCAAAACAAAATCAAGTGCAAGTCATGTCATCATGTCTCTGATGGCATGGTCTTCTTTGGCAATGAAGAATGAACCCAACAATAACAACAAGAAAAGGAGATATTAAAAAAAATCCTAATATATACAGGAAGATAATTCTCAGTGTTCACAATGTAGAAGGGGCAATGATCTTTCTAGTTTGATTCCTCAACTGAAAATTATATCATTGCTAAAACTATGATCACAACAATGGAACTGATTGTCCTTTCCTCATAAAAATCTGTGATGTGAATATTGACAAATATACCTCATCCGTGGCAAGAAGCCTAAAATAAGAATTCTAGATATGTTTGCCATTTCATCAAATAGTCTGTCTATCACTAGATATAAAGATATATTTAAGTAGCGTAGTTTGTGTAAGTTTTAGGAAATACCTAGATGATGAAAGACTTGTGTGTGGGGTTTATGATATCTGTCTTTGAATATTTGAAAGGCTGTCATATAAGAAGAGTAGATAGGACACTGGGCCTGGAGTCAGAAAGAATTGAACTCAACTCTGTCGTCAGATAATTGCTAGCTATGTGATCCTGCACAAGTCATTTAAATGTCTATGCCTCAGTTTCCCTATCTTTAAAATGAGGATAATAATAGTATCTCACCCCAAGGGATAATAATAAGAGATAATAATTGTAAAGCACATAGCACAGTATCTGGTGTATAGTAAACACTATATGAATGTTAGCTATTAGTAGTATCATTATCATTATTATTCTATATATTTGGATGACAAAAGAAATGACAGGGAAGTTATGGGAAGGTAGATTTCAGTTTAGTATATGGAAGAAAGATCTCCAGAAACAGAATGGGCTGCCTTATGAAGTGCTGGGTCCATCATGGATCAGAGGTTGCATCTTGCAGAAGAGATGTCTACGTTGGGTAGAATTTTGGACTAGATGGCCTTCCGATTTGAAGATTCCATGATTCTGCTTATTGAGTGCCTTTACTATTCAACAAAACAAATATTCATTAAGCATTGGCCATGTGCATGAAGTTCTGGGGATATGAAGACAAGTAGGACCCAGTGCCTAGAACTATGCTAAAAACACATGCTTGGAAATCTGTGAAGGTTGGCCCAGGCAGAAGGGGGAGAGAGAAACCTACAAAAGATATATGAACTATGCCTCCTGCCTTTGAGAAACTTAGACTTTTGTTTAACAGACAGGATCAGCATTCATGAAACAAGTGGTAGACCAAATCATAATTTATAATAAAGTGCTAGGTGAGGTGGTTCAGAGGTCAAGTTCCATTAAGTTAAGTAGTTAACTTAGGAAGTGCAAATGTAAAATTTTGGAGTCAGAAGGGACCTTAGAGGTCATCAAAATTATAAACTCCTTGAGCAGGGACTAAGGCATTAGACATAATAGGGGCTTAATGTGTGTTTGTTGAATGAATGCTAAAGGAAGCATCTAGTTCAACCATTTTCATTGTCTAGATGAGAAAACTGAAGCTCAAAGCTCTTTTTCCATTTTCCTTTTGTACTGGAAGCTCTCTCAATCTGACATAATTTCATTGAAAATTCCTTTGTACCATTACCCATAAGAAATATCTTTTCTCTTGGGGGCAGTTCATATCATTAAATTAACTGTATTAAAATAGTAAAATTAGTATTGATTATTGGAGTTTGGACTAATTCATGCAAGAGTTACTACATAAGTGGAACTTCTATACTGAAGATTATGTAAATGATTTAGCAAATCTCTAGAGTATACTTTCCTCTCCACCCTCTCCCCACCCCAAATGAATTTCAGTCAATTGAGTTTTCCTTAAGTTAAATTGATGCAGAGTGAGGGCTAGAGAGTAGTTTTTGTTCAGGATATCAAAGGGTAAAAATAGTTCTTCTCTGTGTGTAGTTTCTATCCTTTGCACATATTCCATATTAATATGCTCTGGTTGACTGATAGGAAGGAGAACATATAAGATCATTGGGCATTTGTTTCACTCGCATAATGTTTTTAGGATATAATGAACCAGATCTCCCATAAATGTTGGAAAACAAATAATTAGCTTGAATCATATCAGAATTGCTTATCTTGCTTCCTTTCACAGCAACGTTTACCAGCAGATGAAGGCCATTTCAGACAAACTGTGGAAATATAACCGCTACCGTTACATCATGACTTATCATGAGAAACCATGGCTGCCTCCACCTTTCATCTTATTGAGCCATATATTCCTCCTATTCCGTTGCCTCTGCCGTTACCGAGCCCCAAAAGAACTGGACCAAGAAGAAGGTGATGTTGGATTAAGTAAGTATTGGCTAGCTTCCTGACATGAAAAGAAAAACTAAAGGCAGTGAGATGAGAGGTATGACATATAGCTCTTTGCAGATGAAATTTAGATATGTAGTAGAAGAGTAATGGGTGGTTAAATGGCAATTGGAAATTAGCAACATCTGAGTAAATCTGTTAAATTATTTCACTGTGGGATGTATGACCCATTGGTGATAGCTAAATGAAGAGGAATTCTTTGTAGGAGAATGAATGGGTACGTCTCAATTATACTTGGATAAAGAAAAAATTTGTGATATATGTTAAATCTGTGTATGTGGGCAAAGTATTACTAATTCATCCATGAACACAGATTACAGTGTAGCAGTAGTAGTACTAGTAGTAGTAGTAGCAGCAGTAGTAGTAATAGTTTAGTAGTAGTAGTAATAGTAGCGTCACCAACACCAACAGCAGTAGCAGTAGAAAGGAGGAAAAAGAAGATAGAAAAAGGAGTATTAGGAAATGAAGATTCCCTCAGAAACTCCAGAGCTTGTTATCAATATCGAGCACTCAGAGTAATGTCCATGACTCGCCTTCAGTTTCCTAAAAAGGAAGAGGCTTTGAACAGGCCAGAAGTGAGATGAAGATATAAGGGAGAAATGGGGAAAATGGAGAAGCTAACCTTTGTTCAGTTTTTGATAAGTGGAAAATCTTATTGTTGGGTAAGAGTAGTATGGTGCAGTGGTTATGGAAAGCTAGTGAATCTGGGGCTGGCCCTGAAAATAGTTTTTGTGTTTCTGGATATATATGTGAGGGACTTTCTGACTGAGGACCAGAAAATACACTCCTAATTACTCCATAGTTACAGATTACCAGAGGTTTACCTACTCGATCTTGGGTTAAGGAATCCTAACTCAGTTAATTCCAGTTGGGTATCCTTGCTGGACTTTGAGGAGAGTGAGGGACCAAGGAAAGCATAGCCTCCACATAGCTGCCAAAGTGGTTTTTCCAGTGTCTAGCTGTTGCCTCACCATATGATTATTTTCCAACTGGCACAGTGGACAGAATTCCAGGCCTGGAGTCAAGAAGACTCATTTTCCTGAGTTCAAATCTGGCCAGAGACACTTCCTAGCCATAATTTATAATAAAGCGCTAGGTGAGGTGGTTCAGAGGTCAGGTTCCATTCAGTTAAGTGGTTAATTTAGAAAGTGCAAATGTAAAATTTTGAAGTTAGAAGGGACCTTAGAGGTCATCAAAATTATATTATTATTTATTTATAATAAAATTATTGTTATTATTTGGGTCACAAAGATTGGACACCACTGAATAACAACATGTTAGCTAACATGGGTTGCTCGAAGGGTGTCTGTCCTCTGATAATAACAGAGTCAATAGGAAGACAAAGTAGCCTCATTGTAATTAACATAAAATTCAGAATTGTTGGTATATTATTACATAATGAAATAATGAGTTCAACTTCCTTCTGGCCACTGGATCTGGAGTCAGGAGATCTGAATTCAAATCCAGCCTCAGACACTAAATAGCTGAATGGCTGTGCCTTAGTTTTCTCAACTGTAAAATGAGGATAATCATAGTACCTACTTCTCAGGGTTGTTGTGAAGATCAAATGAAATAGTTTGTAAAATGCTTAGTACAGTGCCTGGGATAAAGCAGTCTTAAAAGATGCCAATAAACACATGTTAAACCTTTTTTTCTTTCCTGTTTACTCAAGCACAGTTCTCAGCCAGCTCACAGCTAGAATTGAAAGGGATCTCAGAGACTATCTACTCCAACTCTTTCATTTTATAAAGAATGAAACTGAGGCCCAGATAGATCATTTAAGTGACTTATCCAAAGTCATGGCTAAAAACAAAACATGACCTGAATTTAGTATTTATTTTGTATTTACTTAATATCTATGCACATAATGTCATTTTCCTCCCCTTTTCGTTCCCAGTAGAAAGGAAGTTCTTTGTGGGCAAGAATAATTTTTTTGGGGGGGGTATTGGAGGGCCTACTAAACATTGTTTAAAAAATGTTTGTCCAACTGAATTGAATGATTATGAAAGTCTGAAAAGGGATGTGGAGATGATCAGAATCATTCAGGACCTATTCCTAATCCATTATAAACAGGCAAGGGTTATAAATTAGAGTAATCAAACATCACTTTCTCTCTCTATACACCATACATTCCAGAAGAAACACTGTAGACCACCAAACAACAGCTGGTCCTTCAACTGGAAAGCAGATGTCTGTCTACTACAGCAGAACCACAGAGATCAGAACTTCAAATCTTATAAGCAATGTTCTAATCTAGAAAAAAAAGAGTGACCTTTTCTGCAGACTTCTTACAGGGAGATAATTTAGCAATCTCCAGGCTCCCAGGCATGTATAAATAAGGGACCTAGCCCTGAAAAGCCATGAACCTACCAGTAGGACAGGACATTGTGGGGGATACTATTCCTGGAGAGTAGTAAAAATTGGAACCACCAAAAATGTGGCAGACGCATTCTTAGTTCTGTGTTATTTTGTTTTGGGGGAAAAGGGAATTTCTAACCACATGTACTTGGGGGAAAGCCATTCAGGAACCAATCAATCCACAAGCATCTATTAAGCGGCTATTATGTTCCAGGAACTGCACTGAGCCTTGGGAATAAAAGGGCAAAAATAAAAGTTTCCAGTCTTGAGGGGTTTGCATTCTATTCAAGGATATTTCCTTGAACAGGTAATAACAAACAAACAAATGCAGAATAAATTCAAGATAAAGGGGAGTGGGGCTGGTGAGAGGTGAGATCAGGGGGAGGCTTCAAAGGTGCCAGATGAGAAGAGTTTTAGAGAAAACAAGGGAACCTACAAGGTTAAGATAAGGTGGGATGAATTCCAAGCACTGGAAAGAACCAGTGCAAATGCAAAGAAATGGGACATGAACTATTTATCGTCTGTGAGGGGCAACAAGATGGTCATTTTGGCTGGATTTAGAGTTCAAGAAGGTAAGCAAAGTATAATAAAGTTGGGAAGGTGAGTTGGGGTTAGGTTGTGAGGGGCTCCAAAAAACCAGGTAGAGGAGCTTATATTTGATCTATTTTCAGTCATGTTTGACCCTTGGTGACTTGTGGTTTGAGGTTTTCTTAGCAAAGATACTAGAGTAGTTTGCCATTTCCTTCTCCAGTTCATTTGACAGATGAGGAAACTGAGGCAAACAGAGTTAAGCAACTTGCCCAGGGTCACACAGCTACTATGTGTCTGAGGCCAGATTTGAATTCAGGAAGATAAGTCTTCCTGACTCCAGGTCTGGCTCTCTATACACTGTGCCATCTAGAAGCCCATACTATCATACTGTCAGTGCTCTCAGACTGTAATTGACAATTCTGAAAAAACAAGTGTTTTGAATTGAAATCAGTTGCTTGGGCTTTAATGAGTTGTGGACCTCATTCTGCAATTTCTTCTTTAAAGGGAACAGAACTAGGATCCTTGGCTTCCTGGTAGGTGAGGTTTTTCCCATCTGCTCTCCCCTACTCTTCTCCACTCACCCCCTCCAGTCTTGGAATTGCTTGTTTCATTAAGAATCCAGCACCCTCCCCCTTCCCACCCTGCCCTCCAGGTTAATTTGAAGGTCTTTGAATCTAAGGCACAAGTTATGCTCCAGCATGGAGCAAACCCAGTGCTTGGCTGCAGAACAGTTCTGCCCTCTAGGGGTTGGGTGGATTAAGGCTGCTATAGGAATGTGTCAGTCATGGGCTTGAAGTCTTTGCTTGTTGGGTTGGATGGGACTGGATCTGGTCTGGATGAGACCATATGCTGGGCCCATTACGGTAGGGTCCCTATCCCATGAATGTGACATTTCCATGCCACCAAATTTCTGGCTTTGTATACTTGTCTTTGCCTGGATAGTTTCACTTGTACATTGTGCGTGTTCAGCTTGGTTTCTGACTACTAAACATGTAACTAATGTTAAACGCAGGATTACAGTGCCACCAGGTGGACATTAATCAGAAAACATGCTGTATCTTTCCAGGCTGCTGGTGTTGGGGGACCCCAAGGACTTAGTAACTATGACATTTTCAAAGTTCTTTCTGACTCAGCCGGTATTTCTCAACACAAAGAGAATTCATGGAGGATTCTCCTACTTTAAAATGTCTCATAATTAAGCCCGTAAATTCTTTCTGTGGATGAGTAGAATTTGTATACAACTTCCCTCCCTCTATTTTCCTCCCTCCTTCCCTTTCTTCCTTCTCTCTGTTATTCCCTCCCTCCCTTTCTTCTATTTTTCCTTCCTTTTTCTCTTTTCATTCTTTCTGGAAAATTTAATAATCCCAAATCATTTGCTTTATCTTTTATTATGTAATTTTTAGTTTTAAAAAATATGCTGATATGTGAATGTATCGAAGAGAAATAACTCATCTCTATCACTCCATTGTACATTACTTCATCTGTGTATAGAACAAAGCAGAAAGCATAGCTTGATGAGGATGGTCTGTCACAGGAAAGAGGTGCCAAAGGAAAAAACTTTTCAGTAAATAACATTATCTCCATTCTTAGAAGAAATAACTCCTCAAATACATTATCAGTTTCTTTCAAAGGTGGGGAAAGCCCTTGTCTGTATGATTGGTGTTCTCTGTTATCTCATTTCCTCAGAACTCTACCTAAGTGAGGAGGATCTGAAGAAGCTTCATGGTTTTGAAGAACATTGTGTAGAGGAATACTTCCATGAGAAGACAGAGAGCCTGAATTCCAGTTGTGGGGAGAGAATACGGGTTACCTCAGAAAGGTAGGGTTTAGTTTTTGTTCTTTTTTGCTTGACACTTAACTGCCCTTAAAACTTCATGCTAGGTTGTATGGGGACCAAGACAGTAGGAAGACTGGTTGTAAATGGTTCATCAGGTCCTAATATTTTAAAGCTCCCCAGTGAAACATAGTATGAATGCATTGGTGCTGGTTTTTTGAGCAGTGCGCAGATGAGCACAAGGCTACAACCACAATGCTGCTCCTTGGTCTATCCAGAGAACTTTGCTTTAACCATGGCCACAAATTACTTCCTTCACCTCAACTAATACTGGAAAAATGGATCATTTTTGTATATTTCAGTGTTGATCTGTCATTGTGACTGGAAAACCCCCAGCTCAAAATCACTTTACAGAGTCATGGAATTTGAGAGTTGGAAGGGATCCCAGTAGCTGTCTACCACAACCCATAGATAAAAGGCTTCCCTATAGTAACATAACAGACAAAGTATCCTCCAGGGTCTACCAGAAGACCTCTAAGAAGGGGGAACCCAATATTTTATCTACGTAGCCCATTTTATTTTTGGATAGCACCCATGGCTAGAAAATTTTTATTCATATCAAATCTAAATTGGCCTTTTAACCACTTCTACCATTGTTCTTGGTTCTGCCCTCTGGGACCAAATAGGACAAATCTTACCTTTCCTCTGTATGACAACCCTTCAGATACTTCAAATACTTTCTCTCTAGGATTTTTCTTTTTCAGGCTAAACATGCTCAGTTCTTTCAACAAATTCAACAAAACATAACTTGGAGTTTCTTTAGCATCCCTGTTGCCCTCCTATGGATATTCTCTGGTTTAATGGCCTTTTTAAAATGTGTAATCCAGAATGTAGCACAATACTCCAGATGAAGTTTGATGAGAGTACAGTGTCTCTATCACTTTGCACCCTGTCCTTAGAAGCTATGTCTCTCTTAATATAGCCCAAGATATCATTTGCTTTTTTGGCTGCCTCATTACACCGTTGACTAATATTTTTTAAAAAATGATTATTTTTAACATTCTTTAAGTTTTTTTGAGTTTCAAATTCTGTTCCTCCTTCTACCCTGTCCCCAACTCACTAACATGGCAGGCAATATGATATCAACTAGACATGTGAAATCATGCAAAACATATTTCCATATTAGCCATGTTGTAAAAAAAGCAAGAAAAATAAAGGAAGTGAAAAAATTCAATAGCCACTCAGAGGTTATTGATTCTCTTTCGGGAGGTGGATGACATTTTTGATCATGAGTCCTTTGCACTTGTCTTGGGTGATTGTACTGATCACAGTAGCTAAGTCTTTGACAGTTGACCATCATTATAATATTATTGTTACTTGTACAGTGGTTGCCTGGTTCTGTTCACTTTACTTCTCATGAGTTCACATAGGTCTTTTCCAGATTTTATGAAACTATCTATTTCATTGTTTCTTATTTACACAATAGTGTTCCATCACAATCATATATCACAGTTTATTCTGTCATTCCCCAATTGATAGGCATCCCATTAATTTCCAATTCTTTACCCCCAGAAAAAGAGCTGCTATAAATATTTTTGTACATATATATATTTTCCCTTTTCTTTGATCTCTTTGGGAAACAGACCTGGTAGTGGTATTTGCCAGGTCATAAGGGTTGTACTATTTTGCAACCCTTTGAGCATAGTTGCAAATTGTTCTCCAGAATGGTTAAACCAGTTCACAACTCCACCAACAGTTCCTAATATTTTCCCTCACCCTCTCTTGCAGTTGTCATTTCTGATAGGTATGAAATGGTACCTCAGAATTGCATTAATTTGCATTTCTCTAATTACTAATGATTTAGAGCATTTTTTTTCATATGGCTATCGATAGCTTTGATTTCTTCTTCTGAAAATTGCCTGTTTATATCCTTTGACCATTTGTGAATTAGTGAATGGCTCATTTTAATAAATTTGTTTCAGTTCCCTATGTATTTGAGAAATCAAGCCTTTATCAGAGAAATTTACTATAAAAATTTTTGTTATTACTTCATTGTCTATGGTGTCCTTTAGCAAAATGTAGTTTCCCTGATTATCTCTTTTAACTAGGTCTGTTTTTGCTTTTGCTTTGCCAGAGGTCACTGTTGTTACCCTTGCCTTCTTTATTTCAGCTGAAGCATAATAGTTTTTGCTCTAACTTCTATTTTAACTCTGTGAATGTATCTTTCTGTTTCAAGTGTATTTCTTGTAAACAACATATTGTTAGATTCTGGTTTCTCATCCATTCTGCTATCCCATTTCCATTTTATGAGTGAGTTCAACCCATTAATATTCATAGTTCTGATTTCTAACTGTGTATTTCCCTCTGTCCTACTTTCTTCTGTTTATTCTTTTCTCTTTCTTTTTATCTATCTCTCTTCAAAGTCTGTTTTGCTTCAGACCACTTTCTTTCTTAATCAATTCTCCTGTTTATCTCCCCCACCCCCTTTTCTTTCTCTTATCCACTTCCCTCCTACTTCCCTATTGGGTAAGATATATTTCTATACCCAATTGAATGTGAAATACATCCTTCAATCTTCGAACCATTTCCAATGAGAATGAGGTTAAAGTATTGCCTGCCTCACCCCCAATTCTCTCCGCTATTGTAAAAGCTCTTACTTGTGTGCTCCTTTTATATGAAATGATTTTCCCCATTCTTCCTCATCCTTTCTGTTTCTCTCAGTGCATCTCTCTCACCCCTTCATTATTTTTTAGATCATCCCAAAATAACCAACTCACATCTGTGCCTTCTATCTATGTAGATGCTATCTAACTGCTATAATAATGATAAAGTTCTTAGGAGTTACATGTATCATTTCCCCATAATTCCTGTATAAACAATTTAACTTATATGGAGTCCTTTCTGATTTCTTTTTCATATTTACCTTTTGTGCTTCTCTTGAGTTTTGTGTTTGAATGTTAAATTTTCTATTCAACTCTATTCTTTTCACCATTAATGACTGAAAATCCTTTATTTCATTTATTGTCCATTCCCCGCATCCCCTCCCTTCTCCTTGCCTTGAATGATTGTACTCAGTTTTGCTAGGTAGATGATTCTTAGTTGTAGTCCTAGCTCCTTTGCTTTCCAGAATATCATATTTCAAGCTCTCTGCTCCTTTAATGTGGAAGATGCAAAATCTTGTGTGATCCTGACTGTGGCACCACAATATTTGAATTGTTTCTTTCTGGCTCCTTGCAATGTTTTCTTTTTGAGTTGGGAGCTCTGGAATTTGGTTATAATATTTCTTGGAGTTTTCATTTTGGGATCCCTTTCATAAGGTGGTTGGTGGATTCTTTCAATTTCTATTTTACTCTGGAACTAAGATATAGGGGCAGTTTTCTTTTATAATTTCTTGAAATGTGATGTCTGGGTCCTTTTTTTTTTGATCATGTCTTTCAGGTAGTTCATTAATTATTAAATTATCTCTCCTTGACCTATTTTTCAGGTCAGTTTTTTTTGGATGATATATTTTATCTCCCCCCCCCCCCATTTTTTTCAATTTTGACCTTGTTTTATTGTTTCCTGATGTCTCATGATACCATTAGCTTCCATTTGCCTAATTCATATTTTCATGGAATTATTTTCTTTAGTGAGCTTTGCATCTCTTTTTCCATTTGGCCAATTCTGTTTTTTAGAAAGTTCTTCTTTTTGTACCTCCTTTTCCATTTGGCTTATTCTGCTTTGTAAGAAGTACTTTTCTTCAGTGAATTTTTGTGCCTCTTTGACCATTAGGCCAATTCTGTTTTAAGAGGTATTTTTTTTTGTTTTTTTTTTTCCACCTCTTTTATCATGCTGTTAATTCTCTTTTCATAATTTTCTTGCATCACTCTCATTTCATTTCCCATTTTCCCTCTACAACCTTTATCTCTTTATTTAACTCTTCTAGAAATTCTTCTTGAGCTTGGCATTTTTCTTTGAGGCTTTGCTTCTGTTTTCATGTTGTTGTCTTCTGAGGTTTTGTTGTCTTGGTCTTCCTTGCTACTGTAGTAACTTTTTATGGTCAGATTCTTTGTTATTTGCTCATTTTTTCAGCTTACTTCTTGACTTTGAACTTATGTTAAAGTTGGGCTCTGCTCACCTTGGGGTAGGGAAGGGAGAGTCACTGTCCTAAGCTTTAGGCTTTTTTATATTACTGTTTTAAGAGCTAATTCTGGGGGTCTGTAAGTTTTTGGTGCTTCCAAGGTAGGGTGATCTGGAGAGAGGCATAGTTACTGCTCTTCTTGTCTGTGCTGTGATCTTTACCAAGGAAGGACCTTTGCTCCCCTGCATTTTCAAGCACTAGTGCTCCTCTCTGCCTTGGAAATGCAACCAGTGCCCCTGTTCCCTTGTGACCAACTTAAAAAGCTCTTCTCCACCATGGAAGTATAACCTAGAACTGTGTATGGACAATAGAATTGACAAACACTGTCAGGTCCTATACCTAGTGCCAACAAAGGGTCCCCTATAGTCTCTTGCTGACCAGTTGTCCAATCCCCTTCCTAACTCTGGGTTGGCAGCTCCTGAAGCTGCTGCTGCTGCTGTGGTATCCTCCTCCAAGGCCCTCTGCTGATCAGCCCACCTCAGTGTCCCAGACCTCTCCTGTAGACCTCCTAAGTTGTGTTAGGATGGAAAAATATTTTCCTCTGACCTTTTTTTGACTTTGCCACTCTAGAATTCTATTTGAGGTAGTATTTTAAAGTTGTTTGGAGGGGCATGTTGGGAGGGTTTGGCTGGGTTGCTGCCTCTGCTGCTGACTTATGTTGAGCCTGTGGTTCATAATTCTTTCCCTTCTTTCTAATACTCCCGCTCTCATCTTTTTTTTTTTTAATTGCTATCTATGCCTCCCCCGTCATATTTATGAAGTGGAATTTTATTTTTTGGTACTCAAGTACAAGATCTTAAATTTATCCCTATTGAACTTCATCTTGTTACATGTAATTCAGTGCTGTAGCCTCTCAGGATCCTTGTGGGATCTTGACACTTATTGAATGTGTTATCTATCCGTCCCAGCTTTGTGTTGTCTGTACATTTGATGGGCATATACCAATACCTTTATCCAAGGCATAGATAAAATTTTAAATAGCACAGGACCAAGCACAAGTCCCTGGTGGTGCCTCCACTGGAAATATCCTGCCATGTTGACCTGGCAACTACTTTTGGAGTCTGGCCATCCAACCAGTTTTGAATCTTTCTCATGGTGGTTTTATGTAAGCCAGATCTTTCCATTTTCTACACAAGAATACTATGAAATTCCTTTTCCAAAGCTTTCCTAAAATCTAGGTGAATCACATCTATAGAATTCTCTTATTATTTCAATATTCTTGTCAAAAAAAGGAAATGAGGTTAGTTTGTTGTGACTTGTTCTTGATGAAATTTGTCCTGGATCTTTGTAATCACGGCTACCCGAGATATTCTCCAACAATTTCTTTAATGATCTATTCTAGAATCTCCCTAGGAACTGAAGTTAAGTTTACTGGATTATAGTATGAATACGTTTTCTTCCCTGTTTTTGAAAACTGGGACAATATTTTTTTTCCCCTCTCTTCTTTCAAACATCACTGACAGTGGCTCAGCAGTCATATCTGCCAGCTATTTTTTATAAAGTCCTGAGGTTGCAATAATAATACTAGCTTGCATTTAGATAACACTTGAAAGTTTACAGAATGTTTTACATGTGTGATCTCACTTGACTGCACAATGACTTTGTGATGAAGTGTTATTATTAGCTACTACTTAATGAATTAAGAATTTGAGGAGGAAAGACTAACTTGCCCAGGTAACAGTTAGTGTCTAAGGCAGGATTTGAACTCACTTTTCCCTGACTATAAAAACAGTGCTTGCTCTACTATACCACAGATTTTTACAGGATTGTGCCGCACTTTTATATTCATCTTCCGTTACCTTCTGTCTTCTGCATTCTTCTTTTAAAAATCTGCGTCGGTTGGTGAGTTCTTTCTTTCTTTAGACAAATCCCATTTTCTTCCTCTTTAGAACTGTTTCCCTTTTTATCTTTAAAAAAGTTACATTTAAGCATCTCATCCCTCTCTGATTGACTTTCCCCAAAGCATTTTAGTTCGTTGAATCCTATGTACGTTCCATATGTACTTTTCTAAATCTGTTTCCCCAAAATCAGACTATGTGTGTGTGGCAGACGATGGCCAGACTTCCTCTCCTTTTTCACAAACCTGAATATGGAGTGGTTACTCCTCCTGACTCCAAGATCTCCATCATGGTCATTCCTATTAAATCCTTTATCTTTTCCCTCCAACCTTCCTAACTTCCCTTTCATTGTCCCTCACCATTCCCTCACCATTGTCTCACTCATCCTGGCTTGAAACTGTAGGTGTCATCCTCAATTCCTCACTCTGACTCACTTCTCATATCCAGTCAGTTGTGCAGTTGTTGTTTCTATCTTGTCCACATCTTTTGTATATGCCTCTTTCTCTGCTCTGACACTGCCGTCACCCTAATACAGGCTCTCCTCACCTTATGCCTAGGATATAGCCTGCTGGTTGGTTAACCTGCCTTGAGTCTCTCTCCACTTCAATCCATTCTCACTCAGCTGTCAAATGGATCTTTGTAAAGTGCTGGTCTGATCATGTCACTTCACTTCTCTTTCTCCCCCTTCCTACTTTTCCCACTCTTCTTAATCCTTTTTTCCTTTTCTACATTTTCTATGATCTAATGGCACTGGGTTCTTTGTTGTTCTTCTCACACAACATTCCACCTCCTGACTCATAACATTTTCACTGGTTGATGCAGATGCCCAACTTCTTCTCCCTCTTCATCTCCATCTCCTGACTTTCCCAGTGTCTTTTAAGGATCAGCGAAAGTTCTACTTTCTGGAAGAAGCTTTTTCTAGTCCTTCTTAATCTTGGTGCCTTTCCTCTGAAGCTATTTGCAATAGATCATGTTGTACGTGTAGGTATTCTGTATTGTGTGTATATACACATGCACATACACACACACACATATATATGTATATAATATCTGTGCATAGCTGTTTGCATGTTGTCTTCCTCAATAGACTGATATAGGGCTATCTTTTGCTTTCTTTGTGTCCTTGTGTCTTTGTATTTATTTATGTATTCATGTATTTATTTATTTTTAGCTTTCATTTTTTAAAATTTTGAGTTCTAAATTCTCTCAGTCCTTCCCTCTCCCCATTGAGAAGGCAAACACTATAATGCCATTGTATATATGTGTATATATACAAAACATTCGCATATTATCCATGTTGCCCCCCAAAAAGAACAAGAAAGATAAAGTTAAAAAAAGTATGCTTCATTCTGCACCCAGAGTTCTTCATTTCTCTCTCTGGAGGTGGATAGCACTTCTCATCATGAATGTTTTAGAATTGGCTTGGATCATTTTTTTGATCAGAGTAGCTAAGTCTTTTACAGTTGATCATCATTATAAGATTCCTGTTACTGTGTACAGTGTTCTCCTGGTTCTGCTCAGTTTTCTTTGTATCAGTCCATACAAATCTTCTTATTTTTTTAAACCATCCTCATCATTTTTTCCAGCACAATAGTATTCCATCACAATCATATCAGTCATTCCCCAATTGATGAAAAATCCCCCAACTTCCAATTCATTGCTACCACAAGAGTGCTGCTACGCATATTTTTATCCATGTAGGTTCTTTTCCTTTTTCTTTGATTTCTTCGGGTGTATCTCTAGAGTTTAGCATAGTACCTACCACAAAGTAGGCACTTAGTTAAATGCTGCTTGACTTGACCCCAATAACTTGTTTCTTCTTATTAATGAGAATCAGATTGGGAATAGAATTTCCCCTGATTTGTTCCTTCTTCACCTTTTGCATAATATAATTATTAATAAGGAAAGTCAAGACTTTATTTGGTCCTCTGCTTTTGCTGGAAGGAGAGAAAGACACAGACAGATAGAGATATAGAGACAGAGATGGAGAGAGAGAGAGACAGAGACAGGGAGAGGAAGACAGACAGAGAGACAGGGACACAGAGACAGAGGCAGAGAAAGAATGATTGAAGCATTTAACAAGCACTTACTATGTGCAAAATACTATGCTAAGTGCTCAAGATGTAGAAAGAAGAATAATACTGTCCTCAGGGAACTCACATTCTAATGGAAGCAACATATTGACTGTTTCAGTTGCAAGTTGGATGGAAACATTTCCATGATCCTTAGGGTGCAACAGCAAAGAAGCTAGTCATGTAACCTTGTTCACCTCAGTTTCTGCATCTGTAAAATGAGCTGGAGAAGGAAATGAAAAATTCCAGTATCTTTACCAAGAAAACCCCAAATGGGGCCATGAAGAGTCAGACACAACAGAAAAATGACTGACCAAACTACAAAAGACGATGGGGAAGGAGAAAGAGGGAATATGTTTCGAGGGTAATTTTGCTAAATTTGGAAGAGAGATGGGAGGGAAATAGAGGGTTAAAGACGATGTATATAAAATTCCATAAGAAACTATCTGAGATGGAATGAATTAGATTGGATTGATAAGGACTGAGGAAAGAAGGAAACATGGTGTGAATGAAAGAGGCTCAGTTTCTCTTGTTGGGAATTGTGTCTTAATGGTAATGCAAAAAAAAACCAAACCAAAACCAAACCTCCAAAAAAACAAAACTTGGGGTAGCTAGAAATCTTAGGATCATACATTGAGAGTTTGAAGGAAGTAGTCATTTATATAGCTATATGAAGCTGGTGTTAAGTTTATGAATTTGTAACTAGACCACTTTGTTTATTAAATTTTTCACTAGACCTGTCATCATTTTGCCCACAAGTTTCCTTTTGACTGGGTGTGTGAGTCAGTATTCATTTTCCTGGTTTCTTTCTTCCTTTCTTTCTTTCTTCCTTCCTTTCTTCCTTCCTTCCTTCCTTCCTTCCTTTCTTTCTTTCTTTCTTTCTTTCTTTCTTTCTTTCTTTCTTTCTTTCTTTCTTTCTTTCTTTCTTTCTTTCTTTCTTTCTTTCTTTCTTTCTCTCTCTCTCTCTCTCTCTCTCTCTCTCTCTCTCTCTCTCTCTCTTTCTTTCTTGGCAAGGCAATCAGGGTTAAGTGACTTGCCCAAGGTCACACAGCTAGTAAGTGTCAAGTATCTGAGGCAGAATTTGAACTCAGGTGCTTCTGACTCCAGGCTGGTGCCCTCTTCGCTGCTGCCCTGTCATTGTCATTTCTTTAGCAAGTTATGCAAAATGACATAATTCTTAGGTGAGCTGTTTTACTCATTTTTTTTTTAATTAAAAGAGAGAGAAGTGACTTCCTCAAAGTAAATACAAGGAACCCCTAGGTGAGATCCCCTGAGACACAGCCTCTTTCAGAGTAGAAGCAGAGTTGAAAATAAATACAAGAACAAATGCTTCAGAATATCAGTAAGGCCAACCTTAATAGGACATTGACTCAAAAAAAAAAAAAAAGAAGAGATGTATTTAATTAATACATCTGGGGTATGCTAGTCTAACTAAAATGTATTTCACAGAACATCAGAGCTTTTAAATATAAGTGTCTCTAAAAGCAGGAGAATACATTGTAAGGGTAACCAAGTTATCCCTCTAGCAGGTCTATATTGTACATGTTATCTGTGCCTGTGAAGAGTTGATGGTTTTGATTGTATCCATTAAGTACGTCTGTTGCTAATGGGACTTAATGAGTCTCCATTAACTGGGCTTCATATCGTACTGGTTTTGAATTGTAGGAGACAGCATCCTGAATAAAGAGACACTAATTAAGTGTGTTTCTTGGAAGGGGATTTGTGTCTGTTGGTGGTATGTATTTCTTTTTTAAAGAATCCTTCTTTCCTCACATTCTGCTCCACCCCCGCCCATTCTACTCTTACTAATAGGGCTAGGATGCATTTATTAAGCTTTTATTGACTAAAGAAAATTCAGCATTATGACAAAAGAGTCATAGGACCCCTTATTGAGGAAGGGCTCAATTCATCTAGAGTATAGGAAAATTGCAAATGTCAGGGTCTTCATTTTTATTTCCCGAATAATTTCTTATCTTAATAATAATTACATAATCTCATGTCTCTCTAGATGTGAAAAATAAGTGGATTCTTTTCTATTCATGAGAATTTTGGGATAATCAGGAGTAGGAAAGGCTTGGGGAAATTAACGTATAGGACTATTCACAGTGCTAAGTTTCCAGACAGCAAGTTAATTGAAGTAATAAAGAAACTATTTTGAAAGAGAAATCAAATAAGGAAAAAAAACAAGAGAGAATGCCTGGTCAAACTGAATCTTGAAAACAACTCCCCCACCATAATTCATTACTCATATGTTTATTTCTCTTAATTATTTGACTTTTGTGGATTGTGTTGTTTCCTTGTTTAGGAATTGACTTACTTTTTTAAAAAAAATCTTCATTCTTTTGTTATTATTCTTGTTAATATGTAGCACATCTACAGCACTTTCAGGTTTGCAAAGTACTTCATATGTAATATCTCATTTGATCCTTGCAACAGCCTTCTGATACAGAGACTTTTATAGGACACCACGTGGTGCAATGGTTAAAACATCAAGCCTGGAGTCAGGAAGACCTGAATTGAATCTGGCTTCAAATGCTTACTATCTGTTTGACTCTGGGCAGTCACTTAACCTCTGTTGGCCTCAGTATCTTCATCTGTAAAATGGGGATAATAATAGCACCTATATTCCAGGATAAAATGAGATAATAATTCTAAAGCACAGTGCTTGGCATAGAGTAAGGGCTATATAAATATATATAATATATACACAAATATGTAAATATTATAAATAGTTATGTATAACTTATAAATAATATACATATATTATTATTGTTACTTCCATTTTATATAAACATTATAAATTATTATGTATTATCACTTACAAATAATATATATGTATAATTATTGTTACTTCCATTTTACAGATGAGAAAACTGAAGGGGAGAGGTTAAGTGAATTGTCTAGGGTAACACAACTAGTAAATGTCGGAGGCGGGATCTGAACTCAAACCCTCATGACTCCAAGTCCAGTACTGTACCCACTAGACAGAAAGAAAACAAGATGGGCATAGCCCATTTTTTTTTTTTTTTGTAGTGGTTTGTTTTATTTGTTGGTGTTCTTCCCCTCCTCCACCTTCCAGGGTTACAGAAGTGTATTTCCAACTTAAAGAACTGAATGAGAGAGTGTCCTACATAAAGGAGTCTTTGCTCTCTCTGGACAGCCATGTTGGACACCTGCAGGATCTCTCTGCCTTGACAGTAGATACACTGAAAGTACTTTCAGCTGTTGACACCCTGCAACTGAAAGAAGCCCTGTTGGCCGGCTCAAGGCACGCCGCTTGTAGAAAACTCCCCCATAGCTGGAGCAATGTCGTCTGCCCAGGGATGCTGAACAGCTTGGAAAACTCTGGGAGGATGAACTGTCAGTATTACAGCATGCCCCAGTCCTTGTTTCAGAGCCGGAGGAGGAGCTACCACCTTTCTGGAAGACAGAAGAGTTCCCTTGCAGAGGTCAGAGACAGTCAAGAAGAAGTGGACCAAGAAAAGAAAGGAACACCAAGTGATCCAGTTGCTGTGTTCCTTGGCAGCCAATCACCTCCTAAGCTTAGTCAGTTTCTCTTGTTTTCTCCCAGTCCAACAAGGGCTTCTCTTTCAACAGAAGCTGACATGGCTCTGTCTCCTACAAAACCTGCAGCTGAACCTGGGTTGGGTTGGTTGGCAACGGAATCACATGCCAATCAGAAAAATTGTCCTCTCTGTCTGAGTTGTCAGATGTCATCTGATGTTGATAAAGAGTCAGTTGACTCCCACGAACAGAGTAATCTTTCTGTAAATAGATCAATGAGAACAAACAGTAGAGATTACCTTCTGCCAACCAGTTCTTCTATCCCCCAGTCGGTGAAAGTGACTTCGCTTCCTTGCCAGATGGACAGCTTGAGAGCAGGAGGTGGCTATGTGAATTGGGCATTTTCAGAAGGGGATGATGAAATTGGTGTGCTTAGCACAAAGAAAAAATGGCATTCACAGTTGTCCACCAGGTGTAAGTTGGACTGTTCATGTTCAGGCAGCAGTCACTGCTGTGTCCAGATGGGGACAACCAGATCCCTTAACCACAACTCAGCAAGGTCCCTCCAGTGCAGTAACAGTTCAAAGTCAGAGTCATCGCTCCAGTCAAACACCTGCATTTGGAACAATCCCCTTCGTAGAGATTGGATCTTTCTCCAAAATGGCAGCTTTAGATCCCACAAGGAGAAAAGATTGAGGAAGACCTGCAAAAGTAAAGGCAAGGAAAGGATATCTTTCCATCTATGCTAAATCACCTGTCTAAAACATTCCCAGATTCTTGTGAGAAGGTCTTTGACCTTTGATTCCCACCTGCACCCCCAATCTTTCCTATGTTCTAGTTCTACTTTATAAAAACAATTCATTTTTCCAAAACAGTGACCTCAGCCTTGTATTTCCTGTTTATTGTATTCAATCATATCTTCCACAGATTTTTCAAGACCCTCAGAGAGGTCCCAGTCATTGTGGGCCAAAGCAAAACTTCGAAGTAAGGACTGGAAATTGTCACAAGAAAAGAAAAAACTGCAGCCACTTCAAGTTCCGGTAGGTGTGGACTAATTTCAAAAGCCACATTTTTTTATTCTGATTTCTCTTGGTTATTATCTTGATGCAGTCACTTGCCTACATCATATTGTTCCTTATTTCAGAGTGCCTCATACAGTGTGAGAAAGATGACCCCACAAAAGAGATGTTAAATGTAATACTGTGAGGAATTGAAGGGAGTTTCTAATCTATTTTGGTAATATTAAGATTAATTTCAAGATCCTATATACCTGTGTTTTGAGATCTTCCATGAGCAATAGTAGGGAATCCATAACTGCAGAAATACTAAGTTCCTTCTAAACATGTTGTTAAGATCATGAGATTCCTCTCTATTCCTGACTTCTTTTATTCTCTCTGTTTCCCCCTCCCTTTTCCTTTCTTTTTCCTTGATACTTGCTTTAGTCCTGTCAGTCAGGCAGGTAGGTGGTGCAGTGGATAGAGCACCAGTGTAGGAGTCAGGAGGACCTGAGTTCAAATCTCATCTCAGACACTTGACACTCACTAGCTGTGTGACCTTGGGCAAGTCACTTAACCCCAATTGCCTCTTCTGGGTCATATCCAGTCATCCTGATGGATATCTGGTCACTGGATTCAGATGGCTCTGACGAAGAAGTGAGGCTGGTGACCTGCACAGCCCTCCCTCACTCAAAACAAAGTCAAGTGCAAGCCATGTCATTATTTCTCTGATGGCGTGGTCTTCTTCAGCAATGAAGGACAAACACACACACACACACACATACACATACACACACACACACACATGCACAATCCTATCAGTGATGTCCATTCTGTCAGTCTGGGATATGGCTTAGGCCTCTTCAAACAGGTACCATTTTACTGTTTATGCATATGGTAACCTCATCTCTGACTAGGTAACTCTAAATAAATATGACTCCATTTTCCAAGGTCCCCTGTTAATTCTTGCTCTATGGAATCAATCAGAATTTGCAGCTGTCACTGACTCTTAAAGTAGCTCTATTGATGGAAAAATGACTGTGGGAGGAATAGGTACCACTCATCAATCAGTAAACCTTTGTTAAGTGCCTACTATGTGCCAGGTACTGTGCCGGTAATTCTTTTGTTCTGAAGATAGTACTAAGATGAGAGAAAATGAAGTTAATGACCTAAAACTCTATTGGAATTTTAGTTTTCTAAGGTAAGATTCCAAAGGTATTTCTTTCAGCTTCTTATAATTATACAGTTTCTTTCATGTTTTCATTTCTACCTCTGGGGAAGAGTACTTGATCTCAGAAACCTGAGTACAACATTTAAAAATATAGAATATCCTTATTTTACCCCTTGGAAACAAAATTCTGAGTTATAGATGTTGGGGTATGGGATATGATGCAGTTTAATTATGCTGTGAAATATCAAGGCTGTAGAACTGATCTCTCTTTCCTTTGAAACCTGATGACAGAGTACAAGAGGATGTTGAGTACAATTTGATTGGCATTTCGTATTAACTCTCCTTCTTCTTCTCATCTCCTACCAAGAACTATTGCTTGTGTTTTTATTAATACAGCATTAATGTTGTCAAGAAAGCATAACTTTAGATTGTATTTACTAACTTCAGAAAGTAACAGACATAACATAAAGTATAGCTGGCCAAATATTTCCTCTGTCTGTATAATAGTAATCTATTTGGGAGCACCCATGTTGCTGTCTCATTTTAGTGTGAGTCCATCAGGGAGAAACAAGGGACTCTAAGCTTATTTTGAAGAATTGTCTACAAGGGATCTAGCAGGACAACACTGCTGTCCTTTAGATTTTGAAGGCAGGTTCCATTGTCCACTTGTTCATGCACACTTGTAAAATCTAAATTTAGCCATAGAATTAGGACCATGGATTTGGAGTGGCAAAGGACTTTTGGAGTCTAAGCATCTCACTTTTTAGATGAGGAAAGTATCCGCTTAAAGGTTAAGTGATATGTCTAGAAGAGTCACACATAATTAGAAAGTCATCATCTGAGGCAAGATTTGAAATTAGGTCTTATTGACTTCAATTCCATTGCTCTAGCTACCATTTCACACTGTCTCAAAAACCATTTACATGGTTCCACATTCATTTATTGGTCCTACTGTTTCTTCTCTTAATTCTTCTCCTTTTCTTCTAGAAACAGGTTTGCATCAAGGGGTCATGTAAGTTTATACACACATTATATACATACATATAAATATATGTAGGTATGGATATGTATATATATCGTATAAGTATGTATATGTATGTATATATGTATGTGTGTGTGCATATACACAGTGTCTGCATAGAATTTTTGAAACAGTATCTGATTTCTATGATTAGTTGGTGCTCTTTGTGAGGGAAGACTTCTGGACAGAGAAGAGACAGCAACATTTTTTATCTCTAGCCATTAGGAATTCAGTTTTACTTAGGATGGCAGTACATTTTTCTTTATCTGAACAGTTTTGGGACAATCCGTATTAAATATGCATAATATTAGACTGCTCCGGTCAATCTGGAACAACAGGCAATATATTCAGGTTTGTTGTTTTTGAAATTTGAGACAAGTATTTAGACTATGTCTCCATGGTATAGTTTTATAGAAAATCAAGAAATTTTCTACCCAATTTATGAGTTATTTCATTTTTCTAAGTGCTTTCTTTTCTAGGTTTCTGTAATGCCATGGTTTTTATGCTAGACAAATCTGATTATCCATTTTTCTGAGAACTGCTATTCATGTAGATTGTCCCTAGTGGTCATAATAGCCCTTGGGAGTTTGATAGCAAACTAGAATAAGTTTCCTTAGTTATTATCATCATTACAAAAAATTTAAATTGTTAACTTTTAGAGAATGATTTATGTCCTTTAAGAAAATCTAGTCTAAGATGAGTATATAAAGTTTCTCTCTATGTATACATATATGTACACATACACACATACATGCATGCATGCATGCATGTATTTAGTGAGGCTGTTGTATTTGGGACATCCAGTCTCATAGGACTATAGATTGATGGGTTTGGAATAATTTAAATGGCGTAGATGATAAGTAATCATGCTTTAAGATGAACAGTTCTTTGCCAATATCTATCTTTTTCTCCAGGTGATAACAGTGAATAGCTGCTGCTCACAGGTGAATTCAGAACCAGCAGAGAAAACATTTTCAGGGGAAGAAAAAGAAGATGATAAAAACTGGCTTCTCATCTCCGAATCTAGTCAGATAAGTATGTAATGACCAGTGCAAATTTCAGAACTTTAGAATATATCTTTAGAGGTGTATTCCTATGTAAATATAAACTCGGACCATTGAGGATAGTGAATGTTTATTTTACCATAGGCACTTAATAGAGAAAGCTAGGCTAAGAATGTACCACACGGTTCAGAAACTAACTCAGGACTGAGTCACCTATGGATAGAATCAAAAGTATCTGACAGACTAATACTAAAAATGATTAAATTATTTGGAGGAAGGCCAGAATACTAAATTTAGAGTAAAAGGGCACTTTCTAGGAATTAACCTTTCCTGTTTTTTCTTTTCTTTTCCAATGTAGTGTATGTAATAGGAGCCATTTTTTTTAGTAACTTTTGCAGATTCATTAGGAATGTCCCCTCCTGTCCTGAAGTGCAATCTACTTATGAAGGATCATGAAATATTAGTATGTAGACATAAAATGAATATTTGGGATTATTGAGTGCAGATCTCTCATTTTATAGTTGAAATTTAGGACTTTGTTTATGTTTAAGCAGAATAAATGTTTCTGTCTCAATCTACCTCACTTTCTCCTTAAATTTATGGGAAAGAGCTATATAATGAGTACTACTGTCTTATTCAAGATTGTCTTAAATAGTTTTTTAACTGGAAGGGAAAGGAGATTGTTAATGAAGCAACAAAAACAACAGTAATGATGCATCAGTTCTACAAGGTGTGGGTAAGATGTCTTTGAGAGCTGCTATGATCAAATACATCATCCTTGACCAACCTATTAATGATCATTTTTTTTCGTAACACACACACATATACACACACAGAGCTTTCCATTTCACCCATAGTTGTCTGAAAACTGTGTTGAAACAGTAAAGGTAATGGAATTCATTGGTGTTCTCTTTTTTTTCCTTTCTTTTTCTTTCCTCCTCTCTCTTCCTTTCTCTTCCTCTCTTCCTTTCTTTTTCCTTTCCTTCCTCCCTTCTTCTCTCTTTTCCTTCTGCAGTGAGGGGAATACACAGTTTCTGAATTGTGTTAATAAGATAGTAAAAAATGATCAGAAAATCAGTAAACCAGACAACCATTTGGTATTTGTGATTTTCTAGGCAAACTACTAAGCACAAAGGCAAAGAAAAGGAGAACTCACATTCAGAATTATAAAGAGATGGGTAAAAATTGGTAGTGATCTGTGTTGAGAAGTTTGCTGTTGTATCATGGCCAAATACTTATCTCTGTTCAAAGTGCAGGCTAGTTTACCTCTTGGGAGGAAGGTAAGGGCTCAAATAATGGCATTGATTCTCAAGGTTTTCAGCAAGAATGAAGTGTACCCACAATAATGGAAGAATGGTGAGGTTAGGGTGAAAAGGAGATAAAGAGGCAGTGAGGAATTCTGACTCATGTCAGGAGGCTGGAAAGTAGAAGAACATGATGTGGAACAGAAAGCAAAAAAGAAAAGCCACTGACAACTTGGAGCTAAGAAGCATGAGATTTCCCCAAGAAAAGGAACCTGCACCTACCAGACAGGAAGCACTTTCTTGTCCTCCAATAAATTCACAGTGGCATTAGAGGAGAGATCATCTGGAGAAAGACAAATCCAGTATTTGGATTTGGGGGATTTCCTGCTGAGGGATACTGAAGCAGCTCTTTTTAAGCTCAATAATAATCATTACGAAGTCTTCTGGCTTCTCAGGAACATATATCTGGAGAAGATCTGGGAGAGTACAGAGAAACTCTGAAGATTTAACACACCAAATCTGCCTGCTTCTGGTAAAGAAATAAATGATATGGCCAGATGCAACCTGGAAAATATTGCTAAAGGTTAAGATAGGGTGGATAGAGTGCCAGAACTAGATTCAGGAAGACTCATCTTTAGGAGTTCAAATCTGGTCTCAGATATTTAACTAAATGAGCAAGTCATTTAACCATGTTTGCCTCAGTTTCCTCATCTGTAAAATGAATTGGAGAAGGAAATGGCAAAGCACTCCAGTATCTTTACCAAGAAAACTTCAAATGGGGTCAGAAAGAGTCAGACACAACTGAAAAATGACTGAACAAAAAAAGTTTAAGAAGTCTTGAAAAAGAAACTGAAAATTTTTAAATTACAAAATATCATTTTCAGAAGAAGAAGGCAGATTTTGGAAGAGAACAGCTAATTAAGAAGATGGTGTTCCATATGGGTTTTGGACATCTTAACCACAACTTAATATAATTACAGGACAGGTATTTCAGGGATTTCAGAAAGGATATTCCCTTAGTTTTCACAAAAGAAAGGAAAGAGAATGGAGCCTTTAGCCAGTGAATAGTTAGCCCTTGGAGGTATATTGTTGAGTAGTGGGAAAGAAGATTAGGTAAGTAGGGTGGGGCTAGATGGAGAGGACTGAAAGTCTGGCAGAGGATGCAATACTTGCTTCACTTGGTTCACAGAGTGGCTGAGAGGATCAAATGAAATTATGTGTATGATACTAACTGTGACTCTTTATGACCCCATGGACCATTCTGTCCATGGCATTTTCTTGGCAAAGACACTGGAATGATTTGCCATTTCCTTCACTAGTGGATTAAGACAAACACAGGTTAAGGATCTAATTAAGTTTACTGTTAGTAGGTGACAGAAATCTAGTAGACTAAAAATATTTTTATATTTTTATGATATATAATAATTATATTTATATCTTATATAATTTATTGAGTAGTAGGAATTTATAATTTATGTAATTATATATATTTATATAATTATATTATATTTCCAAATATATATAATTTATATAATTATAAATATTATGATAGAATATCTAGTAAAAAAATAAGTAATTATCCAAAGATACTCAAAAGTAGGAGCTTATATATCATTCAGTTAATTCATTTATCAGATACTTCCCTCATCCAGAGCAGTGAATCATCACTGAAAGAGATGCAAATATAATCCAGAAATGGTTTTTGCCTTTATGGAGAGTGTAGTCTATTGAGGCTTATGCCATAAACAGAAACAATTATAATAGTATATGATAAAATGCTGCAAAAAGAACTAAGTGACATTTTAGGCAGGGGGAGGTTCTGGAGGAAAAGGTCATAATTAATGCAAGGGGTCACGTCAGGTCTTCTCCTTCTTGGAGAAGACGTCATTTGAGTTAGGCCTAAAGAATGAGAATTGCATGAGATAAAGCTGGAATGGTGGAAGTGATGTCAACCAGATCAGAAAATTTAGTTTTGGAGCATTTAGGAAAAAGAGAAGGGCTAACAAATTTTTTCTGTGAAGGTATGTTTAAATTACCATCAGTAGATTTCTGCAGAAATCACTTGGGAAAGACTCCTGTTTCTGACTCTCCCAGTAGGCACTTTTTTCTGATTCAGAATAACTTATAAGACTTATGTCTATTAACAATACCTTCCATGTCATCGAAGTGAAAATGGGCCTTTTGAATTTCCTAATTATCTCTTCTGCTTAGAGTAGAATCATTAGAAAAAAGCCCCAGTCACCTCCAGTGTTTTGCTAATGACTATTAATGAGTGATGTTTTCAGACTGACATCATCCACCATTTTATTTTAAATTTTTTGATATATCTTGTTTTTTCTTAATCTTTACTTCCAGATAAATCCTTCCATATACTTTTAATATAAAATTTAAAAGTTTTGTTGGGGGGTGGGTAGACCTTCAATAATTTCTTCATATTCTCCCAACATCTGTGATAATTATACAAAATCATATGCCCTGGAATAGAGCTTATAAATGCCTACCATCTGAAGCTAAAAGAATCAGATAAAACCAGTATTTACTTGATAAGTGTGGACTTTATTCCTTAGCACTTTTTATTTTTTAGTGGGGAGGACTGAGATCTGTATCTTTGACCTAAATTTCTCCTAGCCCTTTTAAGTAAATATACTGTTCTGAAGTATTTTTTCTTTCAGCTTCTTGCTTCTGATCCCAAAGCCTACAAACACTTCTAATTCTCTTTTGGGAAAAAAAGAAATTGTGTAAATGAAAGAAAATATTAATGTAGGCTTTAATTTTCCTTTAAATTATATTTAGAACCACATATATACCAGAAAATGAAATCTCAGAAAATTCGAAGACATGCCATATGCATCAATGACTATCTGAAGCAATCCCATGAGGTAAGAAATTTTATTTGACAGGTGACATATAGAAATAACTTTTCTAACTTGTTGACCCCATGAATTTCAACTTTATGCCCTATCATTTCCTTTCCCTTGCCCCCTACTTTAAATTTATTTTCTTTGTTCTTTATTTTAGTACTCTTAACTATTGTTTTTTTTTTCAAACTCATCTCACTCTGTTCTTTTGAATTCTCCACCTGTTTACCTTTGGCCTTTTTTCCTTCATCCAGTTGTATTCAACAAATATTTGCAGAGTGTTTATTCTGTATGAAGCACTATGCCAGGCCATGAGGAAATGAAAAGATGAGGGGCTTACAGTCTAGAGAGAGCGACAAGATTTGGTCACAAAAAGCGTAATATATAATACAAAATATATAATTGTAATATATAATACAAATTTAATATGCAATACAAAAGTGTAATATATAGAGAGAAATGTTTTTATTTTTATTGAGATCTCTTATCTCTCCACCCTTCTCTAGTCTCTCAGTTCATTGCATTTGTTCTGATTTCACTTGTGTCTTTTACAATCTTGATTGTAACATCATACTATATGAATGGAATGAATGAATGAATGAGAAAGGGTTTATTCAGTGTTTACTCTGTGCCAGGTACTGTGCTAAGCACTGAGGATACAAATGTAAGCAAACGAGGTAGACCCTGACTTCAGGTCACTTACTTCTGATGGGGAAAGATGGGGGAACTAGGTGGAAGGTAGAGCACGTGCGGTAACTTGGTTTGAAAATGTCAGAGAAGTAGCAAAGGTAGTCTAGTGCAGGGTAAGATAAGGTGGAAATTTAACTCTTAGAATACATGCTCTAAGGGTAACAGTTTGAATTCCTGTATGAAGCCATGAGGAAAATTTGCCTTTAAATACCTTGTCATTTGTCCTATTGGCAGTCATACTTTGTCTAACACCAAGTCTAAATTATCCCTACTATCCACTGGCCCTCCATCCAGACCAGTCCACACACCATAATCCAGGGAATCAAATTCTTTGGAGAAGAGATCAGGCATCCAACCAATTACCAACCAGTTGATACAGATGGGGCCAGCAAACCAGGCTAGCTGAAACAACAAGGCACTTCAAGGGAGAGAGAGCATGTAACAGGAAAGTTAAAAAAAATGACTAGAACTAGGCAGTAACCTAGTACCCTGAATCCAAAAGTAAACTCCCTCAGTCCACCAGCCTGGCCCCCACAGTCACCTTCAGGAGGAGCAACCCCTATGGAGAAGAAGACTGTCATCCTTGCCATGACATGTTGATCTATGTAATTGATGAGCATGCAAACCTAAGAACTGTGGTAAGGCAGTGTCTTCCAGACCACTGGCCCAACTTCATCCTAGACCAGGAAGCATGTCTCCAATGGTCATAGCTACCAGTGACCCAGAAAAGAAAGTTCCTGTTGCTGAAGAACGAGACGTCGTCAAATGGTTCAATACCAGAAATGGATATGATGTCATTAGTGAAGATGCATTACCTTCTACTTTGCTACTATACCTTAAAGACTACTAGGTTTTTCCATGTAACTTGTAGCTGAAACCTCCTGTCTGTGTTATTCTCCTTTGTTACAAAGTGATCTTCTTTAGAGCAGGCATTTTCTTGGTTTTCTCTTTCTATCCCAATACATAGCACGGTGCTTTTCATATGGGACTGGGAACTGGATCTGTGAATTCACTGCTTTAAGGAATTCCCAGGTGAGGAAATTACCCTCTACTATTGTAGGGTCAGCACCTTCTGTGCAAGTTACTGTCTAGGGTTTAGAGCACTTGAGAGATTAAGTGATCTGCTGAGGGTCACACAGCCAGTTTTGAAGGCAGAAGGTTTTTATTTTTATTTTTATTACAGTTATCCTTTCACATCACAGGGCTTAGGAACTTGGTGCTCCCATCATCTGGAAAATCCATGTAAAAATAGTTGGCCCTCCCTTTGTACCAGAGAAGAAGTCTGAATTTTAATTTTTCTTTTTCTACTCTGGGGTGTTTACAGTACCTTGTAAAATCTGGGTTAAACATTTGGCTATAGGCTCTGTGTTGTCTGCTGAGCTTTGCTTGTCATCTGCAACATCCACAAAACTCAAAAAATTCCCACTTAATTTCTTATGTCAACCTTCAGTATACTGAAACTGAGATGGGAAAGTCACAATGTGAAAGGAATAACTGTACTTTATCATGATCACACCATAAAAATCACTTCGTGCTGTTAAGTTTTTGGTTGCATCTTGATCCCTATTTTTTTTAAAGCATATTATACATCGCCTCAACTTGTAGTGTAAGATTTTGAAAGAACAACATGGTGGGAATGAGAGGAGGGGCAGGGAGGATCAAGATATAAAAGTTGCTTACCGTCGCTTATACTTTGATAATGTTCTTCTGAAAGCATAGGGTTATCATGTGTATTGCATATCCATAATGACATCTTTTTTTTTTTTTTTTTTTTTTTTTTTTTAGGATTTGAGCAAAAATACTCACTGGACCACTAGGAAGACCAGTCAGAACAGGAACTCACTGTGAGTGTTTTGGAGTCAAGTGAAATGCATTCCTATCAGTATTTTTGAGTGTTTCTGCCTTGGGGCTGGATTAGAAGGTTGTAGACAAAGGTTTTATCTTCAGAAAAATGACTGATATGGGCAAAGGTCTACATTTTCCTTTTAGTTTCAGAAGGGTAATTATTGATTAATACACAAGTTTTCACAAATGCCTCAACTCTGCCCCCTTTTGATTGTGTGATATGAGTGAATTTGGACTTGAGTTCAAATCCCAGCTCCTCCAATTGCTACTTGTGTGATTTTGGCAAGTTGATTTATCTTTCTGGACTTCAGTTTCCTCATCAGCAAAATGATGTCAATTGTACTAGATGATTTCTGAGGTGCTTTAACTTTTAGCATAATAGCCAGTAACTATCACTATATTGTTCTGAGAACTTCCCTTCCTTGTGTACTTATAACCACCTTCTTATGGCTAAGAGATTCTCTTAAAACCAAGAAAAAAACCATTGATGTAGTTTCTTGTGGAATATACCAACATGAAATCCATTGAATATGAATCATATAGTAGAAAGAACTCTTTGGCATCGTTTAAAAGCAGAAAAAGACTGAAGAAGACTGAGACTAATTAAGCTTATATATCTTATTTCTTTTCATTTTTTGCCCTTCAGTTTCTAAGAGAATCTTTTTCTTCTTACTAAGGCTTCTCAGTAACACTAATTCTCTGTCTTAGCAACAGCTCTGCTGATAAAAGTATAAAATTTAGGAATTTTAGTAGCTTTCTGGAACTTTTGTTATTCAAAAGAATAACTGGAGAACTGGAGGGCAAATAATTTTTTATTTAATTGTTAGTGTTTTCTGGATGTCACCAGGTAAAAGTGCTATGAAATGAGTTGGTCACCCAGCAATAGAGATTAACCTTGAACATCAGCATCTCCATAAAACACAGGGTTTCACCAAGTGAATTAAGCTTCAGTCACATGTTGATTCTTAAATTCCCTCCAAAGTAAAGTCTATCTGCAGAAGTGCTTCTAAACGTAAAAAAAGTGTGACTATCTTCAGTCTCAGTTTCCTCACCTGTGAATGAAAATAACAATAATAGATAATGTACATGTGCACCTATGTGTCACTTTAAGATTTTAAAAGTGCTTTACACATGTTACCTCATTTGATCCTTACAACAACTTTGTGAGGTAAGTGCTATTATTAGCCCCATTTTACAGGTGGGGAAACTGAGGTTGAGAGAAGTTAAATCACTTGCCCATAGTCATATAGCTAAATGCCTGAGTCAGGATTCAAACTCAGGTCTTTCTGACTCCAAGTCCAATTCCCTAACCACTATGCAACCAATCTAGGATAGTACTTGAAAGATAATACCCATACTACCTTCCTCGTAGACTTATTGTGAGGAAATTAACATGCAAACCTTAAATTTATATATAACGTGTATATACATATATATATATACACATATGTATGTGTATATATATGAGTTACATTTTTCGTTATGAGGGTGTGAATTTATATGTATATATAAATGGAATCACAAGTAGCACTGCACTAAATTTAAAAAAAATGCCCTGAAGCCATAAAAATTAACTACTTGTCCAGAGAAACATAGTATGAGAAAGGAATTCTGTGGTTTATTTGTTCTAAAGCAGCATGGATGCAGAAATATGTTATACATGATCCATAGATGATAAAAAATAGAGACAGAGGTAAAAGATGAATATAATGGCGGTGATAATTATAATAAAGATAGCTAGCATTTATACATTCCTCTAAGGTTTGTAAAGTGCTTTACAATCATTACCTCATTTGATCCTTCCAACAGCTCTAGGAGGTAGGGTTATTATTTCCCACATCTTACAGTTGAGAAAACTGAGACAGACATTTAACTGATTGAACTAATAGCTACAGCTAACGTTTATACCGTGTTTACTATGTGCCAGGCACTGTACTAAACATATCCTAAGTATTATTTGATCTTCACAGCAGTCCTGGGAGACAGGTGCTAGTATTATTCCCATTTTGCAGATGAGGAAACTAAAGCAAACAGAGGTTAAGTGAGTTGCCCAGGGTCACACAACTAGTACTTGTCTGAAGCTGAATTTGAACACAAGTCTTCCTGACTTCAAGTCCAGTGTTCTGTGCACTATGGTGCCACCTAGCTCCCTAAAGAAATACAGTAACGGACAATATGTAATGGTACTGAATATTTTATTACTCAGTATTTCTTACCCATTGATTCTATTTTTTATGTCTTTCTATTGTTAGCCAGTGATTTCACATCTAGAACTGAATTCTCTTAAGTGTTCTCCAAAGACTAAATACAAGGCTTTTTTTGGGGGGGAGGGAGGGTGGTATTCCTTAGGGTCACGGTTTATCTGTGGTAGTTTTGATCCAGGAAAAAGACATTGAGGCTTTAAATACATTTATATATTTAAAGTTTTTGCCCACTTTTACCTTCAAAAAATTTAGACATTGTACTTTATGAGGTGTAGCTGAATCTTGAATGCATAGCTTCTGTTGTGATTATCGGACATATTTGTTACTATTTTTTGATAAGTGAAAGTGTTAAAGCATTATCTAAGTCACTTTGTTTTAAAACAGGTCAGGAAGTTTGGAAGAAATTGACAGTAAGTCTTAAATCTTTTGAAAATTATTTTTATTTTAGTGATCCCCAGTAGTCACCCAAATTGTAAAACAAAATTGTTTGTGCGTACTGAGGTGGAGCTTGGTATCTGGATACTACCCCAGTTCTTCTCTTAACTTTGTACGTGTAGACACAGTCACCATGCTCATTTAACAAATTTTACTAATATTTTTCAATGTCCTGCTCTAGCCATCCTTTACATATGGTCTGGGAATGGCAAACCCAGAAGCCCACGTTGCCAAGAACTTTCCCACTCTCTGTCTTATAATAAGCACTATCACTCTTCCCTCTCCAAACTCCCCAAAACAACTATCATTCCTAGTAGAGAAAACTGAGGAAAGAAGTATCCCTATGCCTCTTCCCTTTCAGGGAAGGCCAGAAAAAAGGTGGTATTGCTTCTTTTTATCAGGTAACTGAGAGTCTAAGATTTTCTTGGAATTAGACATATTGTGGTCCTTTGGTTGTGAACTGTTAGTATGATGATGAACGGAAGGATGGTGTAGGGCAGGCCTGCACAACATGTGGCTCTTGGGTCACTTGTGGCTCACCCAAGAATTTTGGGAGGCCCGTGAAAAATGTAGAAGGTATAAAAGAAAGTAAAGATGTAATGAGGGCTTTGTCCATGCCCCGCTTAACCCACCTTCCAGTAATCACTGTTGTGTCCATCATGTAACTTGTCAGGTGCGTTGCCACTGCACACTCTTTTCACGCACTGTTTTCAGGTGACCATGGCAGCTAACCATCATCAGGCTAACTCTAGTGACTAGACTGTCTGCGGCCCAGAGAAGCTTAGTCTATTTTAATTTTGGCTCCTCTCTACTGCCAACTTGTGCAGGTCTGGTGTAGGAGACAGAATTCTGGCTTTAGTTGGAGTCAAAAGAAATTAGAGTCAGTTCTTGACTTGAGCTATTGCTGTTTGGGTCACTTTTCTGAGTCTCAGTTTCCTCATTTGTAAATCAGGAGTAATAACACAAACATGACCTATATCAAAAGTTTGTAGTGAGGAAAGTGATGGAATCCTTACAGTTCTACACCAGGGCTCCTTCTTAGCCTTTTTTCTTTCTTGTATTTTTATCAAGCCTATGACTCCCTTCCCAAAATTGTGTTTTTAAATGCATAAAATACACCAAACAGGATTACTAAGGAAAACAATTATACTGAAATACAATGATCAGAATTAAAAAATTATAATTATTAAAAATTATTTTAAAAGTTCACTGATCCCAAGTTAACTCCTGTTGCACATAATATAAATGAGTTACTAAAAATAAGTTCCTTGAGTCTATTTTGCTTTTATGAATCAGCAAACCAAGTCTACTCCTAAAATTGTTTTTATGTAGCACCTTCCTCACAAGAACTCTGTGAGGCAGTAGCAATATTAATAATAATTACAACGGTAATAGCTCATCAAAAATGAGAAGATCATTGTAATAGTTGACTTTTATGTAGCATGTTGTTATTCAATCATTTTAGTTGTGTCCAACTCTTGATGACCCCATTGGGGTTTTCTTGGCAAAGATGCTGGAGTAGTTTGTCATTTTCTTCTCTAGATCACTTTACAGATGAAGAAATGGAGGCAAATAGGGTGAAGTGATTTGTCCAGTGTCACACAGATAGTAAGTGTCTGGGGCCAGACCTGAGTTCAGGTCTTCCTGACTCCAGGCCCAGCACTCTATCCACTGAGCCACCTAACTGCCCCTTCATGTCATATTTCAAGGTTTAGAAAGCACTTTCCCTGAAAGAAAGTTAATAGTGCAAGAATTACTGTCACCATTTTAAAGATGAGGAAGCCAGGGATACAGAAGGTTAAATAACCTTCCCTCCAGTCACACAGCTAGTAGGTTATCAGGACTTTTGCACTACATGTTGCTTTACTCTATATAATGCCCCAATAGCCTTCACTTTTGGACTTGAACAGTTAGACTAGAAGGTACTCAGATAACCCTGTTCCTTGTGCTTAGTTCCTTGTGTAACTAAACAAATTGACTTGAGTTCTTTTGCTCCGCTCTCTGTCCCCATCTTAATGTTCACCCCTTTTGGTGCATATTTTGCTTTGCTATTTTAGGTCAGTGAAGTTGTCTGCCTATAACTCACTGGTAATAATGTAGTTATGAGAGTGTCATTCCTTTGTAGGGAGCCGGGAGAATTGGGCTTGGGGAGAGTTGTGAAGTATGATGGGCAGCTGAGTGCCTTTTACAACCCAGGGCTGTAATTGGCTCAGAGAAAATACATCTCTGAGGCTAATATTACTTGTCTTTCTTCAATTCCCCATATAAATATGTTTGAAAATATTACATTGACGATTGGAAGCTGTCAGGGCAGCATGCACAATAACGTGCTTCAAGGAGATTAGCAATCTTTTCCAAATACGGAGAAGCCATTCTGATGAACCTGTTCAATAATGACTGTGAAAACAATATATTCCTAGGCATGTATTTATTTATCAATAGCCAAGTAATTAAAATGCCCATCTTCTCTGATTTCAGAAATCTCAGTTGCTTTAAAAACCGCTCAAGATCTACACCATCATTATTCAGGTGAGAAGAGTCTTTGTAAAATAACTAAATTTCCTGTAGTGCTCTAAGGTTTGTAATGTACTTTATATATGCTATTTCACTGGATTCTTACAGTAACTTTATAAGGTAAGTACAGTTATATTATTCCTATCGTGTAGATGACAAAACCAAGGTTGAGAGAGGTCAACTGACTTGTCCAGGGTCATATAAAGATAGCTTGAGGTGGGATTTGAATTTATCTTCCTGACCCAAGTCAATTTGGCTCCACGGTGATACCTAGTTGTACATGTCATGTAAGCTAAAACTTTGTGGTTTTGCAGCTGAAACTTAACCATTGGTGATTTCCATTTGACTAGGATAGCTCCCAGTTTCTAGTTATGTTCATTCAAATGAAAAAGACATTTTCTTTCCTACAGAATAAGACATTTTTATCCAGTTTTCTTTAGGTTTTGGCTACTTCTACAAATATATTTGTCCAAATGATGAAAAAATTATTTTAAAATTTAATCCGTTGTATAACCAAAGACAGCCAACCTAAGACCTAAGTGTATGAGGATATTCAGAAGAATATTAATTAGTTTCTTGAGAAGTGACTGTTATACACCCAGTCGGTATTCCATGATGCATGGAGTAACAGCTTAGAGAATGAACTAAGCAGGGATGTCTGCTATTGTCTGCAGAAGGAGCTGAGGTTCCTGGAGCTGAGTGAGGCTCCTGGCTAGCACTTCAGTGAGCAACTGAAAAGGGTAGTCCTGGCAGCTAA